>NC_052066.1:79034040-79350858 GCF_015852505.1 Tachyglossus aculeatus | reverse complement strand
TTCATCACTTCTTCCTAGTATGAAATGGCCAGATTGCATTAGTGTTTACTTAGCCCAAATTCAAGAGGACAGTTTATTGATGTTTCAGCCCGAAGAACCCTTCTAAAGATCAATGACATTGCAGAGGGCTGTTTTAAAGACCACTAAGGTCATGAAACTATGAAAAGGACTTTGCATCCCCTATACTTTTCATCACAGGAGGTCAGGTCGCATGACCCTTCCAAAACAGTCTTACTGAAAAACCACCATAGTTCTTGGACATCTTGTGGCAAATTGGGGTTGGTTTTGATTTTTAAAAATTGCAAATTCCTAAGAGAAAGACAGCTGTTTCAGGAAGCCTATAATAGGAACAATCATGGCATTTGCTAGACACTATATGCCAAATGCCAGGGTACAATACAATCAGAACAGACACAGACACTATCCTAAACTGAGTTTACAGTCTATGGGAAAGGAAGAATAGCCATTTTGTCCTCATTTAATAGATGAGGAAACTGAGGCACAGAGAAATAACAGTGACTTGCTCAAGGTCACACAGCTGGCAAGTGGTGGAGCTGTGATCCGAATCCAGGTATCCTGATTTCTAAACTTGGGCTTTCTCAGATAGACCACCCTCCTTGCGGCTTAGTGGCAAGAGCACGGGCTTGGGAGTCAAAGGCCGTGAGTTGTAATCCCGACTCCGCCACATGTTTGCTGTGTGACACTGGGAAAGTCACTTAACTTCTCTAGGCCTCAGTTACCTCACCTGTAAAATGGGGATTAAGACTGTGAGCCCCACGTGGGACAACCTGATAACCTTGTATCTACCCCAGTGCTTAGAGCAGGGTTTGGCACATAGTAAGCATTTAACAAATACCATCATTATTATTATTATCCAGCATTTATCATGGTGCTTTGCACATATTCAATCATATTGAGTGCTTACTGTGTGCAGAGCACTGTACTAAGCGCTTAAGTTGGCAACATAGTAAGCGTTTAACAAATGTCATCATTATTATTATTATTATTCTTAAGCATGGACAGGCTACGACCATCTAAACAGCTTTATTTCCTCAAGGTTCATTTGCACCAGTGGCCCCCTGTAGCATTCGAGATAACATGCTACTGTGATATGAGAGTAGGTTTTGATGTGTGACCAGTGCTAATCTTAGGGTCCTTTTCATTTTACTATAGCTGGTGTGATGATTTGTTAGCGCTGGTCTCGTGGTCAGGCTTCCACCAAGATCATTTTGCAACTCTGGATCTTTTAAAAATAGTACGTTTCCTGTACCCCATGCCCTCACCTGATAGATTAAAGTAGCTCTTGCATAAATCATTAATGCCCCCAGGTCACAAACACTGCACGATTCATATTAAAATGGACTATTGCAGATTTGATTTTAACTAGTGTGTGTATATTGGACTGTTTTCAAAACACATCTAGGTTATTTATTCTTGAGAATATCTGAATTCATTTGCAACGCAGGTGCTGTATATATTTTATCAATATTTTAATGGGAACTTCTGTGTGGTTGATTCCACTGAAATTTGCTGATATCTAACTGTCATTATTAGAACGTATTATGCTTTTAGCAAGCTCACAGTTAGCGTGAACAGCATTTCAAATTGAATATGCAGAAAGCTATGAATTAGTTGGCTATAATTGCAGTAATTTGAAATTTCATTACTGAGTTCTCCCTTCAAATTTCATCCATAATTTTTCATTAAGAATATAACTATTTGTGTTTCTGAATGTCTGTACACATTGATGAAGCAGTGCTGAGTTATTATAAGCACCTAAAGCATCCTAACTGATAATTTACTTGGTGGGTTTTGTTTTTTTCATTTTCATTATATGAAAAAAGAAAACCATTTTTTAGTATTAAAAAGCATCACTCCTCCATTGAAACTTTTCATTGCCAAATTGCAGCCTGGAATAATTATTTACAGCTGAACTCTAAAGCTCTTTCCATTCCTCCCCTCGTTCCTGAAAATAGGAATTTATAATGAAAACCCTAACTCCATAACTATAGTATCACAAATCGTGATGCTGTAATTACCTTCTATGTGGTTTACCAAGATGTGATTTCCATGTAGTTTGTAAAATTGAGTTTTTTGACGATTTGGGAAGCCATTTATGTATGTGGCTTTCTCCCTTTTGTTCAGATGGTGTTGGCGCACATTTTTGGTTGGACAGTTCTCTGAAGGGTGCTGAACAGACAGCTATGATTAACTTTCAAAACGACTAGGTGAACCTTCATCCAAGTTATAAATAGAGCGCCGCACAAACCCAGCACTAATCTTAGTCAAGGCAGGCTCTGGCACTGTTGCTTGATCATATGTTGGTGACGTGTAGTAAAGGACAGAGACTATTCTTGTTTTGGAATCCCACACATTTTCAAAAAATACAATTGAACGATTGACTCACAGGGTCATCTTAAATGCAGCCACTGGTTCTTAAAGGTAATCTAGTGCCTGGAGTGCTCTGCCTAGTGGATATGCTACTCACAGTAAGCGTCCAATAAATACCATTGATGGATTAACCACCCGTCCTTGAGAACTTCACACCTGAGCATTCCACGGCAGCACAGGAGTTGTCCTCTCCAGACAATGTTGGGACCTTCCACTTATCAAAGCCTTCCTCCATGGCATATTGTTGTCTTATTAGTTGTGGCCTCCCTATGAGGGAAACAGGATGGCAAACTCTTTCTAAAGACCCATAAGGGAAGGTGATTTAAAGTGTAGGGGAAGAAGAGGGGGAAGGGTTGATTGCATTTTTAGCGAATAAAGCCCAAAAGGAACATTGTACAGTTTGCTCCGGGGATGGGGGGGGGGGATATAATTAACTGGAGCTCAAGCAGACTTCTAAATAGAGCTTTAGCATCTGCAGATGTTGTGATAAATATCGTAATGGGGGAAATGTATGACCAGATATTGATCCAACTATGATCATTTATTTATGAGAGAAGGCAAAAGTCTCTCAGAGAAGAAAGCATACAGATTTTATTTTTAGTTTAACATACAGACCAGAATTAGGAAGTGGAGATTAATGCAGAGAGGCAATCATATTGATTCGGTGCCCACTGAATGTAAAAACTGTTATCAACCCTACACGAATTTCTCCTTAAAAAACAAAAAAACCTCACAGTCAACTTCAAAGCCCTTTCCAGTGCCTGACCCTACCTTACCTATCTGCTTTCTTCATCCACTGTTCCCCAAGTTGCTGCCTTTGTTCCTTCCAAGCTAACCTTTGAACTGTACCTTAATCTCATCTCTCTTTTCTCTGTCCTCACTCAATTTATCAGTCATATTTATTGAGCACTTACTGTGTGCAGAGCACTGTACTAAGCACTTGGGAAAGCACTGGATTGTAATTCCCTCCCTCTCCAAATTGAACAGACTAGAGCTCTCCCCATATTCCTAAAGCCCAACCCACTCCAACAAGCCTTCCCCGATTAATTTCCCAGCATCCTAAATCGTATAATAATAATAATGATGGCATTTGTTAAGCGCTTATTATGTGCAAAGCACTGTTCTAAGCCCTGGGGGAGATACGAGGTGATCAGGTTGTCCTATGTGGGGCTTACTGTCTTAACCCCCATTTTACAGATGAGGTAACTGAGGCTCAGAGAAGTTATGTGACTTGCCCAAGGTCACACAGCAGAAATGTGGCAGAGCTGGGATTAGAACCCATGACCTATGGCTCCCCAGCCCGTGCTCTTTCCACTGAGCCACGCTGCTTCTCTGATGAAATCATCAGCCAACTTTAGCACCTAAAATCTTACAAACACCCAAACAGGCCACCCATACATTTAGTTTATTCAGTTATTCAGTTATTTATTTGGGCCTCTCCAGTTGTAAATATTTTTTATGTTTGTCTCCCACATTAGAATATAAGACCCTTGTGGGCTAGGAAAAGAGTACTTCATTATTTTGTATTTCCCAAGTGCTTACATTGCCCTGCACCAAGTGGGCACTCAAGAAATCTACTACTACAATAAATATTACAACTACTACAACTACTAGAGATATAAGAGATAAAATCCCTAACCTTGAAGAAGATTATATAATCTAATGTGACAGACAAAAAATGATTAACAGATAGGAGGAAAAAGGGAATGAAAAGGAATTAGTGAATAAATAGCTGCTTAGGCTAGTGTGTGTGTGTATATATATATATGTTTATATTATATATATATACATATATATATAAAATACATTATATATATAATAAAATATAATATAATTATAATTATATTATATTATAATTATATAATTATAATATATAGTATAGGGGCTCCCAGACTGAGCCCCTTCCTTCCTCTCCCCCTCGTCCCCCTCTCCATCCCCCCCATCTTACCTCCTTCCCTTCCCCACTGCACCTGTATATATGTATATATGTTTGTACATATTTGTTACTCTATTTATTTATTCATTTATTTTACTTGTACATATCTATTCTATTTATTTTATTTTGTTAGTATGTTTGGTTTTGTTCTCTGTCTCCCCCTTTTAGGCTGTGAGCCCACTGTTGGGTAAGGACTGTCTCTGTATGTTGCCAACTTGTACTTCCCAAGCGCTTAGTACAGTGCTCTGCACACAGTAAGCACTCAATAAATACGATTGATGATGATGATTATTATATACATATATATTACATATATAATACAGCCCACTGTTGGGTAGGGACTGTCTCTATATGTTGCCAATTTGTACTTCCCAAGCGCTTAGTACAGTGCTCTGCACATAGTAAGCACTCAATAAATACGATTGATGATGATGATGATGATATATATTGCATATATATGTATATATAAAGAGAGGTGGTGGGGAGGGAGGGAGGCAGCATGGCCTAGTCAGTCAATCAGTCATTTTTACTGAGTACTTACTGTGTGCAGAGCACTGAACTAAGTTCTTGTGAAAGTACAGTATAACAAACACATTCCCTGCCCACAGTAAGTTTACAGGCTAAAGTCTACAGTCTAGACAAACACAGGTTTTTTCATATCTTTGATTTTATTTATCCATTTGAGAGACCTTTTAATGTTTTCCTATCTTTCCCTTAGCAAACCTTACGGTGGAGATATTCCTTTCTCATGTCTTAAATAGGTTTTTCCTGCTGTGACTTAAACTAGTCTATTTCCTTTTGTTCTTTATGGGTTGGAAACCTTAAAGGACCAAGTGACAGTGACCTACATTTTAACTTACACTTCTTTGGCCTTCTTTTCTTCAGACTAACAACTGCCAAATCCTTTAACTTTCCTAATGGGTCCTAGTTTTCGACACTTTTTATACTGTTTTTTGTTGCTGTTTTCTTCCAATTCTCTCAAATTTACCATTTGGAAACTAGAAGGAAGCTCACATTATGAAAAAGAGAGCACATGAATGGCCAAGAATAACAGTAATGCTGGCATTTGTTAAGCCTCAAACACTGAGATTGATATAAAATAATCAGATTGTATACGGCTCTTGTCCCAAACACAGCTTGCAATCTTATAGGAAAGGCACCCAGGTATTTTACTCCCAATTTTACAGATGAGCAAACTGAAACTTAGTAAGGTTGTGTGACATTGCTCAAGGACACTGCAGATATGTGGCACATGTGTGAATAGAACCCCCATTTCTATGAATTCCAGGCCTTTGATTTGCTTACTTGCCTACTTTGTGGACATCATGTTGAGTTCCTGAGCCTTTCATTCCCCAACTGAATTGCTTACAATTCCATTTATTGTGATAAAAAGTATATTATAAAGAAAATCTTTCTAACCATCTAGAGAAATTCTGGCCTTTTATAAGTAGCTATCTTGGACAATCATTTAACATTGATATAACATTTACTACATGACAAGCTCTGTACTCAGCTCTGGGATAGAATAAGGACAATCAAGTTGGACATAGTCCCTGTTCCCACATGGGGCTCACAGTCAAAGTAGGAGAGAGAACAGGTATTGAAATGACTGTAAGCTTGTTATGGGCAAGTAATATGTCTGTTTATTATTACACTGTAATATCCCAAATGCTTAGTACAGTGTTTCACACACAGTAAGCGCTCAATAAATGCAATTGAATTTTACAGGCGGGGAATCTAAGAGACAGGGAAGTTAAGTGATCTTTCTAAGGTTACGCAGCAGTTAGGCTGTGAGCCCACTGTTGGGTAGGGACTGTCTCTATATGTTGCCAACTTGTACTTCCCAAGTGCTTAGTATAGTGCTCTGCACACAGTAAGTGCTCAATAAATACGATTGATTGATTGACTGGTTACAGAGCATTAGAATCCAGGTTCCCTTCTACCAGGCCCATGCTCTTTCTACTTGGTCATACTGCTTCTCCTGAATTTAGTGTATATATATATATATATATATATATATATATATATATATATACATATATATATATATATATGTGTGTGTGTGTGTGTATATATAGTGTATATATATACACTACATATAGATGTATATATATATGTATATATATATATATATATATATATATATATATATATATATATACATTCAATAATTTCTTCGTCCTTTCTAGAAGCGTTTCATTTTGTGGAAGGTACTGTCATACTGCAAGTTTTTGAGGCCAAGGACAGTCACGTATGAAAGACCTTTTGTTTTAAAACTGAAAACCAAAACAGCCAGTTAAAGACAGCTATGCTCAGGATAGCTTTTCAAAAGGTCAGTCATGATGGATTGAGAGACAAACTTTGGTATTTCCTCACACGTTATGCAAAAAGACAAGAAAATCCTTCCCTGTAGTAAACAATTTCTTAGATGCCTGTTCCACATGAGGCAACAAAAAGCAAATAAGTTGGAAAACCGTCTTTCTTTTTCATTTCTTTTTTCAGAGGAGAAATTTGAGAAGGCTCAATTTAAAGTCTAGAAATAACAGTTCATTTATTCTTAGGGTGCTAAATAGCTACTTCATCGCCATCTCAGGTCCTGGCCAGAGATATCGACTACTGTACATGGCAGAGAGCCACATTTAAGGGATCCACAAAGAAAGTCTAAAAATAACTGCTGAGCTCCAAGTAGAGAAGTTGATACGGGGGCGAGGTTTGTGGTATCATCATCTCATACTCCATACTGCTTTTAACCATCTTGGGGGTGGTGGGAGGTTTGTGAGAGGTTTGTTGTGCTAGCACCACTTCCTTCATTATAGTCGGTATTTTCCAAGAGTTTGGGTGGTACCTTTGTTCCCTTGTTTATTCATGAGTGTCTATTTGGGTGAGTGGATTTATATTAAGCCACCTTTCAGATGTATTAATCTCTAAGGATAAAGGCTGGTCACTCTCCAGGAACTAACACAGGAGGATACACATTTGGATTTATTTCAGAACTGCTGCTTATCAGTGAAATTATAGGCTAGATTAATGTTACAGTAGACGTTTCCAGTGTTTTCCTTCTTCAGATTCCTTCTCAAAAGGTCACCTCGCCCAAAATCCATTCCCTGATGTATGTCCCCTCTCTCCTAGTCACGCCTTCCGAACAGCTTTCTTGGCACATATATTTGTTCGCTTTAGATTGATTTATTCACTTTTATCACTTGAATCACTACTTTCTCATCATCATCATCAATCGTATTTATTGAGCGCTTACTATGTGCAGAGCACTGTATATTTAATACTGTAACATTTATCAATTTAGGGGTGCCCCATCCTTGAGATTATAAAGTCTTTCAGGGCTTTTTATGACTTCTATGTTCATTAGATGCCCAGAACAGTACCCTGTACACAGAATGTACTCAGTAAATTCTTTGGATAATGATAAACTAGTAATCTCGAAAACAAACTTTGTTGACTTCCTTTTTTCACCACTCCCTGAGCTGAAAGTTTCCTACTGAGCAACTTTTCTTTCTGACCCATGATCTGAAATGGACCACGATCACAAGAAAATGTGCTTGTCTCCGTGTAGTTTTCCAGATGCTGGTAAACCAATATTAAAGGTTGTACAGTCCCCGGCCTAGAGAATTCTTCTTGGTGGGTGCCAGCATGGATTTTTCCTGGCCAGATGCCAAGACGTGGGACTTCCAGCTATTCTGCTCTACACCCCTGGGGCTGTTTCAGCAAGACAGCCACTCTTGTGAGGATCCAGGGGCCTGAGGGTCAGAAGACCTGGGTTCAAATCCCATCTACGCCAACTTGTCTGCTGTGTGACCTTGGTCAATACACTTCACTTCCCTGGGCCTTAGTTACCTCATCTGTAAAATGGGACTAGGAGTGTGGGACTAAGAGTGTGGAAGCAGTGTGGCTCAGGGGAAACAGCCCGGGCTTTGGAGTCAGAGGTCAGGGGTTCAAATCTCGGCTCCGCCAGTTGTCAGCTGTGTGACTTTGGACAAGTCACTTCACTTCTCTGTGCCTCAGTTACCACATCTGTAAAATGGGGATTAAGACTGTGAGCCCCCCATGGGACAACCTGATCACCTTGTAACCTCCCCAGTGCTTAGAACAGTGCTTTGTACATAGTAAGCACCTAATAAATGCCATCATAAAAAAAAAAAAACATGTATGTTGTTGGGTAGGGACTGTCTCAATATGTTGCTGATTTGTACTTTCCAAGTGGTTAGTACAGTGCTCTGCACGCAGTAAAAGCTCAATAAGTACGATTGAATGCATGAATGACATGGCCTGTGTCCAACCTGATGATCATGTATCTATCCCAATCAATCAATCGTATTTATTGAGCGCTTACTGTGTGCAGAGCACTGTACTAACCACTTGGAAAGGACAAGTTGTCAACATATTCGTAAGCTTAGTAAGTGTGTAACCAATACCACTTTTTTATAAAAACAAAAGTCTCGGGCCCCATTGTGATGACGATTATGGTACTTATTAAGCATTTACTATGTGCTAGGCAATATATTAAGCACTGGGGTAGATAGAAGGTAATCAGGTTGGTCACAGTCCCTGTCCTGCATGGGGTTCACACTCTTAATCCCCATTTAACAAGTAAGGTAACTGAGGCTCAGAGAAGTAAGTGACTTGCCCAAGGTCACACAGCTAACATGTCACAGTTCAATGCATTTCAGTCTCAAGGTGTTGCTTATGCACCTCCAGGCCAGCACTGCCTTCCCAGAATGAACTCATGCTCTTGGGTGTGCAGGATGGAGCAACAGAACAACCACCAGGCCCCTGACACTGCCATCTTAGAATGGAGATATTTTCCAGAGTGCCAGCCATCGCTCTATTCAACATCAGTATTCATTTTTTCTTCCTGTGCACTTTGGTGAGGGGATAATAGTTGCCTGGTGAATGTAGAGCACTTGGTCCTATTTGTTGGCTCTTTTATACTTCCCTCAAGTGTAGAAAAGTATGCAGGATGTCATCTGTCTCTGTACCCGAGGGGGCTTTATAAATAGAGTGCTTGGCAATGGCAGGTAAATAATTTAATACCCATCACTTCTAGCAACACAAGAGCCTTACTAGCAGTTGACATTTGTTACAGCCCTTCATACTAACCCTGGAAGACAAGAGTGACCTTAAGGTTGGCAGGTGTGTCATCATTTTGTAGCCACCACCCCACCCAATCCTCTGCAGTAGCATTTTTTCTGGGTATGATAATCACCTCTAGCCTTGGCTGTTTTCATAAATTTCTTCAAAGCTTTGCTGAGGTTCCAAGGAATTCTTTTCTTCTGGGAATTTGGATTAAGTATGTGTTTTGGTGTACTCTTGTAAAACCCTATGAAAACAAACAGAATATAGAGGATGCAATCTGATCATCCTTTCTCAGCTCTTATAAGGTGACAGCAGTAGTCTCTATTTTTAGAAATGACATCGGTTTGATGTGATTGACATGTGAAATTTGCCCTTTCCTCCCAGCCCCAGTGGATTTCATTTGATATTGTTTGTAAGGAACACGATCCTAAACCTTTTTTAGATCAATGGAGACTTACTACACTAATCCCACTCCTTTGAAGAATGTTGGGAAAAGAATTTATCTTTTATTGTTCTCTAGCAGGTCACCTGCTCTGAGGTTAGGGAAAGTCACAGGTGCTAACTCTGATATTGCCAATCCTGGGGTCTTTCCACCACGTGCTGTGAATGTCTGATATTTGCTGACCTTAATCAGTTCTGCATGCAGAAAGAAAATACATACTTAAGTGTCCCAGCTGGGAGCAGGTTGGCTGACATGGGAATTTCCTGATGGACCAGATCATTCGCCAGCTAATTCTGTTGATGAGATTAAAATTTTAATATAAAGAGCATTAAAGAGGGAACTGTGACTCAAGTAGATGCCGCAAGAGTTGTTATGTCTGAAGAAGGGAGTGCTTAGAAAACAAACTAAACAAAATGGTTTTTTCTCTCCCACTGTATTGTAATTTCCTTGAGGGCAGGAAATGTTTGTCTTGCTGCTGTGGTACTGCTGCGTGCTTAATATAGGGCCTAGAACTCAATATTAGTTATTCAGTAATTACCACTGATTAATTGATGTTGCCTAGTGGATAGAGCACAGACCTGAGAGCCAGAAGGACCTGGGGTCTAATCCCAGCTTCAACATTGGTCCCCGTGTGACCTTGGGCAAATCACTTCACTTCTCTGTGCCTCAGTTACCTTATCTGTAAAAGTGTAGTTAAGATCATGAGCCCTATGTGGGACCTAGTCTGTGTCCAACCTGATTACTTTGTTATCTATCCTAGTGTTTACAACAGTGCCTGGCACATAGTAAGTGCTTAACAAATGCCATAAAAAATTGATGGTAACAGGACTGGAGAACCTGTGAAAAGTATATTTAATATGAAAGTTATATGAGCAGTTTGGTTTTATTCCTTTTACAAGACATAGCAGAGTCATAGGAACTTCAGGGAATGTGAATTCGTGAAAAGGCAAGATAAAGACACTTGTGCTAGGATAAGAAGGCAGCTTTTCATTTTATCCCATTACAGTTGGAGCCCTGATATTCAGGCTATTAGTTATTTCCAGCACTCTCTCTTTTCTGACTCTCTCCACCTCTTCCAGATTTTATTGTATCAATAGGAAGGTAATTATACATACAGTGACTTGACTCCACATATTTCCATGACTTCACTTAGCTGAAATACCTGTAATTATTCAGTTAATTCAGTCATGGTGAAGTGGTCTTATTTGCAAAAGCACTAGAGAATACTGTTTGTTTTTCATCAATTAGCATTTTTTGAAAGCTTATCTGTATACTAGTACTGTTACAGATCCTCTAGACTGTAAGCTCATTGTAGACAGGGAATGTCACTGTTTATTGACACTCTTTATTGGGAAGCAGCATGGCCTAGTGGCAAGAGCATGGGCTTTGGAGTCAGAGGTTGTGGGTTATCTGCTGTGTGACCTTGGCAAGTCACTTAACTTCTCTGTGCCTCATCTGTAAAATGGGGATTAAGAGTGGGAGCCTCATGTGGGACAGGGACTGTTTCCAACCTGATTACCATGTATCTATCCCAGCACTTAGAACAGAGCTTGGCACATAGTAAGCACTTATTACAGTGCTCTGCAAACAGTAAGCACTCAATAAATACAATTGAATGAACAGTAAATGCTTAACAAATACCATTATTATTATTATTATTATTATTATATTGTACTTTCTCAAGCACTTGGTACAGTGCTCTGCACACAGTAAGAGCTCAATAAATGTAATTGAATGAATGCATCACTATGAGGTGAGAAGCATGCAGTAAGACACATTCCCTCCCATACAAGTTTGACAATCTATTGATACTGCAACTTTTTTTCCCAAATCACTTCACTTATCTTCTCCCAATGATCAAGCAACAGAACTCTCTCCTAATGGAGGACTGTATGGACAGCATTTTCAGGGCTTAACTCTATCCTGGACCCTCATTCATTCATTCAGTCATTCATTCAATCATACTTATTGAGCGCTTACTGTGTTCAGAGCACTGTACTAAGCACTTGGGAAGTACAAGTTGGTAACATATAGAGATGGTCCCTACCCAACAGCGGGCTCACAGGCTATAAGGGGGAGACAGACAACAACACAAAACATATTAACAAAACAAAATAAATAGAATAGTAAATATGTACAAATAAAATAGAGTAATAAATCTGTACAAATATGTAAAGGTGCTGGGGGGAAGGGAAGGAGGAGGGGGAGAGGAAGGAGGGGGCTCAGTCCAGGAAGGCCTCCTGGAGGAGGTGAGCTCTCAGTAGGGCTTTGAAGGGAGGAAGAGAGCTAGCTTGGCGGATGGGCAGAGGGAGGGCATTCCAGGCCAGGGGGAGGACATGGGCAGGGGGTCAATGGTGGGACAGGTGAGAACGAGGCACAGTGAGGCGGTTAGCAGCAGAGGTGCGGAGGGTGCGGGCTGGGCTGTAGAAGGAGAGAAGGGAGGTGAGGTAGGAGGGGGCGGGGTGATGGACAGCCTTGATGGAGAGCCCTCACATTGTCAGTACGTCAGTCAATTGTATTTATTGAACGTTTACTGTGTGCAGAACACTGTACTAAGCTCTTGGGAAAGTACAATATAATAATATAAAAGACACATTCTCTGCCCACAAGGAGCATAAAATCTCAAGGAGGAGACAGACATTAATATGTACGAAAGTGCTGTTGTGATAGGAGGGGGGATGAATGAAAGGAGGTGGTCAGGGTGATTCAGAAGGGAGTGGGAGAAGAGGAAAAGACTGCTTAGTCAGGGAAGACCTCTTGGAGGAGATGTGCCTTCAGTATGGCTTTGATGTGGGGGGAGAGTAATTGTATGTTGGACCTGAGTAGGGAGGGCATTCCAGGCCAGAGGCAGGATGTGGGCAGGAGGTCGTTGGCGAGATAGACAAGATCTATGATAGTGAGAAGGTTAGCATAAGAGGAGCGAAGTGTGAGGGCTGGGTTGTAGTAGGAGAGTAGTGAGGTGTGGTAAGAGGGGGCAAGGTGACTGAGTGCTTTAAAGCCATTGGTGAGAACTTTCCATTCTTCTCAGAGCTGGATGGGCAACCACTGGAGGTTTTTAAGGTGTGGGGAAGCATAGCCTTCTCACACTCAAAGGTGTGAGAAAAATGTTTTTACATAGCCTATAAAAACATAGCCTGAATTTTTTTACAACAAAAGCCTGGAGTAGGGGGAGACAGGAGTGGAAGATCAGCAAGGATGCAAATGCAGTAATCAAGACAGGATAGCGTAAATGATTGGATTAGCTTGCAGTTGGCTATTTGATAAAAGCACCATGGCTACTTCAGATGCTCCAGAGCACTGGCCTCTTAGGTTAGGGCCCCTGGACTCCAACAGCTGTAGATCTCTGCTCCCAACAGGAGCCGAGGGGAAAGAAGTCATTTGAATTTCATTATTCAGGCTTCTTCTCCTACTGAATGGCCAACAGGGAATAAACCCCAAACTAAAAAGAAAGTAAACTGGTACTCCACCTATTAATCAATCAATCATATTTACTGAGTGCTTACTGTGTGCAGAATACTGTACTAAGCACTTGGGAGATTACAATATAGCAATACAGCAGAAACATTCCCTGACCACAGTGAGTTTGCAATCTAGAGGGGGAGACAGAGTTTAATAGAAATAACAAAATTACGGATATGTAAATCTCCCATGCCACTAAACATCTGAGTCTGAGAAGAAGGGAAAAGGAGAAGGGAAAGAGGGACATGGCCAAAACCCATCCCAAACCCACTTCATGCCATTTGGCCCCGACTTCACAGAAATGGAGGCCCTAGGCTGCATGGATAAGCCAACCAGCAACGTGAAGTCACCTTGCTACCCAACCTGTACTTCCCAAGCGCTTAGTACAGTGCTCTGCACACAGTAAGCACTCAATAAATACGATTGATTGATTGATTGCTACCCAGTATGGCATAGTGGATAGAGCACAAGCCTGGGAGTCAGAGGATCATAGGTTCTAATTCTGGCTCTGCCCCTTGTCTGCTTTACTTGGGCAAGTCACTTTACTTCTCTGTGCCTCAGTGACCTCATCTGTAAAATGGGGATTGAGACTGTGAGCACAACGTGGGATGGGGACTGTGTCGAACCCGATTTGCTTGTATCCACCCCAGGACTTAGTACAGTGCCTGGCACTTAGTAAGCCCTTAACAAATACCATAATCATTATTATTACTATTATTACCCTGGAATTTACTGGCAGAAGAAAATTCCTGGTATGCTGTGGATCAGCACTGACTATTAAAATCCCAAGGCATGTGGATTTGCCATCATGTAATAAGTCTGTTATTGTTAGAAGGAGGCTCTAATGTGTGTCTAGAAAATGCAGTCATCATTTATCAGCGGTATTTATTGAGCACTTACCACATGCAAAACACTGTACTAAGCGCTTGGGAGAGTACAACACAACTGAGTTGGCAGGCACATTCCCTGCCCACAACACAATCCACCAGCAATGGCAGTCTGCGCTTTCAGCACCATATGAAACAAACTGCCAGCCACAGACACATTATTTTTTCTACTATGTAACTGTTAATTTAAGTTAAAGAATTGTTTTGCATTTGTGACTGAATGTCCAGCATGCATTTTGATCTGTTTCAGTGTGAGCAATTGTTCCTGTCAATAAACTTCTGGACAGAAGTCCATTAGTTTAAAATAAATTCATAGCAGAAGAGTTACTGACAAGAAGATTGACTTCCAAGATTTATCCTAGCCTTCTCTTATATAAGCAATTTGATTTATTCCAATCAGCTCTTTTCCCCTTAGACTAAAACGGAATAAAATGTAATCAAAACAATTTGGAGTATTGACTAGTGATGCTAAATGTACTGTAAGCACACTTCAAGGTGTGGCTGAGATAATGCAGAATGAGAAGAAATAGCTCCATCCTCAGAGCCCACAATCTAAGAATTTGCCTCTTAGAAAATTGCAATAGTATAAAGAAACTTGGGGTGCAATTGAACTAACAGAAAAGTGAACTCCCCACTTTTCCTCTGCTCCTCCTCCCCTCCCCATTGCCCCAACTCGCTCCCTCTGCTCTACCAGCCTCCCCGCTCCACAGCATCTGTGTATATATGCACATATTTCTTATTCTATTTATTTTATTAATGATGTGTATATATCTATAATTCTATTTATTTACATTAATGGTATTTATATTGATGCTATTGATGCCTGCTTTTCTTGTTTTGATATCTGTGTCCCCGATTCTAACTTGTGAGCCAGTTGTTGGGTAGGGATTGTCTCTATTTGTTGCTGAATTGTACTTTCCAAGCACTTAGTACAGTGCTCTGCACACAGTAAGTGCACAATAAAAACGATTGAATGAATGAATGACTATTGGAATAAGCAATTCTCCAGAGAATGTCTTGCCACAAGTCAAGGGAAAAATATTCAAAGCCCTTCTGAAATCATGTCTTCAGGAGGCCTCCTCTGTTTAATCTTTCATCTTGGCATCTTTTCTCTCTTTTCCCCACCATTGCTACTTCAACCTTTCCAAGTCCTCTAAAGTCCATGGGAAGTCATTCCCCTTTGCACTTATATTCTATACCTTCATATTCTACTGTTTCCTACTACTTGTAATATACTTTAATTTCTATTACTCCCCCTCTCAATTGTAAGCTCCTTAATAATAATAATGATGATGGCATTTATTAAGCGCTTACTATGTGCAAAGCACTGTTTTAAGCACTCGGAAGGTTACAAGGTGATTGGGTTATCCCATGGAGGGCTCACAGTTTAATCCTCATTTGACAGATGAGGTAACTGAGGCTCAGAGAAGTTAAGCAACTTGCCCAAAGTCACACAGCTAACAATTGGCAGAACCAGGATTAGAACCCATGACCTCTGACTCCAAAAACGCTGCTGTAAAGATCATGTCTACTGCATCTACTCTATTGTTCCAAGTGCTCTGCACCTTTAAACTAGCCAATATATCCGATTGTAAGGTGGATGGATAAGCTCCTTGTGAGTAGGAAACATGTCTGGTTCTTCCGTTCCTTTTTCCTAATCACTGAGAGGTTTTCAATAAATACTAATGACTTAAAGAAAAACCCTCCAGTTTTGGTAAGGCTCACATTGAAGCTTCTTGTCATTCTATGGATTGCATTCTATAGGAATGGCCACAGGCCTGGAAATCAAATGACCTGGGTCCTATCTCAGCTCTGCCACTTACCCATTATGCAATTTTGGGCCAGTCTTTTATATTCTCTATGCCTGAGTTTCCTAATTTGTTAAATGAGGAGTCAATATTCCTACTTCAACTGTGAGACCTCAGGTAGGAGAGGGAATGCATCTGACCTGATTATCTTGTATCTAAGTGCTTAGCACAGAGCGTGGCTTATAATAAGCTCTTAGCAAATGACACAATTATTATGGGTATGACTTTGATCTCTGGACCATCTCTTGTTGTCTATTGCTTGTCTATTTGGGCAGGTTTTAATTTGTAAGCCACTGGTTATGTTGAGTTCAGATATGGCTGGTTCCATACTTACTGCAGGTTTGTAGTTGCCTGTGTGAAAACAGGTTTGCTCTTTAGAAGCCAGGTTGATAACTGACGGCCTTTATAGCAAAGGAAGGACATGCTTGTCATGGTTGCCATGTAAAATCTTTGGTTCATGTTAGAAGTATCACGGCCTAGTGGCAAGAGCATAGGCTTAGAAATCAGATGACCTGTGTTCGAAGGCAGGCTGTGCCATTTGTTTTCTGTGTGATCTTGGGCTTGACTTCTCTATGCCTCAGTTATCTAATCTGTTAAATGGGATTAAAACTGTGAGCTCCACATGGGACATGGTCTGTGTCTAACCTGATTAACCCCTATCTCCTCCAGTGCTTCCTACTGACCCTGGACCATAGTAATCATTTAAAACTGCCATTATAAAAAGGTGGGGTGGGGGGGGATAATCACTAGATGTGTAATAAAATTAAATTTTGTCAACTAAGTTTAGTGACAACCCAGAAAAAGGGAAGCAGTGGAGCCTAGTGGATAGAACACAGGCCTGGGTGTCAGAAGGACCTGGGTTCTAATCCTGACCTCCATTTGTCTGCTATGTGACCTTGGGCAAGTCACTTAACTTCTATGTGCCTCAATTAACTCATCTGTAAAATCATGATTAATACGGTCAGCCCCATGAAGTATATGTACTGTTTACAATGTGACTAGCTAGTATCTAATTATCTAACTCACTCATAAGTACAGGGTCTTAGAGGTAGTAAGCACTTAACAAATACCATTTTTTTAAAAAAAGCAGTTTGATTTTTTAATGGATAAAGCAAATAAATGGGTTCTGATTATATAGATTTAGTTTACCTCAGTAAACTATGGAAAATGTCTTAATGCAGGTATTGACAAAAGCAGAAAGTGGACCTGAGTATAAAAATATGTGGTTCCACTTACCTGACATTATTAAAATAAAATATAGCCAATTTGCTTATCTACATGGTGTACTCCAAGGCTTTCAAACAGCTCATTCATCTTCGAAGAAAAGAAGACTGAAAAATTGCTTACCAAGGTAATAATAATAATAATAATAATGGTATTTGTTAAATACTTACTGTGTGCCAAGCACTGTTCTAAGTGCTAGGGGAGATACAAGGTAATCAGGTTGTCCCACATGGGGCTTACAGTCTTAATCCCCATTTTACAGACGAGGTAACTGAGGCACAGAGAAGTTAAGTGATTTGCCCAAAGTCACACAGCTGACAAGTGGCAGGGCCGGGATGACTCCCAAGCCCATGCTCTTTCTGCTGGGATATCTCTGGTGAAACCTGGGACTTGCTAGTTATAACTCAGAATTCAGTTCTAAAACAGTTTGGAATTTGAAAAGCAATGCAGAGTAGGGGAGGACTTGGAATTTCAGTTGGGTAATGCCTTTTGAAACTAGAATTTGTTGTTTTAAAGAACATTTCCATCATATCTGACCTCACATTCCCTATCACTGCCCAAAATGATTCCATCCACAATAGCAGTGTCTGTCCATCAAGGGATGCTAACACAGCAAGGTTTACTTCAGGTATTATTGAACAGCTAGTAATAGACTAGTACATGTGTCTACCTTATTTCCAGAGTTTAACCTGGCTTGAAACTCTTCCTGAATAAAGTTACACTCCCTGCTTGTTTTTTTTTTTTCCTTTTTAATTGCTCCCGATTAATCTTCTTGCTCATTTTGACAGGAATGAGACTGAAGAGCTCCAGTAGTCAGTTCTTTTTCTAAAGCTACGCATTTTCAGTATGCTTAATCTTTCTACTGTGTAAAGGATGTGGTCATTAGCTTGGCAATAATTGAAATATCACAGGTCACTACTGGGGAAACAGTACCCAAATGAGAGGCATTGAAGGGCACATTCCTCCCCTGGAAAAGCTGTGAATACAAGCACAGTGGCAGGTGTGGAGTTCCCATTGTGGGGAAGAACCGGGCCATCAGACAGTGTTTTCCTTGGTTGGAAATAATCAGCATGACTTTTACCTGTGCAAAGGGATGCTAGGAGTGTAAGGAATATAATAATGATGGCATTTGTTAAGCACTTACTATGTGCAAAGCACTGTTCTAAGTGCTGGGGAGGATTCAAGCTGATCAGGTTGCCCCACGTGGGGCTCACAGTCTTAATCCCCATTTTACAGATGAGGTCACTGAGGCACAGAGAAGTTGTGACTTGCCCAAGGTCACCCAGCTGATGGCGAAGCTGAGAATATGAATGCTATGTGTTCGCTTGAGGGAGGAAAAGGATTGGGGAAGGCTTGGGGGCAGTAGATTTTGAACAACCCAAATTCATATTGTCAGAAAGTAGAGCAGGGGGAAGTCATTTTATGCCCAACTGACTTTATATTCTACCTCGCTAAGGATCAAATTATTTAGAAATCGCATTTTTGGAACAAGGAAGATCATTTTAAGACAGAGGTTCACCTCCAGGTTCCAAACTAATAATTTGTGTACCATTTTTGAAGATAATAATAATAACAATAATAATAATAATAATACTCATGGTATTTTTTAAGTGCTTAGTATGTTCTGAGCACTGTATTAAGTGCTGGGGTAGATACACACAAATTAGTTTGGACACAGTCCCTGTCCCACGTGGGGCACAGTCTCAATTCCCATTTTAGTGATGAGGGAACTGAGGCCCAGAGAAGTGAAGTGACTTGCCCAAGGTAACACATCAGACAAGTGGCAGAGCCAGGATGAGAATCCATGACCTTCTGGTCCAGGCCCATGCTCTATGTAAAATCCAAACCATGTGTGTGACTGTAGCTGAAAAGTTGTGACCATTGTGACCAATGCAATAAACCCCTTTGTGTGACTGTAGAGTCAGTTCCTTGTGTTTGCCCTATACCAAGCTGGTTCCTATTTTCAGGACTCCCTCTTGGAAACTATTTTTCTTCCCTTACTGACACCCATGCCCATCACCCCCGTCAGCTGTTCTCGACATTTAACTTCCTGCTCAGGCCCCCTGTTCCTCCTCCCCCTCCATCCCTCACCCCCAATGATCTGGCCTCCTACTTCATTAGTAAAATTAACACCATCAGGTCTGAGCTCCCCCAAGTCACCCTTCTCCATCCCCCCAACAATCAACCCTCTCCTCTACTTTCTCATCCTTCTCAGCAGTATCTTCAGAGAAGATCTCCTCCCTCCTCTCAAGTGCCACCCCATCCACCTGTGTTTCAGACCCCATTCCCTCTCATATTATAAAAACTCCACCCCTTCCTTCCTCCCCTCCTTAACATCCATCTTCAACTGCTCACTCTCCAATGGTTTCTTCCCTTCTGCCTTCAAACATGCCCATGGCTCTCGCATCCTAAAAAAACCTTTTCCTGACCCCACTGCCCCTTCCAGGTATCGCCCTATCTCCCTCCTACCCTACCTTTCCAAACTCCTAGAATGAGGTATCTACACTCACTGCCTCGAATTCCGCAACTCCAATTCTCTCCTAGACCCCCTCCAATCTGACATCCGTCCCCTACGATCCACTGAAACTACCCTCTCAAAAGTCACCAATGACCTCCTTCTTGCCAAATCCAATGGCTCCTACTCTATCCTAATCCTCCTCGACCTCTCAGCTGCCTTTGACACTGTGGACCATCCCCTTCTCCTTAACACATTATCCAATCATGGTTTCACTGACTCCATTGTCTCCTGGTTCTCCTATTATCTCTCGGGCCATACATTCTCAGTCTCCTTCATGGGCTTCTTCTCCCCCTCCCATCCCCTAAGTGTAGGGTTTCCTCAAGGGTCAGTTCTTGGTCCCCTTCTGTTCTCCATCTATACTTACGACCTTGGTGAACTCATTCGTTCCTGCAGTTTCACCTATCATCTCTGTGAGGATGACACCCAAATCTACAACTTCTCCCCTGTTCTCTCTCCCTCCCTCCAGGCTCATATCTCCTTCTGCCTTCAGGACATCTCCACCTGGATGTCCACCTGCCACCTAAAGCTCAACATGTCTAAGACTGACCTCCTTATCTTCCCTCCCAAACCGTGTCCTCTCCCTGAGTTTCCCTTCACTGTGGACTGCACTACCAACCTTCTCGTCTCACAAGCCTGCAACCTTGGTGTCATCCTCGACTCCACTCTCTCATTCACCCCACACATCCAATCTGTCACCAAAATCTTCTGCTCTCACCGTCACAACATCGCCAAGAGCTGCCCTATCCTCTCCATCCAAACCGCTACCTTGTTGGTTCAATCTCTCATCCTATCCCAACAGGATTACTGCATCAGCCTCCTCCCTGATCTCCCATCCTCCTGTCTCTCCCCGCTTCAGTCTGTACTTCACTCTGCTGCCCGGGTCATTTTTCTACAGAAACACTCTGGGCATGTCACTCCCCTCCTCAGAAATCTCCAGTGGTTGCTTGTCAACCTTCTCATGAAGCAAAACTCCTCACTATTGGCTTCAAAGCTCTCCATCACCTTGCCCCCTCCTACCTCACCTCCCTTCTCTTCTTCAACAGCCCAGCCCACACACTCTGTTCCTCTGCTGCTAACCTCCTCACTGTGTCTCATTCTCACCTGTCCCACCATTGAACCCTGGCCCATGTACTACCCCTGGCCTGGAATGCCCTTCCTCCACACATCCCCCAAACTAGTTCTCTTCCTCCCTTCAGAGGCCTTCCCATACTGAGCCCTCCCCTTTTCCTCTGCTCCTCCTCCCCTTCCCATCACCCCCACTCCCTCCCTCTGCCCTACCCCCTTCCCCTCCCCACAGCTCTTGTGTATATTTGTACATATTTATTACTCTATTTATTTTATTAATTATGTGTATATATCTATAATTCTATTCATCTCTTCTGATGGTATTGACATCTGTCTACTTGTTTTTTGTTGTCTGTCTCCCCCTTCTAGATTGTGAGCCAGTTGTTGGGTAGGGACTGTATCTGTTGCCGAATTGTATTTTCCAAGCACTTAGTATAGTGCTCTGCACACGGTAAGCACTCAATAAATACAATTGAAAGAATGAGTCAATATTTGGATCTTCAACAAGCCTCTGTTCAAGGAGAGGAGCGCCTCTCCATTTTCTTCCCCACACTGCTAGATGTATCCCAGAAATCCTCTGCTATTTCACATTATCTGAGAATCTTCTCACTGTATAATTATGGTATTTACTAAGCACTTATTCTCTGCCATGTACCGTACTAACCATTGAGATAGATACAAGATCAGGTTGGACACAGTTCCTGACCCACATGGGGCTCACAGTCTAGGTAGGAGGGAAGAAGCGTGGCCTCAAGGATATTTGAGCCCACTGTTGGGTAGGGACTGTCTCCATATGTTGCCAACTTGTACTTCCCAAGCACTTAGTACAGTGCTCTGCACACAGTAAGTGCTCAATAAATACAATTGATTGATTGATTGATAGAGCCTGGGCCTGGGAGTGAAAAGAACCTGGGTTCCAATCCCATCTCTGCTACGTGACCTCTCTGTGACCTTGAACAAATCACTTAAATTCTCTGAGCCTCAGTTACCTCATCTGTAAAATGGGGATTAAGCCTGTAAGCACCATGTGGGACAGGGACTGTGTCCAGCCTGCCTAGCTTCTATCCACCCCAGCACTTAATACAGTGTCCGGCACAAAGTAAATTTTTAATGAATACCAATAAAAAAAATCCACATCAATCAATCAATCGTATTTATTGAGCACTTACTGTGTGCACAGCACTGTACTAAGCGCTTGGAAAGTACAATTTGGCCACAGATAGAGACAATCCCTACCCAACAACGGGCTCACAGTCTAGAAGGGGGAGACAGACAACAACAGATAAGGAAACAGAAACAGAAAAGCAGCACGGCCTAGTGGATGGAACACGGGCTTGGGAGATGAAAGGTCCTGGGTACTAATCCCAGCTCAGCCACTTGTCTGCTGTGTGTTCTTGGTCAAGTAACTTAACTTCTCTGAGCTTCAGTGGTCTCATCTGTAAATGAGGACTAAGAGTGTAAGCCCCATGTGGAACATGTACTGTGTACAAACTGATTAGCTTCTATGTGCCCCAGCCTGGCACATAGTAAGTATTTGACAAATACCATAATATAGGGACTTGTTCAAGGTTAGATTAAAACCCTGGTCCTCTGACTCCCAAGCCTGTGCTTTTTCTATTAATCCACTCTGGTTCACATGCTGATGTCTATATCTCTACTCTATTTATTTATTTATTTTACTTGTGCATATCTATTCTATTTATTTTATTTTGTTAGTATGTTTGGCTTAGTTCTCTGTCTCCCCCTTTTAGACTGTGAGCCTACTGTTGGGTAGGACCTGTCTTTATATGTTGCCAACTTGTACTTCCCAAGCACTTAGTACAGTGCTGTGCACACAGTAAGTGCTCAACAAATACAATTGATTGATTGATTGACTCTGCTGTGTTTCCTGCTTGTAGGAGCCTCCTTTCTGTTCACCACAGAGCATCTTTTTAGCAATCGAGCCGTGATCTGTTCTCAAGTCCCGCCAAGGGAAATGTGTTTCTGGGAGCATTGCTTTAGTACTGGGGAATTGACTGAGTCTGAACCTCATTGTGACTAATGTTGCCACCCCTATAATGTTGAGGCTGGCTCAGAGATGATGCTGGTGAAAGAGAAGCATCTTTAGGGTGCCATTTGGTTGTGGGCAAGTCACTTAACTTCTCGGGGCCTCAGCTGCCTCGTCTGTAAAATTCATTCAAACGTATTTATTGAGTGCTTACTGTGTGCAGAGCACTGTTCTAAGCGCTTGGAAAGTACAAGTTGGCAACATATAGAGATGGTCCCTACTCAACAGCGGGCTCACAGTTAGAAGGGGGAGACAGACAACAAAACAAAACATATTAACAAAATAAATAGAATAGTAAATATATACAAGTAAAGTAAATAGAGTAATAAATATGTACAAACATATATACAGGTGCCTTGGGGAGGGGAAGGAGGTAAGGTGGGGGGATGGGGGGGAGGAGGGGGAGAGAAAGGAAGGGGCTCAATCTGGGAAGGCTTCTTGGAGGAGGTGAGCTCTCAGTAGGGCTTTGAAGGGAGGAAAATGAGTATCAAGAGTGTGAGCCCTATGTGGGACAGGGACTGTGTCCAATCTAACTTGAATCTACCCCTGCACTTAGAACAGTGCTTGACACATAGTAAGGGCTTAACAAGTACCATCATTATTATTATGGTTCACGTGAGCATTCTGGGAGGTCATTTACAGTGCTAAATGCTTAGTGCAGTGTGTGGCACCCAGTAAGTGCTCAATAGATACCATCAATTGACTGATTATTTCATTTACTTTCCCTGACTGTCAACAGAGCTTTGCGGTTATTCCGAATCACCTCAGCCTGCATGCCCTGTCCCATTGAGGGAGTTTATGGAAACTAAGTTGGGATCAAAGTGAAACCATGAGAATTCATTCCTTCAGTCTTACTTACTGAGCGCTTACTGTGTGCACAGCACTGTACTAAACATTTAATGATGACATTTGTTAAGCGCTTACAGTATGCGAAGCACTGCTCTAAGTGCTGGGGGGGGATACAATGTGATAAGGATGTCCCATGTGGGACTCACAATCCCCATCCCCATTTGCAGTTCCCATTAAGGGAACTGAGGCTCAGAGAAGTGAAGTGACTTGCCCAAAGTCACACAGCAGACATGTGGCAGAGCAGGGAATTAGAACCCATGACCTCTGACTCCCAAGCCCATGATCTTTCCACTGAGCCATACTGCTTCATTCATTTATACAAACCTATTTATTGAGCCTTTACTGTGAGCAGAGCACTGTACTAAGAGCTTAGGAGAATATAACAATGAACAGACACATTCTCTGCCCACAACAAGCTTACCGTCTAGAGGGGGAGACAGACATGAACAAAAAATATATAAATAAATAAATTGCAGTTATGCACATAAGAAACACAAGAACTCCAGCTTACAACTATGGAGCTGTAAGTGTGTTTCAGTTCGACTTTGCCAATGAAGGACGTGGTTTGTAAAAATACTAGCACAGATCATTGGCAGTCATAGTGCAATTACTTTGAACACATTGTCTCTGATGTGATTGGATTATCCCTGTATATGGTTGAAACAAGTAAAAAGGTAACTGATTTCATGCTAGTGCATTCTTCTTGCCAAAAACATTAAAAGTTTATGTGCAAGTGTATGCATCTTTTGGTCTGTGCAGAATAAGAGCTAAGCAGTTACCAAAATACACTGAAATTATTTTTGATGGCTATGGAATTGTATTTTCCCCATAGAAAGATCAAAGGTAAACATGAGGAACTGTATTATTGTAGAATTTTTCAATTTTTCATACTTAACATTTACCTTTGGCATTTCATTTTTAATTTCCCTTGTCACGGTGGCCAGTTAACAGTAATTTTGTTTCTTCAAAGCTTCATTTCTAAAGCTTTCCAGTCTTGTCATTTTTAATAGTATTTTTTAAACACTTACCATGTGCCAGGCACTGGACTAAGTAATGGGGTAGATATATATGTAAATTGAATAATGCATCTTCCCTCCTAAGTCTACTCTTCTTGTGAACTTTCCTATCTTTATTTGTGTATTTATATTCGTGTCTGCCTTCCCCTTTAGACTGTAACCTCATTAAGGGCAGGGGCCTGAGAGTCAGAAGGACCTGCTAATCCTGGCTCCACCACTTGTCTGCTGTGTGACCTTGGGCAAGTCACTTAACTTCTCTGTGCCTGAGTTACCTCATCTGTAAAATGGGGATTAAGACTGTGAGCCCTATATGGGACAGGGACTGTGTCCAACCTGATTATTCTGAATCTACTCCAGCACTTAGTACAGTGCCTGGCACATAGTAAGCACTTAACAGATGTTATTGGAAAAAAAAAAAACTAAAAGCGAAAGAGTTGGTGAATACTACTAATAATAATGATGATATTTGTTAAGAGCATACTATGTGCGAAGCACTGTTCTAAGCACTGAGGTAGATACAAAGCAATCATGTTGTCCCACTTGGGGCCCACAGTCTTAATCCCCATTTTACAGATGAGGTAACCCAGGCACAAAGAAGTTAAGTGACTTGCACAAGGTCACACAGCAGACAAGTGGTGGAGCTGAGATTAGAACCCACGACCTCTGACTCACAAGCCCGTGTTCTTTCCACTGAGCCACACTGAATGCAATCCTTGCCTACAAGAAGCTCACAATCTAGCCTTAGCACATCTGAAGCACAGGTGTTTTAGTCTAAAATTCTGAGCTTGGTTGTACCATGCTTTCTTTCCAAAGTTATAATGTAAAGACGCAAGGCTACTAGGAAACCAGATTCCAGCCGACTCCCCATCTTCATGAAGAACTCTCAGGTGAGCGGGTCCTTTTCAAAACTGAATCACAAAACCTCTGTTTTACTTAATCCTTTTAGGGGAACACCTGAGAATCTGTCCACAAGGCTACACCTGCTGCACTAGCGAGATGGAGGAGAACTTTGCAAACAAAAGCAAAAGTGAATTTGAAGGCATGCTGAAAGACAACAGCCGTTCCATACAAGTAATCCTCACGATACAGTTCAAAAACTTTGATGGTAAGTCCTATTACCCATATTAGCATTTCCTTTCTCTGATTAAAACTGAACCGTGTTCACTCTGAAGATCAGGAAAGAACAATACTTTCATTGGCCCAGGGTACATTAGCTGAGATCTAAATGCAATTTCTGACATTGTCCAGTAGACTGATATTGTTGAATTATTGAATAAAATGTCTTGTTCGGGGAACTCCTACAAAGGAAATGTAAATGCAATCTCCAGAGAAGTTTTTATTGGCACAAAAGGGGATACTATTCGCATTTGAGAAGCATTATGACCTAGGTGAAAGGAAATGGGCCTGAGAGACCGAGATCTTGGGTTCTAATTCCAATTTTGCCATTTGTCTGTTGAGGTGACCTTGGGTAAGTCACGTAATGTCTCTCTACCTCGGTTACTTTATCTGTAAACTGGAGATTATGCGTGTGAGCTTCATGAGGGACATGAACTGTATACAACCTGGTTAGTTTATATCTTCTCCAACACGGTTATCACAGCGCACCATCAGCTATCATGGTCAGAACTTCAGCAAAAGTGCTTTTGGTTTCAATGAAAGCTTGTGGAAGTCATTTGTTTCAAAAAAGAAACATCAGTAAAGAGTCACTAATTTCTTATGAAAAGGTTAATCCACTCATTTTCTGAATGGTGTGAGAAAACGCTATTCAACCAAGGTGTTAATAATGTTGGTTTTTTGTTACGCTGTAAGCAATCAAGGTGACAAGAGCATCACTTTTAGCAGAGAAAGAAATAGTGTGCATTGTTGCGTATGAAATATGTCTTGCAGGGCAGGCAACAAACTGCAAAATGTAAAGATCAATATGAATGAGTAGTAATTAAGTTGACCTACTGATCTAGCATCATATTTGTTATTAAGCAGTATCTTCTTAAGGGAAAAAACAACAACTGTCATTTCACAATTTTATTCATAGTGATTGAAGCCATTGCTTAAATAAAAGGTAATAGGGAAGAACTAGAATAGGCTGAAGGGTAAAATTGAAGGAGAAGGGAATTCACAATAGCTCTAAGGCAGCAAGCTTGACCTTCTGAATCAAAAAGGCAGTGAAAACAAGGCGGTGTATCTCCCTACCATATGTTACATTTGAATGGCTGAAGCTGACCGCAGCAGTTCTATTAAAAGCTTGGGAAAGAATGTTTGCTACTTTATCCAGTTAAAAGGTGACAAGTTGAGTATTTAACTGGCAAGGAAATAAAGATCCCTATTATCTGGTACAAATATAAATCAAGCAGTTTAATGCTGTAATACTGTTCAAGAAAAAAATAGATCTTTAAATAAATGAGGTTCTATTCAAATTGCTGATTGGACTAATGTAGATTTCCTTAGACTCATTTTCCAGTGTTTTAGGGTGCTTTTTTAATTGCTCCAAGACTTACATTCAACATTTTTTTTCAGCCTAAAGCAATATTTATGTTCAATACAACAAAAACTATTACTTTATCAAACCATAATGTGCAAAGTATTGCTCTTTTGTGGCAGAGGCTCGATTGAGCCCTGGGGCTCCTGAAGATGTTTCCTGCCCCAATTACATCGTTTTCAGTTTTCTTAACTACTACTACAATCAATATTGGTCTTATGATTTATGCAGGATGTATAATGTGAAACAGTATTTGTAATTCAGGGTTTGAATTTAAGCATTAATTTGCCAATGGATAGATAGAACTTAAGCCTTTCAACTCCTATGGAAACTTTAGATTGAAGGAAGAAAAAGGTGAGGATTTAAGGTGAACAGCATAATAATGAACTGGAAAATGGAGACAAATGTAGCTTTTGACTCATGTGGATGCCAATTAGTTGTTAAGAATTAACTAACTGTACATAATGGTGCCTGGAACCCCCAAGGGTCCTGAATGAAATGTGTTGTCGTGGGGGATATGCTAATTGATGAACAGATTCTTAACTCTTGAGTTCAGGGACACTTCTGGGAAAAGAAGGTACCAGTTCTCTTTCAAAACATGAATCACAGCTCCTGGACCCTATCAAACCAAGAAAAGAGAGGAGATGGCATTTACTGATTTGTATAGTCAGGATAAATCAAAATTGGAAGAAGGTGGGCTATGTTAACTGAACACTTGTCCCTATTATTGAACATTCACTATTATTGAACATTCAGGCAGGTTGGTGCCTTAATTAAAGAATAATAATAATAATAATAATAATGATTTTGGTATTTAAGTGTTTAGTATTTAAGTGCTTAGTAAGCACTGGGGTAGATGCAAGAAAATCAGGTTGAATGCAGTCCTTTTCTTACATGCAACTCACATCCTTAGTAGGAGGGAGAACTGGCATTGAATCCCTATTTTACAGATGAGGATACTGAAGCACAGATTCATTAAATGGCTTGCCACGGTCACACTGTAGGCAAATGGCAGAGCAGGGATTAGAACCCAAGTCCTATGACTCCAAATCATGCTTTTTCTCTGTGAAGTCTTAATCAGTCAATAAGTGGTATTTATTGAGTAGTTCCTTTGTGCAGAGCATTGTACTAAGTGCTTGGGTGAGCACAATACAACACAGTTTGTAAACATATTCCCTGTCCACAGGGAATTTACAATCTAGATGGGGAGACAGACATTTAAGTAAATTGTGGATTTATGCATATCCTGTAAGTGTCATGGGGCTGACAGCATAAAGACTACAGACCCAAGTGCAATGGCGATGCAGAAGAAAGAGAGAGGAGGGGATATGAGGGCTTAGTCTGGAAAGGCCTCTTGGAGGAGATGGGATTTTAATAGGGCTTTGAAGGGGGGGAGAGTGGTAGTCCTTTGTATGTGGAGGTGGGGGAAATTCTAGAGGGAGGAGGATGTCAGAAGTGAGATAGATGAGATAGAGATATAATGAGTGAGTTGATGTTAAAGGAGCAAAGCATGCAGGCTGGGTTGTAGTAGCACAGAACTGAGCTGAGATAAGAGGGAGCAAGGTATTTGAGTGCTTTGAAGCAGATGATAAGGAGTTTCTGTTTGATGCAAAAGTGGATAGGCAATACTTGAGGTTCTTGTGGAGTGGGGCGATGTAGTCTAAATGGGTTTTTAGAAAAATGATCCAGGCAGCAATGAAGTACGGACTGGAGTGAGGAGAGACAGGAGGCAGGGAGGTCAGCGAGGAGGCAGATGCAGTAGTCAAGAAGGGATTGGATAAGTGCTTGGATTGGCATAGTAGCAGTTTGAATGGAGAGGAATAAGTGGATTTTAGCCATGTTGTCAAGGAAGAACCTACAGGTTTTAGTGATAGAATGAATATCTGGGTGGAATGAAAAAGATGAGTAGAGGATACTGCCAAGGTTTTGGGCTTGTATATGGTGCTGGGAAAGACATGGGGAGAGCGGGGTTTGTGTGGGAAAATGAGAAGTTCTGTTTTGGACATGTTAAGTTTGAGATGTCAGCAGAACACCCAAGAAGTGGTATCTCGAAGGCAGGAGGAGATGAGAGATTGCAGAAAGGGAGAGGGATCAGGGATGGAGATGGTGATTTGGAGGCATAGAGGTGGTAGTTGAAGCCATGGGAGTGTTAGAGTTCTCCAAGGCAGTGGGTGTAGGTGGAGAATAGAATGTGACCCAGAACTGAACCTTCAGAGACACCCACAGTTAGGGGAGGCAGAGAAGGAGCCTGCAAAAGAGACTGATAATGAGCGACCAGATAGGAAGAGGAAATGTGAGATTGCAGAGAAAAGAGGGAGATAGGAGCTGGAGAGGTAGATTTGGGAATGATCTGTAAAATGGAGATTCATTCTTATAATGGAAATTAAATACTGCTCCCTCCTACTTAGACTGTGAGCTTCAAGTGGGGCAGGGACTGTGTCCGACCAGTTTATCTTGCATTATAGTAATGTCTATCTCCCGCTCTAGACCGTGAGCTTTGTGGGCAGGGAATGTGTCTGCTTACTCTATTTTATTGTACTCTTTCTAACACTTAATGCAGTGCTGTGTACCTAGTAAGCACTCAATAAATACCATCAATTGACTCATCTACCCCAGCGCTTGGTACAGTGTTTGGAACATAGTAAGCACTTAAGTACCATAATTATCATTAACTATAATTATTATCTTCTATGAGGGGATGGTAGTTGATACCATGGGTGCAATTGAATCCTCCAAGGGAGTGGGTGTAGATAGAAAAAAGAAGAGGACACAGAACTGAGTCTTGAGGGACTCCCACAGTTAGAAGGGAAGCAGAGAAAGAGCTCAGGAAAGAGCCCAGGAAAGTAGTCAGAGAGGAGGGGAACTATGAGAGGACCATATCACTGAAGCCAAGGTTTGATAATGTCTGAAAGTTATTCTCTCTTCTGAAATCTTCTCATATCTTACCAGAGTTTAAATGGTAGGGAAACAACCACCTAACCAGGCACACACTTTAAATACACTTACTAAGGAAGTAGTGGGACTAGAGACAAAAAAACAACAACTTACAGGTTGTAGAAGTGTTGAAGTTTCTCAAGGCTGTTTTCATTTTAAAGGGATCCTTTAACCCTATCACCTCCTCAGCCTCAACCACAAATGGATAGTTTCCCATCACAAAGGATGAATGAGTCTCAATCCAGTCATGATGGCTTTGGGGTGGAGTAACTCACACCAAGTAAATTGACTGCAGTGCTGGATGTTTACGTGGTGTCACTCATCCTCTCATGACCCTGCCAGCCTTTCATTCAATCGTATTTATTAAGTACTTACAGTGTGCAGAGCACTGTACAGTCTTGTCTCCGTTTGGGCACTGAGTGCAGCCAACAGGTGTGGATGAGAAGTACATTGCAAAATATTCATAATAATTTTATGTAAAAACCCTTTTTTGTTCAAAGCGACTGCATCTTAATGTCACTATTTGCCACAGTGCCATAGATTAGCAGGTGGTTGTCAGTGTACCCACCTCAGAAGTGGCCAGAATCTTCTCTACTCATGTTAGCCACCTATATTGTGGATCCCTGCTGAACCTCTCCATCATGCAAGTGCTCTAAGTATCTCTTTAGTCGGACTCTAAAAAACAACTGAATCACATAATGTCTTCCAAGGAATTTGTTTAATATGTAAGGATGGCCAATAGCCTTGTGGTCCTCCTTTAAGTTCAATCAGACACAATTTCTGTTGTGTGAATGTCAGCAGATTCACCCTGTGAAATATCTGTTATCTGATTAAGGTCAATGTTCATGAATTTTGGGAAGTATGTCTGGATAGGGTAAGTACCAGCAACACATTCTTTTTCTAGTTATGTTAATTCACTCAAACTGCAAATCTGCCTCATAATTGTGAGTCATTCGGCCTCCAAGGAAGCTTTCCCAAGATAAGAATCTAGTTCCATAGACAGTAAATACAGTGTTGATGTTTTGTTTTACATTTGGCCCAAAGAAAGAGAACTAATACTTAAAACGAGAATGAAAAGAATGAGTAGAAAGCTGTCACCAGCCTCATCTCTCTTGCGCACTTGCTTCTGTCACCAGATGAAAACCTGGGAAACAGCAGCTAATATGACTCATTTTGTTAGCCCTGAATTAAACTCAAAAATGGATTTTGAAGAGGTGCTTTAATTAGACATTCATTTAAAGATATTTGGGTTTCAGACACAACCGCACTTCTAACACTCCCATGGTTTTATAGACTTCTTCCAGAGAATGCAAAATATAACTGCTCATTTAGAGGAAATATTAGCTCAACGGACCTTTCAGGTCTGAAATGATATATCACATTGCTTTGGGTTGAGGTTAAGAAGAACCCTGAATATATTAAATGTTTAAATTGTTCACATTTGTTAATTAGATGATAATAATAATAATGGTATTTGTTAAGCACTTACTATATGCAAAGCACTGTTCCAAGCACTGGATAAGTATGGCTTGGAACCTGATGGTAGAAAATGTCTTAAACTGAACCAAAGAATAAACCTTGGCTACTGGAAAGCAGCGGGCCTTGTGGTAAGAACACGGGCCTGGGAATCAAAGGACCTGTGTTCTAATTCTGTCTCTGCCACACACCTGTTGTGTGATCTTTGGCAAGTCACTTAACTTCTCTGTTCCTTGTTTCCCTTTTCTGTTAAATGGAGATTTAATATCTTTGCTCTCTCCTACTTAGAATGTGAGTCCCATGTGGGATCTGATTATCTTGTATCTATCCCAGTGCTTAGTACAGTCCCTAGCACATAGTAAGCACCTCACAAACACCACAATTATTGTCACCACTGTGGAGATTAGATCACTTGACATTTCCACTATGGAAATTCTGATTTGTTATTCTAAGCAACCACCTGGTCCATGCTTCCCATTCAGTTCATCAGTGGTATTTATACAGAGCACTGCACTAAGCCCTTGGGAGAATACAATACAGCAGAATTGGTAGCTATGTTCTCTGCCCTCAAGGCTCTTACAGTCCAGAGGACAAGTATATACCTTGGGATGGGGCCGGGGGTGGGGTGGGGGGGGTGGCGGTGGTGGTGTCTCTAGGCCAGTAATTAAATTCCAAACACTGCTGATATAGAAGTGCAAGAAAAATAACTAAAAAAGGGTATCGATGAGGAGAGAGAGAGAGACAGAGAGAGAGACAGAGAGAGAGACTGAGACTGCAAGGAGAGGAATATCTAAAACTTTTTATGGTATCATAGTGTAATTGTTACATCCCTAACGGTGTTTTTTAACCTTCCTAAAGAAAGAAAAAAATATCCTGACAATATCTCTCCCAGCCACCTGGTCTGAAGTTAGCTAGTGACTGCGACCTTTTAAGCCACAAGCTTCTCAGAATGATTTAAACTTTTTAAAGAATGCCCAACACGGGAAGCTGTCAAGTTTAACTTTCCTAGAACCAGAATATGCATATGAATTATTGAGATTGGGATCTACGCAGATTTTCAGCCTCTGCTTTGACCCACTGAAGCTGTGATATATTTTGATTAAAATGATGCGTTTTTAATCTGTGGGTTACTAAAATGTTTATTATCTTCAGTGCTGCATGGTTTCCTGAACTACCCACTGGAAGCAAATTTGCTATTAAAAAAGGAAACACAGGTAATTATGATGGTAGTTTTAAAGTTCTATTTTTAAAATTGTGAATTTTGTGATATACATCAAATGGATATGGGAAGCAGTAAAACCTGAAGACCAGGGTCTGAAAGGGAGAGAGGAATATAAGTTATTTTCATTATAATCCTCTTCTGCATCCAACTCACAGTGCTTTCTTCAAACTCTGTGGTTTTCTGTTGCTTGATACTTTTAGTAGTTCCAGTACTGAGATTAGTTTCAGAGCATGGCAAATGGGGTAAACATTTGCAAAGAGACGGGTTCCTTGGCCAATTTATTTCTACTATGACACATTACTTTTTTATTTACCTTTGGAAGTTAAATTATCAGTTTAGGTCGGATCATTTCATTTCTGCAGGATATTTGTTAATGCAGTTTCTACATATTAGGAAAGATTCTGTTAATTCTGGAGGTCTATTCATCTTGTAACTAAAAGTAGAAGGAACTGTGATTTTGAAGCTGCATACATTAGAGGGTATTGCTAGCTATTACAAAACTGGGGTAAGCAGGCCCTTAAAGTTGAAAAAGCTGTTGAATTAAAAATTTTTAGAAACCTCTGGAAGGGATCATGCAGATCATTTAGTCTGTAAACATCTCCAGACTGTAAGCTCGTGGTGGGCAGGGAATGTATCTGTTTATTGTTATACTGTGCTCTCCCAAGCACTTAATACAGTACTCTCTGCACAATATGATTAGCTGACTGACTATTCCAGCCTCCTGCTTCCTGGGTTGCATTTGAACCAGGGTACATCTGGCTTATTTTGAAGATTCTTCAGGAAAAAAGATTCTACTCCTTCCTATGATGAATGATTCTTATAGAATCTCCTTCACTACTCTTCTAAATCTCTCCTACTTTAGGTGTGTGTGTGTTTATGATATTTGATAAATTCATTCCATTCATTCATTCAGTTGTATTTATTGAGTGCTTACTGTGTGCAGAGCACTGTACTAAGCGCTTGGAAAGTACAATTCGGCCACAGAGAAGGACAATCCCTACTCAACAACAGGCTCACAGTCTTGAAGGGGGAGACAGACAAAACAACACAAGTAGACAGGCATCAAATAGATAAATAGAATATAGATATATACACAATATATGTATATTAAGTGTTTACTATGTGCCGGACACCGTACCGAGCTGGGGTAGATACAAAATAATCTGGTTGGACACATTCTCTGTCCCACACAGGGATCACAGTCTTAATTCCCGTTAAGATTGAGGTGAGTGTGGCACAGAATGGGAAGGGAACATGTCTAACAACTCTTGCAGTCTCCCAAGTGCTTGGTACAGGACACATAGTAAGTGCTCAAATGGTTTTGATTACCCAAAGTCACAAAGCAGACAAGTGGCAGAGCCGCGATTAAAACCCAGGTCCTCCAACTCCCACACCCATTCTCTTTCCATTAGGCCATTCTGCTTCTCAACATTAGGTTAATGCTATCTTGTCTCCTTAAGGGAGCCAGAGATTCCCCATTTCCCAGGTAATTAACGCCATAGTTTTCAGGAACTTATCAGTGCTCTCCTCAACCTTCTCTTCTCCACATGGAATAATCCCACTTCCTCAAACTGACCATTACTTTTCTACTTTTTGTCCTTTTTGAGTGGATTTGGGACCTAAAGTGCAGCTGAGATTTGGGTTCATAAATACAAATTTCCAGACTCTGTCCAGCAGTCCTACCTTCCTTCCTAACTTTTAAAAATGAATGGGAAACCAGGTAATCAGATGCCTCCACTTTAATGTTGTCCAGTCTCCAGTTTCCTGTCCCTTACTGCTTCTTCACAGCTGAGACGTGCTTGACCAACTTGTACTTCCCAAGCGCTTAGTACAGTGCTCTGCACACAGTAAGCACTCAAATACCATTCATTGATTGATTGATTGCCCCATCCTCAATTCCCATTTTGATGAGTAGCCAATCTAGAAGAAGAATGGAGGGAGGAAAAATGAGTTCAGAATAAGATTAGTTTAAAGCTTCTTCAACTCTCCCACTATCTTCCCACTTTGCTGCACCCCACTCAGCTCTTTCTTACTTCTCCTTTCAGGAGTTTTCCTATTCATTCCCACTTTCTGTCTCCCAAATGAGAATATGTTGTTGGAAATAACTAAATCCAGCAATACTAACTTAAAAGGTAGCAGAATTGTTTTATGAAGAATTAATGCATTAGACCTACTTAGATATAACCTGTGCCAGTTACTTAAATGAATGAACAATCAGGATTCAGTATAAATACACGCCCACTCTGTACACCTGAATGCCCACAATACATAAAATCAGGAGCTACATCTTGCACTAATTACTAACCTAGCCCAGGATTGCAATCTCCTCCCAAGACATTTTTTTAGACCGGTCACTGCCAGAAATAATTCCCTCCCCATTCCTCTTCCCCTTATATCATTCTTTTTCTCTTCTGCCCAGTCATGAGAAGTTTTCCTTCGACTCCTAGCTCAGATCCCCCCTCACTGGCTCACTCAAGTCCTCCTAGAACAAAACAGGTTACGTTGTCAGTGCCGTACTCAAGCTGTGTTGATTATATCTACCCTTCCAGATGTTCTTAGTGTTTAGCAATTGCCAGCATGGTTACTGTGTCCAGAGGGGGCAGGGAGGTGCAGCTAATCCCCACAGCCTCAGGAGGAAAGGCAAACAAGGGAGGGACATGAGGATGTGGACTAAAGGACTGCGGTTCCCAAGGGATGTGGGAGCCAAGCAGGGGGCTGTCAGGGACCCAGGAAGACATTATGGACCGATATAGAGCCCAGGGGCTGGCTGCAGAGTTGGGGAGCCTGGGTGTTGGGACTTAGTCTTTCAGTTAATTGTATTTTTTTAGCGCTTACTGTGTGCACAGCACTATACTATATACTATATATATATATATATATATATATATAGTATACTTCTTACTTCACCATGCTGGGGCTGCTTCTGTATTGTATTTGTATTTTTTTAGCACTTAATTGTGTGCATAGCATTATACTATATAGTATAGTATATACTATATAGTACTATATATATAGTATAGTATACATATACTATATACTATATATATGCACGTATATGTATAAGTATACTATATATAGTACTATATAGTATATACTATACTATATAGTACTATATACTATATATATACACATATATGTATAAGTATACTATATATAGTACTATATAGTATATACTATACTATATAGTATAGTGCTATGCACACAGTAAGTGCTAAAAATACAAATACAGTACAATATATTGTATTGTACAATAAAAAACAAATACAATATATATTGTATGTTATATAATTCTATATATTGTATATTATATATCTTTACTATATAGAGACGCAGCATGGCTCAGTGGAAAGAGCACGGGCTTTGGAGTCAGAGGTCATGGGTTCAAATCCCAGCTCTGCCAATTGTCAGCTGTGTGACTTTGGGCAAGTCACTTAACTAGTCTGGGCCTCAGTTCCCTCATCTGTAAATTGGGGATGAAGACTGTGAGCCCCCCGTGGGACAACCTGATCACCTTGTAACCTCCCCAGCGCTTAGAACAGTGCTTTGCACATAGTAAGTGCTTAATAAATGCTATTATTATTATATTATTATTACTAAGTGCTTGCCAGGGAACAATATAATGATAAACAGACATATTCCCTGCCCATAACGAGCTTTCAGTCTAGAAGAGACTGGACTGGAGATGGAGATGAGAACCAGACAAAGCAGAGAGAGCTACCTGCCTGTTCCTGAAGGCAAAAAGGCAGGGCCTAGGCTCCATCATCCAACCTCCAGGAAGGGAGACCCGGTAACATTTTCTTTCCCTTTTCTCATGCTGGCAATGTCCTTCAGCTCTGGGGGAAGTGTCATGCACCTCACTGATTTACAAAAAAAAAAAAATCCCTGGGAGAGTATCCAGGGAGACTTGTGTGGGTGGAGATAAGATTGGGAAGCATAGATAAGATTGGGATTCATAGATAAGATTGGGATGCATTGGGTGACGGAAGTCCCTAGGAAAAATGGAGGGATCTACAGTGGAGGTTTAAGTTCTCTGTGTGGCCCAGTCACCATGCCGTTGCTGGTTCTGGAACACCAATCTGACAAATTTTATTTTGTTCCATGGGTAAAAAAAATAATAATGGTACTTGTTAGGCACTTACTGTGTGCTACGCACTGTTTTAAGCACTGGGATAGATTCAAGTTAATCAGGTTGGACACGTCCCTGTGGTGTGGTGGTCTAGCGTATATGGAGGGGGAGGGAGGTCCAGGACAGGGGGAGGACATGGGAAAGGGATGATTTAAACAAGACTTGGGCACAGTGAGTAAGATGGCACTAGAGAAGTGGAGTGTGATGCCTGGACTGTATTAGGAGTTTAGTGAGATGAATTAAGATGGGGCAGAAGTAGGGGAAATGTTCTCTTGGAGTTCAGAAATGTCAGACTGATCAGCGTTTTTGAGGAGGTCCATCTTTGTGCCTAGAAGTTAACCAATCAGTGACATTTATTAATGCCAGTTAACCAATCAATAACATTTATATACCTTATTGCGTCTATGCACTGAGCTGAGATCTTGGGAGAAATCACAAAAGCAAGACCCATGTTCTCTGCCTTCAAGGAGTTTACCAGATAATAGAGCCAATGCTGTCAATAAGCAGATGGAAACCAATGGAGCAACAAAGATGAGTACCCTTTATAGTACCATCAACAATCATATTTATTTAGCACTTACTCTATGCAGAGCATTGTACCAAGCGCTTGGGAGTGTAGACTACAACAAAATTGGTAGACATGTTCCCTGCCCAAAGTAACTGAGAAAGGGATCAAGGCAGAGACATAAAAGAGGAAGGGTCAAGCATGAGAGTAATGATGAAACAAAGGGAGAAAACATTGACAAGATAAAAATTGAATCTGCACAGGGCCAGGTCTTTTTTTTGTTGTTGTTGTTGTTTTTAATCTTTTTCCCTGTCTCCCCCTTTGTCTCTTAACTGCAAGTTGGAAAACTATGGTTAGACGGTAAGGAAACCTGTGGGAATTGTTTCATAATAATAATGATGTTTTTTGTTAAGCATTTACTATGAGCCAGACACTTTACTAAGCACTGGGGTGGATACAAGCAAATCAAGTTGGACACAGTCCCTGTCCCATGTAGGGATCACAGTCTCAATCTGCATTTTTAAGATGAGGGAACTGAGGCCCTAAGAAGTGAAGTGACTTGCCCATGTTCACACAGCAGACAAGTGGTGGAGCCAGGATTAGAACCTATGATATGTAGACAAAGGGAGTGTGTTGGGGAAACACACACACACACACACACACACACACACATGCATGCACACAAATTCTCCCTTGCCCCCTCCACCCTCCTCCCCACACCACTGTTCACTCCAACAGCCAGCTCCAGGCACCTTACTCTTAGAACATGAACCTGATTGACCTGCAGTATTTTGAAAATTTCTCTGCCCAGCACTGTCCCTTCACCACACTGCAACACCAGGGCCCAGGGCCTAAGCAGGCTCTAAGGAATATATGAAGAACCCCAAGAGAGAATGGGTGTTCATACTATGGCCTCTGTGAATCTTCTCTCGTAGTTTATTGACTCTTGAAATGAAATACAGGAGTACTCGTTAGTCATTTCTCAGGCCCCTTTTTGTCAAACACAGCTCCCAGAATCCAGAAATAGCCTTTTCTACTAATACTTAAATTACTCAGATGCCACTGAATCAGGAAATATTTCATTTTGATAAAATCATTTTTAAAAAATATTGAATGTTCATGTAATTTCACTGAATGTAATATCATATGAAAAAAGGTGTTCAAATTCACAAAATAATCAATCCGTGGTATTTACTGAGAACTTTTTGCGCAGAACACTTATTGATCTTGCTTATGTTGTTCTCTCCTCAGTATCCAGACCCCTTTTGAGATATTTACATAACCAACATCCCTCTATCACTCTATTACTTGCCTTTTAACTGAATCTTGCTAGCATCTATTTAAGGCTATATTTGGAAGGGAACCATGTGGTCCCTTTAAAAAGGGACTAAGTATCTCCCAATTTTTTAAAGGCATTTATTAAGCCCTGACTATGTGTTAAGCAGTGGGGTAGATACCAGCTTATCAGGTTGGACTCAGTCCCTGTCCCACATGGGGCTCAATCAAACTTGGAGGGAGGAGGATTTTAATCTTCATTTTACCGACAAGATAACTGAGGCACAAAGGAGTTAAGTGATTCACCCATGGTCACACAGCAAACATTGGTCAGGACTAGAACCCAGGTCATCTGATTTTCAGGTCCATGTTATTTCTATTAGAGCATATTGTTTCTCCAACTGGGGGTTAATTTAAATGTGGAGGAAACCATTCCTTCAACAGCTAAGAACTATGCAGCCCACACCCACTAGAGAAGCAGTGTGGCTTAGTGGATAGAGCACAGATCTGGGAGTAAATAGGACCTGGGTTCTAACTCCAACTCTGCCATTTGTAGGCTGTGTGACAAGGGACAAGTCACTTAACCTCTCTGTGCTTTATGTGTATGGGGATTAAGACTGTGAGCCAAATGTGGTGCAGGGACTGTGCCCAACCTTTTTGGATTGTATCTACCCTAGTGCTTAGTTCAGGTCTGGTAAATAGTAAGTGCTTATCAAATACCATTAAAAAAAAGGAACCCAGAACCACATCTGCCCCCAGTGGAACTCAGGGCTATTCAATTTTATAAAACCAGCTTCCCATTCCAACATTGTGGGTAATGTCATTATACCATGAGTCTTCTGATGGCATTTTGCAGTGAGATGGGAGAGAGAAAAAAGATAAAAACTTCCCAGAAATTCCAGATCTTATTATATCCTATTCCTCCCCACCCCAACATGTTATTGTGGCCCTGGTGCAGGGAATTAAACCTGAACTCTGAAGACTTACATCCAGGAGCTTTTAGCAGCACACTCAGTCCTTTGGCATGATCTCCATCTCCCTGGGCTGAACAGCAGGGGCATATTCTGGACTAGTTCACTGGCTAGTGGCCCTAAGTACCTGCTTCCCAGGGACCTCTGAATAGGACTGGGAACGTGTCTCTTTGTGTTATATTGTACTCTCTCAAATGCTTAGTACTGTGCTCTGCACCCAATAAGTACTCAATAAATGCAATTGAATGAATAACCAAGGAGTTGAAGGGTAAGGCAGCTCCACTTACTAGCCCTGCAGGTGGTGGTGGAGAACCAATAAGCCAGCCCTTTGCCCCTTTTAAAATTTGAAACCAGGATGGGGCTTTTCCAGTTGGGCAGCTGTTGCTCCCCAGGGAGTGCCTCCAAATTTCCGACTTGGGGAAAAAAGCAAAGTCATTATCCCAGTTTGGTCTTGTTCACTTTTCCCCCAAGAGTCAGGAATTTGGAGATGTCTTCTGGGAGACAGACAGCTTCTGAGAAAGAGGGCTGTGGGAAAGGACACCCTGACTGGGCACAGCCTCAGTATCTATTCCTGAGTATCCCAATCCCTCAGGAAGCAGCCAAACGACGGGCTCCATTATCTCCTTCCTGCCTCACCATCCCTTCCCAGTGTCCTGGCCCTCCTGCCCACGATGGACCACTCCATCTGCCAGTCTTCATGTCAGGATTAACACCAACAACAGGCTAAAGTTTGCAGGCAGCAGAGAGAGTGCCATCACAGAGATGGGGTTGGGGAGGACTATACTGTGAGCCCACTGTTGGGTAGGGACTGTCTCTATATTTTGCCAACTTGTACTTCCCAAGTGCTTAGTATAGTGCTCTGCACACAGTAAGCGCTCAATAAATACAATTGAATGAATGAATGAATGAGGAAGAAGAGGGAGGCACGATCATCTTGACTTCACCTGAGAGTTACAGCTCAGGTCTTGTTGTGGGGAGTTTGATAGGGGACCTTACTGAGCCAAGCCCCCCCCTTAGTTTTGGCTCCCTGCTGTAATCTGACTTTGCACTAGAGACTATGGGATCAATGCTTCCCAGGCTGTTTTGAAACACCTGGATCTTCTTGACACCTGTGAGCTCTACCTACTTACATCCATCATGACAGGAACTTTCTTGCAACTCCTACTCAGACAAGGTTATTTTTGAAAAGACCCATTCCTTTGGATTTCCCAGGTGTGCCCCGTTTGGAGTCAGAAGGATAGCCTATTGGGTTCTTTATAGAAAGCTATCTGGCTCACAAAAAGTTCTACTGCCTCTTTCCTCGAGGAAAAGAAGCATAAGTGAATCCCTTCCAGAAATGAAGCAGGTGATCATCTTCATGACCTTGATTTCTGTCTCTCATGGAAGATTTACCTCACTAGGAAACATGAAAGTCAGAAATGAATGACAAAGGAAGTCCCACAATCCCACTTTCATCAATAATTGAGATTAGCAGAAAGATTATGCTTTTGTGCTCAGCATGCAACATCTCCCTTGATATTTATGGTTTGGAAGGAATGGGTTGTAATGTTCAACTGAAGCAAACCTCAAGACAAAGAAGATTCCTTTTGATGGACGGCACTCCTGGCAATGTGAATATTTACTATTCATCTGTACTAGTTCTCCCATGTGAAGCTTTCTCTCACTTGGCTTCTCTCCCTGCTAATCCTACAAATCTCCACTGCATGTTTCACAGAATGGTTTGAAATATTGCATTTTACCTGTGCCTTTAATAAACTTTCAAGTAAGGCTTGGAAGAGGAAATATCCCTGCACTTAGAAGCAGCATGGCTTAGTGGATAGAGAACAGGCCTGGGAGCCTGAAGGTCATAGGTTCTAATCCCAGCTCCTCCAGTTAATAATTAATACTGATAATTAGGGTATTTGTTAAGCACTTACTATGTGCCAGGCACTGCACTAAGTGCTGGGGTAGATGCAGTCAGATCGGGTTGAACATAGTCCCTATCCCACATAGGGTTCACAGTCTCAATCCCCATTTTCCAGATGAGGTAACTGAGGAATGGGGAAGTAAAGTGACTTACCCAAGGTCGCACAGCAGACAAGTGGTAGAGCCAGAATTAGAAACCACTTGTCTGCTGTGTGACTTTGGGCAAGCCGCTTCCCTTCTCTGTGCCTCAGTTCCATCATCTGGAAATTGGGGATTGAAACTGTGAGCCCCATGTGGGACAGGGGCTGTGTCCAACCTAATTAGCTTGCATCTACTCCAGTGCTTCGAACAGCGCTTGGCACATAGCATTTAACTAGTACCATTATTATTTAGGCCAGGCCTGCAATGACAAAACAGAGTTAAGACTTGAGTTTAATTATCTATATGAGTCATGAGAAAAGGCTTGTTTCACTTAGACATCCAGATAATTAAGGTGACCTGGTTTTAGTCCTGAATATTCTATTTGATTTCCTTCATGCTGTATCTTACTTTACCAGCAGAGAACTGGCTAGATTGTGTGAGCACAGTCCCCCTCCCACCCCACACACACATCTTGTAAGTCAAATGCATCTCTGCATTTATTTATAAACCTGAATGAGAGGGTACATTCTGTACATCCAGCAACTAGATCTTAGAGGTGTTTTCCAGAGGATAGTCAGGAAATTTATCAAAGGTCTGAGATGGTAGCATCGACACTACCTGAATTATTCAACAGTTCTAGTGGTTCCTTAACAAGTCATCTTCACAGCTTCTCTGTGGGAGGTCTGCAGAAAGGCTCCCTGACATGGCAGAAGTTATAATGGAAATCTGAGATTCCCCAGGAAGAGACTTAGACAAGTGCAAGAGATAGTGTGTGGTGTTGCAAGGTGGTGGGGTATGTTAGATGAAAGTTGTCAAGTTGGTAATGCCTCCCTGAATCCTCTGGAAACTGAGATCCTTTGCCAGCCACCCTACTTTTCCCTGGCCAAGGATCCCATTCTGTGTCTCACATTTGTTTGGATGAGAGGGCTTCGATTCAGAGCCAGACCTTAGAGGTCAGTCCATTTATTTTGGGGGTTTAGAGCTGTATCTTTAGAGAACAGCAATGACAAAATATGCCATTTTTAAAAATAAAAATGTCTGGCTAGATGAGAGCTATTATATGCCCATTGGGAGGGGAAAAAATGAGCTCAAGTTAGAGATTAAAATCTGCCTGAAAAACATGTTTGCCTACACAATAACAAAAAAGAAAGAGCACCTGTCTTCATCATGCTCCAGCACAAGTTACTATATTTTCCATCCAGTGGTACTGTGTTTTCTTTAAAGCACTCAGTGATCTGTGAAGTGTGGATCTGTTTGGCACCGGAATGAAACCACCAGCCTGGGCAAGTTTGTTTCAGACAAAGATGATGTTGAGATTCCAATATAGGTACTTAAGAGGATGGAGTTGGGGAATTTAAATGAAATGAAGACTAATAGGGGGAAAATCTCTTTGAATTCCCCAGCTCACTCAGAAAGGACTCAATTATCAGAACTTCTCTTATAAATTGTACCTGTCATTAATGGTGACTCAAGTACCATTATGCTAACTAAGTGTGATTGTATTTGGGTGGGCAATACTGGGGCTAGGATATTGAAATGAGATATGAACACATGAAATTGCCTTGCATGTTTCTCAATCACATTAGCCAAACCAATTTGTGTCATAGGATTTTAATTAAAGTCAGATTTCAAAGGTAAATCCAGTAAATGCACTTCACATACTTCATGGAAATGTTCCTTAGTTTGAAAAGCCAATTAGCATAAAATTTTTCTGTTACCCAAATCTTTGCCCAGACAAAGTCCACTGAATTTTCACACTAAGTAGGGAGGAGGTGTTTCTCTTCATTGGATATTTTTATTCATGCTTCCTTCCAGTTTAAAGTGAATCCAAGGCAGTTAATGGATTCAAGTCCAAACGGAATTGAACCATAAAAAAATTCTACTAGCTAAACTCAAGGTTTGGATGTCACTCTTCTTCTGGAAACATGATCTAATCTTGGTTTCATTAACTTTGTCCTCCCCTTGTTTTGTCTTTGCACTCCTCAGTCTCTTTCATGAGCTCCTTCTTTCTACCTCCCACTTTCTAACTATGGGGATCCCTGAAGGCAAAGTTCTGGGTCTCCATCTATTCCCTATCTACACTCAGTCCCTTGGAGAACTCATTTGCTCTTCCGGCTTCAACTACTATCTCTTTGCAGATGATTCCCAAATCTACCTCTCCAGTCTGTACCCCTTTTCTTCTCCACAGTCTCATGTTTCCACCTGTATTCAGGACATCTCTACTTGGATGTCCCAGTGACACCTCAAACATAAACTAAAACTCCTCAACTTCCACCCAAACCCTTTTCTCCCCCTTCTTTCCTATCCCTGTAGACAACAACACTCAACCCCTCTGTCTCACAATCCCATAAGATTGGCATTATCCTTGACTCATCTCTCTCATTCATTGCACAAATTCAATCTGTCACAAAATCCTTTTGGTTCTTCCTTCATGACAGCTCTAGTATTCACCCTTTTCATACAAATCACAACCACAGTGATCCAGACACTTAACATATCCCACCTTGACTACTGCACCAGATTCCTCACTGACCACCCTACCTCTTGTCTCTCCCTGTTCCAGTCCATACTTCACTCTGCTGCTCAGATTATATTTCTGAAAAACAGTTCAGTTATCATCTCCCATCTCTTCAAAAATATCTAATGGTTGCCCATCCACCTCCACATCAAACAGAAACTCTTTACCATCAGCCAAAACTCAGTCACTCAATCTGCTCTCTCCATCCTACAAAAACCCTCACCCTCCACTCTTCTAATGCAAACCTACCCTCTATACCTTGATCACAACTATCCTGCCACTGATCCCTTGCTCACATCCTCCTTTGCACCTGAAACTGCCTCTCCCTTCATAGCCAACAGTCCACCACTCCCTGCTTCTGCAAAATTATCCTAAGATTTCATCTTCTCCTAGAGGCCTTCTCTAAACTTAGCCCTTATTTTCTGAAAATGTCCTCCCTACTCTGTCAACTGTTCACTTGGCTGTTTACCCTTTAAACACTTTGACACTCACCCCAAAGTCACAGCACTTATGTACATATTCTTATTCTCCACCATTTTTTCCTGTCTGTAATCTATTATAATGTCTTTCTCCCCTTTAGACTGTAAGATCCTTGTTGACTGGAATTATGTCTACCAGCTCTTACTGTATTGCAATGCCCATAACGTTTAGTTCAGTGCTCTACAGAGTAAGAACTCAGTAATTACGATTGATTGATTGCATATTTTGAGTTTCAGGAGGCTTCCCCCCACCCATGCCAGGACACAAGAATTATATGCCATCCTGTAACTTCGAAATCCTTTGCCTTTGCCACCTGTGTGAACACAGGTACTGAGAGATTTCCTTAGTCCCAAATTTTAGGAACTCCTTTACTACCTATCATGCTTGTCTGGCATAGAGAGGGGAGCTGTCTGCCTGCAGGCAATGTAGGCCACACAAACCTAATCACTTTAGATCATTACAGTGCTCTGAAACAAGAACCCTCAGTGGTCCATCATTAATTAGCTAATCCATTCACCAGCCCTGTGATGTAGTCAATATTAGTAACCTAGTTAACTGATGGTGATCCTCAGGCACAGAGAGCATGAATCTCCTGTCAGTAGTTAAATAGAGAAAGGGGAAGTCAAGCTCCTACTGGTTAAGTAAATGACCACATCAGAGACAGACATTAGAAATGAGAGATTTTACCCTGAACTCTGGCAGTGCTCAGTCTCCTGAGAGCCCTCCCTCTTGCATTGACTTTGGGATTTTTAAACTGGGAACTGAATCCCAAGACCCAAGAGAATTACTGAGAAATGGCATCAAGAATTGTTTCAAACACATCCACGAAGGAAGATATTTAGAATAGTGAGGTTTTTGTGCAACAGCGCTGTATAACTTGTGCTTGGCTAGGAAATATTTACATGCTCATATCATCAGAGAATTGAACAAGTGTATTTATGATTGTCTTGTCTCCTCGATTCTTTCCTCGTGCAAGCAGTAGAGCTGCTCTTTTGGGAACACTCGGCCAGCATGCCCTGTAAAAAAAAAAAAAAAGATTCATGCACTTACTTGGCTAGATGAATGAGGAGAGGTGTTTAAGGAATGGAACTACTGCTGTAGCAAGTAGAACTACTCCTAAATTGCATCCCAGTGCTCCTTCCCCCAGACCACAAACCAAGCTTGAAACCATTCCAATCTAGTGGTTTGCCTTGACTCATTAAATCCCTGGAATCAGCATGATAACGTGTTCTTCAAGGGAAGGTATCATGCTTTATCCTTCCTTTTTATTGTAGCCTACTCACCTTCCTCATCTCCTCATTTTCCTCTCTCTCTTCTCACTCAACTGCCCTACAGAGCACCTAGACTAGAACATGGTGCATTTTAGACCTGATGAAGCTTTTGTAAAAACAAAGATATGGAATTAGGAATTCATCAAAGTTTGCATGGTACAAACCATGCAGGTTAAAGACTGTGAGGGCCAAACAGATGATCCAATGATCAGAGGCCAGACTTGAAGCAATTTGGCAATGCTACCACCTGAGAACTTGCTCAGGAAAATGGCTGAATACAGGATTTAGTCCAAGATGACATTCAAATTAATACTTACCAGCTTCATTGTTACCTCAGGAGTAGCTTAGGCCAAGAGACATACTTTGCCACATAAAGGTATCTTCTTGGTGGATGTTAGGGGAGAGGATAACCAATCGATGGCATTTATTGAACGCTTACTATGTGCAGAGCACTGTATGAAATGCTTGGGAGAATACATTAGATTTGGTATACACATTCTCTGCCCACAAGGAGCTTACTACCTAGTCTGGTAGACAAGCCTTTAAATAAATTACAGTTGGGAAAACAGCAGAGTATATGTACATAAATTCTGTGGGAATGCGGTAGAGTATTGATTTATCAAAATATTTATCAAATATTTATCAAAATATTTATCAAAATATCTCACAAGTCCGTGAGAAGGCTGATGCAGTAATCAAGGCAGGATTATGTAAATGCTAGGACCAGCATGGTAGGACTTTGGATGGAGAATAAGGGGAAGATTCTAGAGATATTATGAAGGAATAACTGGCAGGATTTTGTGACACTGAATATGTGCATTGAAAAAGTGAGATAATTTGAGGAGGATCAGAACGTTACAAGCTTGTGAACAGGGAGGAGGATGGTATTGTCTACAATGAAGGGGAAGCCAATGAGAGGACAAGGTGTGTTTGGGAAGATGAGGAGTTCTGTTTTTGTGTCAGGCAACGACAGTACACTGCAACAGTGAGAATTGTGAGCCCACTGTTGGGTAGGGACCGTCTCTCTATGTTGCCAACTTGTACTTCCCAAGCGCTTTGTACAGTGCTCTGCACACAGTAAGCGCTCAGTAAATACCATTGAATGAATGAAGGAATGAGAAGCAGTGTGGCTCAGTGGAAAGAATGTGGGCTTTGGAGTCAGAGGTCATGGGTTCAAATTCCGCTCTGTCAATTGTCAGCTGTGTGACTTTGGGCAAGTCACTTAACTTCTCTGGGCCTCAGTTACCTCATCTGTAAACTGGGGATTAAGACTGTGAGCAGCCCGTGGGAAAACCGGATCACCGTGTAACCTCCCCAGTGCTTAGAACAGTGCTTTGCACACAGTAAGCACTTAATAAATGCCATTAAAAAAAAAAAAACAAGGAGAAAACTGATTCCCTTTTCCAGCCTCATCTCCCAGGATGATCTGACCTCACCCCTAAAAGAGACAGGGGAGAGGGGTGGGGGCAGATGATTTCCCGTGGTTCCACTACTTGCCTGCTGGGTGACCTCTGTGCCGCAGTTAACCTCTGGGCTTCAATTATCTCATCCGTGAAAAAAGGGATAAAATACCCGATTTCCCTCCCACTTGAAGTGTCAGTCTCATGTGGGGCAGAGACTTTATCTGATCTGCTGACGTTGTACCATCCACAATGCTTAGTTCAGTGTTTGGCACATAGTAAACACTTAGCAGATACTGTAGTTATTATTGACAGAGGAGTCAGTTCACCCCTCAAATATTCCTGTGGACTTGGAGAGATGGGCTGAGCTAAACCCTTTGCATTTGGGGGTTGAACGATAATGCTCCCTTCTCTACAAACCTCCTGCCAGCCATTTTAAAGCAATTTACTCTGGCTTTAGGCTTCCCCTCCAACAGTTCACATGGGTTGCTTCACACAGTTGATGACATAGATGATGTATCATAGAATCAGGATTCAACTGTCCTGTATTTGAAGGAGACAACAAGGGGTTTTCTCCATCTTAAGTATTCACAACGTATTAGGTTGTATGCTGTCTACTTTCCTACTCCCTCACAGTCAATTGCATTCTTCTTAATCATTCTGTTTTAATTCCCTAGAAAAGCCCACTCTAGGGTGTTTCTTTGACATAGACTCTCCCACTAATCTACATGAAGGAATAGTTTTTATTCTAATGTCTTCTACTTGGTGAAAGCAACTGATGATTATAAAATCAGATTCTAGTTTGCTTGACAGTTCTTGTCTATTTTGTAAGGAGATTATTGTCAAGTGTATGCCTGCTAAAATTTTTGAATTAGCCAAGACCACCCTAGTTTATTTTTAGTGTACAAGTAATGGACTAAACAGGATTATCTGAGAAAAACCTGAGGGTAGAATGAAAAAAGATGCTAAGCGTGTATAAGATAGAGTATGTTTTATAGACTAAAGCATACAGGGTTTGTACAGTAAGTACGCAGAATGAATAATAATAATTGTGAATAGTACAATTAAACATACAGAATGAATAATAATTGTATGTTATACAATTAAATATATACAATGAACAATAATAATAATTAGATTATTTGTTTAGCACATGGGTTCTAATTACAGCTCTGCCACTTACTGGCTGTGTGATTTTGGGCAAGTCACTTAAGTTCTCTGTGCCTCAGTTACCTCATCTGTCAAATGGGGATTAAGATTGTGAGCCCCACATGGGACAACCTGATCACCTTGTATCCCCCAGTGCTTAGAACAGTGCTGTGCACATAGTAAATGCTTAACAAATACAATCACTATTATATGCAAAAGACTATACTAAATATGGGGTTACACACAAGATAATTAAGTTGGACATACTGTTCTCCCACATGGGGCTTAGTTTAAGTAGGAGAAAAAAGGGTATTTAATCCCCAATTTACAGATGAGGAAACTGAGGCACAGAGAAGTTAAGAAATTTTCCCAAGGTCACAAACCCTAGACCCTGAACAGCCCAGTGCTCTGTACACTTAACATGCAAAATGGATTGTCCGGCACCTTGTCTACTTAGGATATATGTGTGCCTGAGATTAAAAAAAAAATGGAAGGGAATAAACTAGGGTGTACATTTTAGGTGCTTGTGTGCTTACTTTTGTTTCAGCTTTTAGAATTATAGCTATTGATAGACCAATAGTGAGTTGGAAAAGAACTATTTGGCACCGAACATTACCAAACACACCCCTCTGGGACATTTGGCTTTTATGGTGCTAAAATTACAATCAAAAGAACGGTGCTTCTTGATAGGATGCTTATTCAATTAGGTTAGCCTTTAGTGCATGACTAATAATATATAGATTTCTACCACAGCCCTAATGGTAGCCTTGGGTAGAGTTGACCTTTAATACAGCAAAGATTATTTTAGTTAGACTAGTAATTCTGGGAACTACGAGCAACTTGTGTCCCCAAGAGATGAGACAGTGGTTTGCCCAGCTCAAATTTGACCCATCTGCCTAATTAAGGACAAGCATTAATGAGGTCCATTGGATTTCTTGGACTGAAGTCTTTTGTTGGGGAAAAACAATGCATAGGGAAAATCCTGGACTCTATAGGATGGTACTAGTGAACTTGAAGTGTCATAATCCTCTTCCTCCTCCTCCTGTTTTTTTATGGTATTTGTTAAGTGCTTACTATGTGCAAAGCACTGTTCTAAGCAGTGGGGAGGCTACAGGGTGATCAGGTTGTCCCGGGGGGGCTTACAGTTATAATCCCCATTTTACAAATGAGGTAACTGAGGCACAGAGAAGTTAAGTGACTTGCCCAAAGTCACACAGCTGACAGTTGGCAGAACAGGAATTTGAACCCATAACCTCTGACTCCAAAGCCCGTGCTCTTTCCACTTCACACGCCTCCTTCAACCTTTTGTTTGAGAAGCAGTAACTGATGATGAGATTTGTAATTTCCCCTTAACAATTGTTTTTGTTCATTCAACTGAGGGGAAAAAAGGCAAGGAAGAATATAGATCCCTTAGTTTTTATTAATCTCTTGCCAACATTGAATGTATGTAATTCCTCCTTAGGCACTTTACCTAGAGTTAAAAAGAGTATGCTAGGTAAAAAACAATCTCTTGGGAAGGGGAGTTCCTGTATACCACTCAAACAAATTTGCTCGCATTTTGAGATGTCCCTTTCAACAGCAGGGTTACAGTCCTGAGCTAGAAAATGCTTTGTCCCTGTTTTTATGGAAGTCTGTGTCAGAGGCTGGGTCTCTTTTACATTTTCATTAATGTCTTGTATGTTACATTACAGTGTTCTACAGCAGATGCCCTCATTTGGTCTTTAAAAAACCCAGCAGCTTAGATTCCAGTGATGGATTTAATTAGGTACTCCAGCCCTTTTCATAAAGTAGCCTGAATGGAATTATGTTTGAAAAAAAATCTGAAATGTTTGGGAAAAGGTGATTTTATTCTGACTATGGAATATCCACCTTTTCTACACTTTACTCCGTGATAACTAATAATTTTGTAAATGTGTCAAGAGGGCCTCTCACCGGCACCTGTGTACTTAAATTGTCTGTGGGTGCTCCAAAGCAAAACACCTGCAGACTAGAGGTCAGATGACCCATTAATCAAAGCTTTGAGAAATAGAGTGTTTCAGAATGGTGGCGCTTATGACAGTGTTGAAGTAAACTTGAAAAATGGTGGAGATAATTGAACTGTTTTTGAGCATCCCAGTGGTGTATTATTTCCCTTGTCAAATGTGAAACTTAAAAAACCCTTGCATAAGTAATAATAAATTGGTCCTTCTGGAATAGTAAATGCTCATAAAGGCAGTGTGTTCCTCTCTATAGAGAACCTGCCATGAGAGAGACATGGCTCATGCTGAGTTTTAAGGAAAATAAAACCCAGCTTTATTGCTATTTATTTCTCTTTATTTACCCAAGCCCAGTAGATTTTTTAAATCATTCAATCTACCTAGGAAATGAGTATTTTAGAATTATATTTTGAACTGAATTTTCATGGTCTCTAGACGTTGTAGATGGCAACTATGCCAGATTTGTTTTGGCAATCATATGTGTTTATTTTACAAGTGTAAGAAAAGTCTATATTCCGAATAAACGAATAATTACCTAGTGCTATCTCTGCAGGGCATTACACTAAGTCCTGAGGAGAGTTCATAAAGTTGGCTTGATCCTTACCCTCAAGGAGTTGCAATCTAATTGGGTTTACAAACACTAGAGTAAATTGTCTATAGGGGGAAAAACCGGTGTATAAATATATACTATATATATATATATATATATATATATATATATATATATATATGTATGTGTTAATCCTGTCGGGGGGGAAGTGGGAGCACCAAGTCAATTGGTCATGTCTACTGAGTGCTTTCTGTCTACTGAGCATTGGAGAGTACAGTAGTGCAATAGAGAAGATAGACATGATCCCTGCCCTCAAGGAACTTAAAATCTAGTGGACCTTTGAAAAGTGGTTAGGAGCTGAGAACTCAAGTGCATAGGTAGTCACTTGAGTACCTATGTAGGGAAAGAAGTAAAGTTTTGATAGTCTGCACTAACAATTTTAAGCCACTCATGTGTTAGTGATTTTTTTTTAATCAAGAGATGGAATGAATGCACATAATCAGAGTAGAATAACCTGTTCTAATAGCAGTGCATGCAGTGGATGAAAAATGCACTGTAAACTTATAAAGTAAACTTTCATTTCTTTTTTCTTTTATTTCTTTTCCCAAGTTCTAAGTTCCACTCCCTGCCAGGTGAACAAAGAAAGTCCTTTTTTTTGTTTTTGTTTTATGGACCTTCCCTACCCCATACCCAACGAAAAGATTCAGAATCAAAGTGGAGGATCAGATTCCAGATTTTGATTTGACCAAAATTCTAATGGGCAACTTCTTCATAATTGCTTCACCATCCAGTCCCTCTAGGGTTGATGAAATTATTTTTAAGTGGAATGAATAAACAATTCTTTTTTTAAATCTACATCTATTTAAAAGGCCAAATATATGAGAAATATTTCATAGATCATCAGAAGGGTCATATAGATTTGCCATTTGATTACTGAGTGTTCATATATGCAGGAAATACATTTTACAGCCCAGCACCAGTTTGGTATACCATGAAATATAATTAAATGTTCCTGTGCAATGCAGCCCTGGGAACAACACAGGAAATAGATGTTTGACCTTCCCTAACTTTGGTCACTAGTGCTTGCTTTATAGGTTTCTTGCCTGCATTACTTATTGTTTTGGCTGTTATACAAGAAGAGAACATTGGCTTGAGCATTCAGCCTTTAAAATACCACAGCTCTTTCATCTTGAATTATTTAAGTAGTTTTCCTTAGAAGTTGAGAAGCTGCAGTAGTAATTATGAAGGTATTAAGAACCTGGCAATTATCTTTAATTATGTGAGGCAGTTCTGGTTATGAACAAGGGGGCTAGGTCTGTACATTTCCTGTTTTTTTAAATGTAGAAGGAGAGAAATGGAATCCGGAAATGCTGACTGAAATTTATTTAGTTGGAAACAGTGGCATTTTTATTTCATTTTCACAGAAAAAATTGTCCGGCAAAATCTAAAGTTAGCTATAATGGAATTAAGCCAACATTTTTTAATATTGTTCCTTTTAACTATTTTTCAACTTTCAGTACATCAAAAACTGCTTCAACATCCCTTTTCATTTTAAAAGCTTGTTCGATTTTATAATGCTGTAGCTTTTTCACAATGTGTTTTTCAAGTTGAACTAAATACCCCTCATTTGACAAGATTTCCTACTGGACAAAACAAAATGGGTTACATTGCATCACATGATCAGTGGGAGAGCAGTGTGGCCTAGTGGATTGAGAATGAGTCTGGAATTCAGAAGGACCTGGGTTCTAATACTGGCTGCACCACTTGTCTGCTGTGTGATCTTGGGGAATTCACGTGACTTCTATGTGCCTCAATTATCTCATCTGTAAAATGGAGATTGACTGTGAGCCCCATGTGGGACATGGACTAGGTCCAACCTGATTAGCTTGCATCTACTCCTGTGGTTAGTACAATGACTCGCACGTACGCAGCACTTAATAAATTCTATTGGATTAAAAAAACATACGAGGTATACTTACATGCAGAATAATGCAATTCATGTGGAGGGATAACTGGGTCTTTAAAGGAATTTTCTCTAAATGTAGTTGGTATCTGGCCCATACTTGGCCTGTCCTTCCTCTGGACCAAAGTTTCAAACTGTCCTCCATCCAGCCTCCACCTATATGGGGCTGAAGCCTAGAATCAGGCTAAGAACAAATAGTTTGCATTCCTTTTTTACTCCCTGGCCTTTCATGTAGGACCAGACTTCCTGTGGAGTCTGCCCTGAGACTCCTAAGTTCAAATAGGACTTCCTGTGAAACTTTCCATGTAAAGAAGTTTGTGTTATTTTTTTTAATGGCTTGTATCTACTGCAGCACTTAATACAATGCCTGACACATAGTAAGTGCTTAACAAATACAAGCTAGTCAGGTTGGACACAGTCCATGTTCCACATGAGGCTCTCAGTCTAAATCATTTCACAGATGAGGTAACTGAGGCCTAGAGAAGTTAAGTGACTTGCCAAAGGTCACACAGCAGACAAGCAGCAGATCTGGGATTAGAAGCCAGGTTCTTCTGGAATCCAGGCCCATGTTCTATTGACTAGACCACACTGTTATCTTCTCAAGGTCTCCAAGAGAGGAGTTGCCATAAATTTTCTTGTATGTGGTAGTTGCTAACCCTGTGACCCCTTGGGAAAGTTCAGATGAAGGCCAAAACCTTCCTCCCTGTATCCAATGTTGAGTAATGATTCATTTGACACCAAAAGTCCAAGCCAGTGGTTTCTGGGGCATCAACAGAATCTCTAACCTTGGAGTTTTCACAGCTTTCAAAACCTTGAGTCTCTTCCTGGCAACTCACTAGTTGACAGTGAGATCTGGCTTCCTGGACCCAAGACAGCCTAGGAGAACAGTTCTAGACTGGCCCCCTACACCCAGAAATGTGGAAGAAAGGGTATCGGAGCCTACCGTGGGGTGTGGGGTAGGGGGGATCTTGATCGGCTTATTCTGATCTCCCCAAACTGTTATCTACCTTTCACTGGCCTAAGGATGGGGATGGAAAGTCCAAAGCGTAACACAGTGATATCTTCTATTAGCCTTTATGAGTAAAGGAAGGATGGAGGGCCCTGGAAGGCAAAACTGAAAATCATGAAATGGGATGAAAAGCAGCCAACTGATAATCAAGGCTGCACAGCTATAAGTGAAGGCAAGGTGACTGTTAAACAAATGCTACTGATAATAATTGCAACACTGTAAGCAAGGCTAAGAATGTAACTATTTATACTATATTTTGGTACATGTATATAGTTGCCAACTATGATACCAGTAATTTTAGTACTGCTATTTTTAAATGAAAATGTATGTAAATAAATGTGTACACATTTATGTACACAGATATTTTAGTATATCCGTTTATATATATTTGAAGACCCCATTCATGGTAAAAATTTACCTGTGAGTGTGTGTGTTGTGATCAGTCAATCAATCATATTTATTGAGCCTTTACTGTGTGCAGAGCACTTTACTACACACTTGGGAGAGTACAATATAACAATAAACAGGCACATTCCTTGCCCACAACAAGTTTACTGCCTAGAAGAATGGGAGAACTGGTGGAGACCGACAGGTATCACAGGCACTACAACGGCAACTTGGGCATCTCTTTTGCTCAGAATTTAAGGCTGAGAACTCCCTGTACCATCGCAGTAAGAGTTTAATGAATATGGCAGTCGTCATCATTAGTATTAGAGTTCTGAAGTTAAAAGATGAAGGATCCTTTCATTTCCTAATAACTAGTGTCCAGAAGCAGTTTTTCCAGCCTGCCAAGCATGGAGTGGATTGCTGAGAAAACCCTCTCTGTTTTGGTAAGCTGCAGGATGAGGCTTTTTAAGTCTGCAAAGGAAAAAGCCAATCACCCAAGAACTGTCCTCTGATGGAGATGCCAGCTGCTAAATTAGAAACATCTCTGGCCACAGTGGAACCTATGCTTATCGCACAGAATAGACACAGAATTATACTACTGGGGTGCTGCCTATGACCACGACAGAACTTATGCTTCTCCGGTAGCTTATCACACAGAGTAGACACAGAATGATGCTACTGGGGTACTGCCTGCTGGGGGAGAGTAAGAAGGATGTAGGTATTAATTTGGGTTGTTGGTTTCCCTAGAAATAGAGGATTCCTGTCATTGGATAAAAAATTATGCTACAGAGGTCACTTCAAGTCAGTGGTACAGGTAATAGAGCCACTAGATTGTAAACTCCTTGACGGCAGGGACGAGGTCTACCGACTCTGTTGTATTGCACTCTACCAAATGCTTAGCACAGTGTTCTGGACACAGTAATCCTCATAAATACCACCAAGTAATGGGGATTGTATTCCTTTTCCAAGCAGTGATTCTAAGTAGGGCCAGCTTACTAGGCTTTGTTTTCCCAACTGTGAAATGGAAGTGTTATTCGTAAATATTCTCTATATGAATGGATGCTCTGTCTGTAATATTCTGAAGTTTTTGGATGAAATAAGTACAAAATAGTATTAATGATGCTTATTTGTAATACAAGCAGGGCTATGGACAGCCCTCACTTGTCATTTGCTACCAAAGGTTTTTAGTTGATTTTGTTTTCCTTTCAAAGTCTCTCAGTTCTTCCTAATTGTAGTTAACTGTGCTGTACAAAATAATAATAATAATAATAATAATAATAATAATAATAATGGTATTTATTAAGTGCTTAGTATGTGCCAAGCACTGTTCTAAGCTCTGGGATAGATACAAAGTTACCAGGGTGTCCCACATGGGGCTCACAATCTTAATCCCCATTTTACAGATGAGGTTAACTGAGGCACAGAGAAGTTAAGTGACTTGCCCGAAGTCACACAGCAGGCAAGTGGCAGAGCCAGAATTCAAACCCACGACCTCTGACTCCCAAGCCTGGGCTCTTTCCACTAAGCCACGCAAGATGTATAAGTGTTTTATGGATTGATGAACAAATAAATGAGTGGGGAGGAATCAATCTACCTTTCTAGACCTGATCTTTCTCTCTCTTTTTCTCTCTCTAATGCACCAGACCACCAGTCTTTCCACATTCAAAGCCTTCAAAGCCTAAGTCACTTCTCTTCCAAGAGGCCTTCTCATATTAAGCCCACTTTTCCCCAACTCCCTCTCCCTTATGCATTGTCTATGTACTTGGATCCCTTTGGACATTTGATATTCATCCCAGTGTCAGTCCCACAACATTATGTACCTATATGTAAGTACTTTTTTATGTTAATGTCTGCCTCCCCCTCTAAACTTGAAGGTCAAATGTTGGCAGGGAATATTTCTGCCAACTCTGTTTTGTTGTACTTTCCCGAGCATTTTGTAAAGTGCTTTGTTCACAGTAAGCACTCAATAAATACCACTGATTGACTAGTCTTTAATGAGCTTTGTCTGTGTACAGAGCATTGTACTAAGTGTGCAATAGAGAAGGTAGACTAGATTTCTTCCCTCAAGGAGTTTACTATCTAGCCGGGGAGACAGACATTAAATTGCAGGTAGAGGATCATTTGAGTGTAAGGATATGTACATAAATGCTATGGGGTGTGGGGAGGTTGTAAAGCAGTGTGGCCTAATGGAAAGAGAAGAGGCCTGGGAATCAGAAGGACCTGGGTTCTAGTCCTGGTTCTGCCACTTGCCTGCTGTGTGACCTTGGGCAAGTCTTTTCACTTCTCTCTGCCTCTGTAATTTATCTGTAAAATAGGGATTAAGACTGGGAGCCCTGTGTGGGTTAGGGACTGTCCTAACCGAGTTATCTTGCATCTACCTCAGGGCTTAGTTCAGTGTCTGGCACGTAGTCTTTGCTTAACAAAAAGAATGGAAAGAATCAAAGTACCTGGGGGTTATGGACTTAAGTGCATGGGTGACATAGTAAGAAAGGAAAATAGGGACAATAAGAGTTTAATCAAAGAAAGCTACCAGGAGGAGGAGAAGATATGATTTTAGTTGGGCATTGAAGATGGGGAGAGTGTTGGTCTGTCAGATATGAAGGGAGAGAGAGGTCCAAGAAGAGAAGGAGTGAACAAGGGGTCGACAATGACAGAGACAAGACTGAGGCACAGTGAGTGTTAGAGGAGCAGAGTGTGCGGGCTGGGTTGTAGTGGGATGGGAGCAAGGGTAGTTAGGTGGGAGAGTGCTGATTGATGGCCTTAAAGCCAAAAGAAGAGAAGGCAATCACCACTTCCCAACAGTCAGCAACTTGAAAAAAGATTTTTGATTTTATTCCTCCTGATTTCTGAAGCATGGGATTGGATTCCTCTTTCTTTCCCCATCATTGCTACACACACCTGGTTTTCCAGGCTAAAAAGAGCTAAATGAAAGGGAATCCTTTATGTTCAGAGGGCAGCTCTGAACCAGGCAAAGAAAGGAAGAAAAAAAAAGACACCTAAATTCAGGCTTTTCAGGAATGTGCCCTGCATCGTTCTAAGAACTACTACACCGCAAATGTGAAGGAACAGAGTTCTCTGTGGAGGCAGAGTGAGGACATCTTGGATCCGGTAGTGGTTTATAACCAACGCCCCTCCCCACCAAAAATAGGAAAATAGCATCTGAAAGAAATTTGAGTTATAGCTAGCTGTCAGCAGGCAGCCCCCCACCCCACCAACCCACCCACATTCCCTTTAAGAGAGCAGGATGATTAATTTTTTTTTAAGGGATATAAAGATTAGAATCTTTGCTGCCATAAAAATTGCCTTCCCCTGTTGTATTATATATTTTAAAAGCAAACTTATTTGAGATCACCACTGATACCTGCAAGCAGGAAGCTGCAAACTAGAATATTTTGCTACCAGACCAAAGTGATGAGCCTGAGTGGAGAACCTACTGACCAAGCCGTATCATTATTATAACCAGAAGGGTGATATTTCCTTCACCCTCCCCAAAACACATGGCCCAGGAATTCACTAGTAGACTTAAAGTTCTCTACGCACAGAATGCAACATTCCCTCTAGACTGTAAACTCATGTGGGCGGGGACTGTCTACCAACTTTGTTTTTTGTAATAATAATAATGGCATTTATTAAGCACTTACTATGTGCAAAGCACTGTTCTAAGCACTGGGGAGGTTACAAGGTGATCAGTTGTCCCACAGGGGGCCCACAGTCTTAATCCCCATTTTACAGTCCAGGTGCTTAGTACAATGCTCTGTGTAGAGTAAGCACTCAAAAATAATAATTATGGTACTTGTTAAGCTCTTACTATGTGCCAGGCACTGTACTAAGCACTGGGGTGGATACAAGCAAATCGTGTTGGAGACAGTCCTTGTTCCACATGGGGCTCAAAGTCTCAATTCCCATTTTACAGATGAGGTAACTGAGGCCCAGAGAAGTGAAATGAATTGCCGAAGGTCATACAGTGGCCAAACACAAGTGGTGGAGCCATAATTAGAATCCATGACCTTCTGACTCCCACACCTGTTCTCTATTCACTACGTCATGTTGTTTCTCTCTCAAGCACTTAGAACAGTGCTCTGCCCACAGTAAGCACTCAATAAATATGATTGATTGATTTCTGAAAACTATGACAACAAATTTTAATTCCTTGTACTGCAAGCAAGATGTCAATCCTGGAAGCATGAAATGAGGTGGGGGATGAGCTCTTTTCAATTTCTGGCCCGATGGAGAAGCTCTGCTCCCCTCTCCCCATGCCCACCCTCCCCTCCTTCTATCAATTAACCCAAGGGGACATGGCAGAAGGAAGCTGACCTTTCAAATGCTCAGTGGTTTGGGATTGTCAGGTTTTAAGCCACTCCTTTTGCCATAATGTAATGCAGCTATTCTTATTTTTATTATTAAGTATGTCAGTGTCTGTCATCAAAGCCCCCCATCCACCTCTCCCCACCCCTACCCTCTTCAAATCATGAGCCCCAGAGATCATTTTAATTAAGATCCTTGCCCCCCTCCTCAGTGGTTAGTACAGTGCTCTGCACACATTAGGCATGCAAACAATACGACTGGATGAAGGAATGAATGAAAGCTAAACTACCACAAAGCTACTGATGTGGGGAGTCATAAAAGCTTTTATTGTTACCAGGTTAGTTTTGTTTTCTTTTTGCTATTAAGAAAAACCCTTGCCAACTCCCTTCAGCGTGAATGGAAGTGTGCCTTGCTGAATATTGGAGTGTTCTGAAGCATTCTGGAGAGAGACCGAGTGGTAATTCAATTGGCTTGGTTAGCAACAAGTCAATCAAAATCATTTTTCAGAGCACTAAACTGATGTGAGTTATTGCTAGCCAGCACTGCCATGTAAAACGTTGCATGGCGTCCAGTCAGCTGACATCATCAGACAGTGGGTCAGTTTGGGCCCGGCCTATGGTGAACCTGAAGACTATGAACTCACTGGGGGCAGGGAATGTGTCTGTTATATTGTTATATTGTACTTTCCCAAGAGTTTAGTACAGTGCTCTGCACACAGTAAGAACTCAATAAATATGATTGACTAATTGACTTCTTCTGACCAAACTGTTTCTGGTGATTCTGGTGCTCCTTTATAGGCCCCTCTGTTTAGATCTGAGGCCCAAAGCCTGGGTGCTGCTGAACAAACCCATCGGTTTGTGCATGCCAAATTGTCTCTATGGGCTCCTGGGATGCTGAACGCAGTAATGGCACCCTCCACCCTGGCCCCAGAACTCCTTTTAGATCAGAACTAGGATCAGGTCTAAAATACAGTTCTGACCCAAAGCAGGTCTAGGACCAAGGGGGCTCTGTCCAGGTGGGTCCACGCCCCACTTCCAGCTGGGAATCCAGCCCCCAGTTGATTTGCTAAAATCTCCTCCTGCCTCTCCCTCCCCCCTCTGTGCCCCCACCCCCAACACATACACAATTTCCAACAGCTCTGGGAGCCCCAGAGTAGAGGGTAGGTCTCTCCATCTATTGTTGCAAGGGAACCAACTTGCTAGAAGGTTCAGAGCCAGCTGCTGTAAAAGGTGAAAGTTTGGTCATTTCCATCCCTTAAACACCCTCCCCCACCGTTCTGCTCTGGAGTCTGGCAGCTGGAGTTGCTTGACAGGCAGAAGGAAAGGGATTGGTTTTCAGCTCCCTGCCATCTCTCCCGTTATAAATTAAGCGCAGATATTTTCAGTGTGTGACCTTCAACAGGTCGCTTAAGTCCAGTAAGTGGCTCTCCAACCCAAATAATTGCCTCTCCCACACACTTGTCTATAGCCACCCCATGAAGAATACTAACCACAAGATCACTAAACTGTTCAGAATTCTTCAACTGATTTGCACTAGTTTAAATTCATGGTCATAGCTTCCATGGGTTTTATGATTAACAGCACTATAAGGAACAAACCCACAAGTAAAAAACCTCTTAATTTTTGCTCATCCCTTATAATTTGCATCAGCTGCCTAATGTGCAGGATTCTCTGCTTTCCCAAATGAAGAAATTGTGTTATTTTAAGAATTGGCATTTCTGTATTATTTTTTCTAATTCGTACCTGGTTTGAGTATTCCTACAAACAGCCTCTCTCTTTTTCCCCAAGAATTCAAATTTACTCATTTATTCATTCATTCAATCGTATTTATTGAGCACTTACTGTGTGCAGAGCACTGTACTAAGCACTTGGGAAGTACAAATTGGCAACATATAGAGATGGTCCCTACCCAACAACGGGCTCACAGTCTAGATTTATCCCATCCCGAGCATCCAAACCTACCATTTATTTATTTCCTTTGCAATCAGGCTTTGAGTATATTAGCCTCTGCTCCCCAAATCCTAGAGATCAGCAAATGCAGGGATGAGTATATGAATTTGCAACTTGTTCCCTTGGGATTGGTGATTCTGGTTGCCGAATCTGGGATCTTCTCCCTGCCTGTTAGTAAGCAGAGCTGCTGGGATGACAGCAGGACTTTGCAGGCAATGTCATCTTGCAGAATTAGCGTAGTGGGAGCTGTATTGCCTAGCCTGGATTTAACGAAAGCCAAGAAAATCCCTTAGCCTGTGGCCCTCTATGATATAAAACCTAAAAGAAACTCGCTAAAATGCCCAAACCCCAAAGATCTCTTAAGCATTTCAAAAGTCAGCCATCTGTGTGTCCATGTCTGTACTCTCTGTTTTCTCTAGATTGTTAAGTCTTACCAAGATGATCAGGGGATCGGAGAAGCATCCTTTTGTGAACTGACAGATTTAGGACTCCTGAGTCTGGAAAAGAAGAGTACTATAATGAATATATGTGCAGACCACCGTACAAAGTGCTGGGAAAAAATGTACAGGAGAAAATTGGACATGGTCCCTGTCCCGCAGAGGAAGAGGCTGAGCCCACAAGTGAAATCTAGTTTGTACCAGTACTAGAGTTTATGCTTCTTGTGGGCAGGGATCATTTGTACCAACTGTATTGCATTGAACTTTCCCAAATTATCTGCACATAGTGAGTGCTCAATACATACCATTATTGGATTAATTGATTGATTGAAATCCACAAAGTCACTCAGGACATGTACAGGGCTATCTGGTCTCCAGATTTCACAGTATCAAGATGAGGGGACATTTACTGAAGCTTGAATATGGTAGTTTCAAAGGAAACAAAAGGAAACACTTTGTTTCCACCCAGTGGGTGGAAAGCATATGGAATTCATTAGAACAAGTCATTATGAACCTACAGGAAGGAGCTTGGATCAATTCATGGATGAGTGATCCAAAATGGTTTACTAGAGGAAAAGTTAAGAAATGCAGAGAGGAATAGTTTGGGCTACGCTATAGGTGATACTACTTATAAATATTTGGACAGATGCCAAAGGGTTCTTCTCCTCCAAATATCCTCCCCCTGTTGATGGAGACAAAGTACTTGGATAAATGGGTCATCAATTGAGAAGCAGCGTGGCTCAGTGGAAAGAGCCCGGGCTTTGGAGTCAGAGGTCATGGGTTCATATCCCAGCTCCGCCAATTGTCAGCTGTGTGACTTCGGGCAAGTCACTTAACTTCTCTGGCCTCAGTTACCTCAACTGTAAAATGGGAATTAATAATGTGAGCCCCCTGTGGGACAACCTGATCAACTTGTAACCTCCCCAGCGCTTAGAACAGTGCTTTGCACATAGTAAGCGCTTAACAAATGCCATCATTATTATTATTATTATTATCAATCTGACTCAAGAACAGCATTTGTGTTTTTAATTAAGGAAGAACTTTGTGGGTTTCTCATTTGTAGGAACCAAATAAATGTAGTAGTAACAATAGTATTTATTGAGCACCTACTAGCTACATTGAACTATAATAATGATAATAATAATGACATTTGTTAAGCACTTACTATGTGCAGAGCACTGTTCTACACTATACTAAACTATAATAAATACTTGGGAAATTACACAGAATAATCAATCAATCAATCGTATTTATTGAGCGCTTACTGTGTGCAGAGCACTGTACTAAGCACTTGGGATGTACAAGCTGGCAACATATAGAGACAGTCCCTCATCAGTCGTATTTATTGAGCGCTTACTGTGTGCAGAGCACTGTCCGGGAGTCCCTACCCAACAGTGGGCTCACAGTCTAGAAGGGGGAGACAGAGAACAAAACCAAACATACTAACAAAATAAAATAAATAGAATAGATAGGGACAAGTAAAATAAATAAATAGAGTAATAAATGTGTACAAACATATATACAGGTGCTGTGGGTAAGGGAAGGAAGTAAGATGTGGGAGATAGAGAGGGGGTCGAGGGGGAGAGGAAGGAAGGGGCTCAGTCTGAGAAGGCCTCCTGGAGGAGATGAGCTCTCAGTAGGGCTTTGAAGGGAGGAAGAGAGCTAGCTTGGCGGATGGGCAGAGGGAGGACATTCCAGGCCCGGGGGAGGACGTGGGCCGGGGGTCGAAGGTGGGACAGGAGGCCTGAGTAGGTGCGAATGAGGTTGTCCTTAATGTAACTTGGTGATAACAAGGGCCTTTTTCCCCACTGTGGGGGGCAGGGAGGAGGAGAGTCAGTCAGGACCAGACCCGGAAGGGAGGTTGGGGGGCACTATAAGGAAGGTCGCTTAGGTGGGGGTGGGGTGGAAGCAGGGGAAGTCTATGGCGGCGCTCTGAGGAGAGGATCCTTCCGGGAGCAGCGAGGGCCACGCGGTGTGATGGCGGGCGGGCCTCTCGGACATACATTGTGCTATCTATTCAATTCAATTAGACTTTTAACTAAACTTTTTGACTAGTTGTGGAACACTTTGTCCCTCTGTAATCCTGCCAACATGGGAAATACTTGACTATGGATTATTGTAGAGTAGTGGATACATTTTTGAAAAATATATGGGTTTTTTCTGGGTTTTTCTTCTGTGCCCTTTCCCTCCTGCCATCTTCCTGAATCCCTCCTTTTTTTGACTCCCTCACTCCTGCCGCCTTAACTTTGCCTTGCCTGGTCTATCCCTGACTCACTCCCTGCTGCTCCAGCATTCCCCTATATCAGCCTCTTTGCTGGTCTCCCAGATTCTAGTCTCTCCCCATCCAGTTTGTCCTTCATTGTTTTATCGGAATCATTTTCTCTAAAAAAATGTTGTGCAAACATCTCCCCACTCCTCCTAAGCCTCTAATGGTTGTCCATCCATCTCCATCTGCAACAAGTACAAACTCCTCTCCACCTATTGTAAGGCATTCAATCAGCTCTGTTCCTCCTATCTATTCTTACTCCTCTGTCACTACAATCCAGTCTGAATTCTCAGTCTCTCTCTATTGACTCCTTACTCATGTCCTCCCTCTAGCCTGGAGCTCCCTCTTCCATCATATTTGACAGAGTCCCCTTCCACCCACCATCTACAAACCCCTACTGAAGTCATATCTCCTTCAGGAAGTCTTTCCTCACTAAGCTCTCATTGTACCCCTCTATTTGCTTCTCTCTACTGCAACACCTATGTGTTTTAGTCTATATCCCCTAAGCACTTTGGTATTCACCCTGCTGTCATCCCGCCCCAGCACTTATGTACATATCCTTATGGCCTTTTGACTCCGCCACTTATCAATCAATCAATCAATCAATCGTATTTATTGAATGCTTACTATGTGCAGAGCACTGTACTAAGCGCTTGGGAAGTACAAATTGGCAACACATAGAGGCAGTCCCTACCCAACAGTGGGCTCACAGTCTAAAAGGGGGAGACAGAGAACAGAACCAAACATACCAACAAAATAAAATAAATAGGATAGAAATGTACAAATAAAATAAATAAATAAATAAATAAATAAATAGAGTAATAAATATGTACAACCATATATACATATATACAGGTGCTGTGGGGAAGGGAAGGAGGTAAGATGGGGGGATGGGGAGGGGGACGAGGGGGAGAGGAAAGAAGGGGCTCAGTCTGGGAAGGCCTCCTGGAGGAGGTGAGCTCTCAGTAGGGCCTTGAAGGGAGGAAGAGAGCTAGCTTGGCGGAGGGGCAGAGGGAGGGCATTCCAGGCCCGGGGGATGACGTGGGCCGGGGGTCGATGGCGGGACAGGCGAGAACGAGGTACAGTGAGGAGATTAGTGGTGGAGGAGCGGAGGGTGCGGGCTGGGCAGTAGAAGGAGAGAAGGAAGGTGAGGTAGGAGGGGGCGAGGTGATGGACAGCCTTGAAGCCCAGGGTGAGGAGTTTCTGCCTGATGCGCAGATTGATTGGTAGCCACTGGAGATTTTTGAGGAGGGGAGTAATATGCCCAGAGCGTTTCTGGACAAAGATAATCCGGGCAGCAGCATGAAGTATGGATTGAAGTGGAGAGAGACACGAGGATGGGAGATCAGAGAGAAGGCTGGTGCAGTAGTCCAGACGGGATAGGATGAGAGCTTGAATGAGCAGGGTAGCAGTTTGGATGGAGAGGAAAGGGCGGATCTTGGCAATGTTGCGGAGCTGAGACCGGCAGGTTTTGGTGACGGCTTGGATGTGAGGGGGTGAATGAGAGAGCGGAGTCGAGGATGACACCAAGGTTGCGGGCTTGTGAGACGGGAAGGATGGTAGTGCCGTCAACAGAGATGGGAAAGTCAGGGAGAGGACAAGGTTTGGGAGGGAAGACAAGGAGCTCAGTCTTCGACATGTTGAGCTTTAGGTGGCGGGCGGACATCCAGATGGAGATGTCCTGAAGGCAGGAGGAGATGTGAGCCTGGAGGGAGGGGGAGAGAGCAGGGGCAGAGATGTAGATCTGGGTGTCATCAGCTGTGTGACTTTGGCGAAGTCACTTAACTTCTCTGGGCCTCAGTTGTCTCTTCTGTAAATGGAGATTATGCCTGTGAGCCCTACGTGGGACAACCTGATTACCTTGTATCTACCCCAGTGCTTAGAACAGTGCTTGGCACATAGTAAGTGCTTAACAAATGTTATCATCATCATCATCATCATTTATTTTAGTTTGTTTCCTCCCACAAGATTGCAAACTCCTTGAGGGCATGGATCTTGTTCCCCTACTCTATTATACTCTTCCAAGTTCTCTGCACACAGTTAGTGAACAATAAACATTAATTGATTGTCCCCTGAAATCAAGCAGAAGGCCTAAAAGAAAGACAATAGTCTTTGTGTCATCCTCCTAGTTCCTGTCAGTTGGGTTGATGTGGGGGTCCACCGTTCTGAGTGATTGCTGCATGCTTCCAGCTGTAGGCCTTTAGGGCATGGATTTATGCCTACCTTCTCTATTGTACTTTCCCAAGCAGCATGTAGTACGGTGCTATGCACAGGGTAAGCACTCAATATGTATGACTGATCACTTGATTGAGTAGCAATGATTTAGGGAAGCAGTGGGGAAGTGAAAAATGGGGGCTGACATGTCTAGGAAGGACTGGGTGAATTTAGTTGGGGCCCATTCGAACTAGTGAGCTGGTGAAAATGCATGCCTCCTTGAAGATTTTCCGAACTGATTTGCCATGCTGTTAACTTGTAAAATGTGAAAATGTCAAGCTAAGCACAGAAAACAAGTGGACTGACTATAAGCCACAAAAATGCATTAAACATGTACTCTCTGCTCCATACGTAAGGACTCGGCTGTACAAATGCTCATCTTGTCTTAAAGCCCCATGAGGAAAACAGACTTTAAGGGATCAGGCACAATTCAAACTAAAACCACATGCCTGGTAAGAGAAATGCTTTCATCTGGGTAAAGGACATTTTGTGCTTGGAATGAACATATCAATGACTTGAAATGCAACCCTAGACTTGTTTCCTCTAGGTCAGTATATACTGAGATGCCTTTACCTTTCAACTTTCCCTTTATAAGAACCTGTTGCTTTGTCTTACATCCAGTAATGATTTTCCAGGGTACTTGCATTTAGCACCAAAGCATAAGTCTGTTTTGGGCACGGTTATGGGAAACAAATGACTTATAAAAGCTGCAGAGAGTCCTGAGGCGAAACATTAGTTTCTCCAAGACCTCAGGCCCATGAGCTACACGCTACTCTTTTACACTCATCTCAAATTTTGTAGCTTTCCATGCCCAACGGTGACTGATAAAAAAACATTTTCTCCGTGAGCTTTTAGGATAACGTCTCATTCCACTGGACACTGATTTAGTAACAAGAGTAATCGTAGCTAAAAATTCACTTTCTGAAATCCAAACAGGATCATGGAGACATAGTAAACTAATTCTCTCTCAGGAGCTTTGCAGCAGTTTTGACAGATTTCAGAGGTTCTGGATGGAGTATCTCGCTCTGGTTAAAGGGCTAGGAAAGAAATTGGGGCTAAGAAACGTTCATAATAACCGAGGAGGAGGATTTTGGCAGAGTTTCTATCTAAACATGAGCATGGGCAAGATGACTCTTTGGTCCCCTCCCATCCCAATCATCCCATTCTCTGAAAGTGAATACAGATCCTATTCACACTCCTTGGGCTCCAGGAAACAGAGAAGCCTGATATAAATGGCCAGCTTGTGAATTAGTTTGTATCTAGTTACTATCTCATTTTAGGGGGTAATTCAGAAGACGTAAATGAGAATTAATGTTTTGGTCATCCCCCTTTACAGTGCAAAGTTTAGTGACCGAATGGAAAAGGATAAGGACAGAGGGAAATTAAGTATACCATTGTCACCCTCTGAGGTAAGACTTCTACTGTACTGCTCTAATTTCAGGTAGGTGTGAGGAAGAATGAGCCTCACTTGGAAGGAACAGAGAAGGAGCTCTGACCAATATGATTCCCTGCCCCCATCTCCTCAGCTACTCCTCTCGCTCTTCACTCTTTTTTAATGGTATTTGTCAAACACTTATTATGTGCCAGGTACTATACTAGGGTCCCACAACATTATTATCCACTAGATCATGCTGTTTCTCTGGTCATTCACTACTGGCCCTGCTGGCCAAAACCTAGTATCCACGCTTGGGCCTGGCTGTGGGGACCTGGCTGTGGTCCCCATCCTGGAAGGTGTCAATCTAAGGTGAACTCTGTGCTTACCCGATGACCATGACTTCCCTCTGACTTGGAACTTCTTCCTCTTCACATATGAGAATCCACCACTCTCCCTACCTTCAAAGCCTTGTTAAAACCACATCTTCTCTAATAGGCCTTCCCCACCACAGCTCTCATTTTCCCTATTCCCTCTCCTTTCTGCATCACCCAAGCACTTGGATCTATATGAGAAGCAGCATGGTATAGTGGATAGAGCCCAGGGCTGGGAATCAGAAGTTCATGGGGTCCAATCCCAGATCGGCCACTTGTATGCTGTGTGACCTTGGACAAGTCACTTCTCTGTGCCTCAGTTAACTCATCTATAAAATGGGGATTGAGAATGTGAGCCCCATGTGGGGCAGGGACTGTGTCCAACCCAATTTGCTTTATCCACCCCAGCACTTAGTACAGTGCCTGGCACATAGTAAGTGCTTAACAAATGCAAGTTATTATTATTATTATTATCATTATCCTTTAAGCGCTTAAAATTCACCCCAGTCATCCCCACAGAACCTATGTACATATCTGTAACATTTTAATGGCTGCCTTCTCTTCTAGACTGTAAGCTACTTGTGGTCAAAGAAAGTGTCTATAAACTCTGTTGTATTGTACTCGCCCAAGCATTTCATACAGGCTCTGCACACAGTAAGCATTCAGTTCCATTGATTGTTGCCAACTCTGTTTATCTTCTTTTCCCAAGCGCTCAGTACAGTCCTCTGCACACTGTAAGCACTCAATGAATTAGAACCTGTGACCTTCAGACTCCCAGGCATGTGCTCTATCCACTAGGCCGTGCTGCTTTTCTACATGCATAGATAATGTCAAGCTGATGCAATGAATTAGGCCAGGTAAGTGGCCGTGGTCCTTTCCTGTCTGATGGAACTAGCAAATGATTCTTGTTCCTGCTCTCAGTCCATCTCTCTCTGTCTTCTACATTGCTCACTCCTTCAGTGGAGTTCACATCTTTACTGGGTTTTGTTGGCAAAACCTCTAGGTATCACCCAAGTGCTTGGAGAAAGTGTCGGGAAGAAAGAAATGGGAGCCCACTGACACACTGGTGATGTCTCATTATCTAGGCAGGTGTTGTCACCCCTTTCAGAATTTGTCAGTCATGTTCCCCTGTAGCTGAGGACTTTTGCTCAATGTGTCCAGCATGTCTGATGAACGGACTAGGCAATTAAGTGACAATCATTCCCTCCCATCTCCAATTTGGAGGTGTAGAAGGGTTCTAATTATGGCCCAATCATGCCATGAAACCGTATACACAACAACCATTCAAGTCAAAGGTAGTTTGAGATGTGGTGAGTAGGCGAGGGCTTACATCTGACAAACAGGCTGCACTTGTAGCAAATAAGTGTTATTAAGCCATGAAGTGTGGGTAATGTTTTGAAATGCATTTCTAAATGGAAGAGGCTAAAAGCACGTAATTATCATTCTCTGGCCAACAAATGATTACACATCATTCAGATTGTTACGCTGGTTAGAAATTTCCTGATCAAAGACTATCAAAAATATATAACTGCATAATTCAAAAGGATTCCTAGGAACTTTTTTTTACTGAAAGCAAAACCAAGAAGTGCCTATATTTTTTTGTAGATTATTTTTATGATACACCAGCTGTCCTCTAGAAAGATAAATGTATAGCATCTAGTTGACTATTTGAAGAGATAGGAAAAAAGTCCAAATTTAAAGTTTGTTACCTTTGCCAATGAATGCTAGTTGCTAAATAAACAGGATGCTTGAAATATTTCATTGTTCAGTTCTAAAGTAATGATATTTCTACAAATGCTGAGCCCAGAACCGTTGGCATCATTTTTCATTTTCCACTGTTTCTTTCTTTTCAAGTCTCTGGTTCTCAGCTTCCCGTTTGTTTTACCATTGACACGGACACTAAAAATGGAAGAAAGCTAGCATATTTGAAGAATAACAAGGTTCTGCCTAGTACTAGATTATATGGGGGAGAAAATACATAATAATGATAATCACAACAATAATAATGGTGGTATTTTTAAATGCTTACTACGTGCCAAGTACTCTGCTAAGCACTACTGTAAGGTCATTATGGGCAGGAAACATTCCTGCTAATTCTGCTGCATTGTACTCTCCCAGTCATTTAGTATAATGCTCTCCACAAAGTAAGTGCTTAATAAATGCCATTGATTTATTGCTTGATTGAGTGGGGTAGATAAAATGGCATCAGATCAGGCAAAATTTCTGTCCCATACGGTTTCATAACATTAATAGTAATTATTAAGCACGTACTGTGAGCAGAACACTGAAGTGCTGGGAAAGAGTGCACAGATGAGAATTAGACATGGACTCTCTCTCTCTCTCTCTTCATAATCTCATAAACTAAGAACAGGTGGTTTAATCCTCTTTTTACATTTGAGGAACCTGAAGCTCGGAGAAGTTGAGTTGCATGCCCAAGATCACACAGGAGGCAAGTGGCAGAGCCGGGGTTAGAACCCTGTCCCATAATCTTTTCACTAGACCATGCTGTTTCTCATGCATGTTACAATGACGCTTCTCAGTTCTTTAAGTGGATTTTGGGCAAATGATACGGCTATGCAAATTAGCCTGAATAATTTTGGCTGGGCTTAAAAGGTACCAGATTCTGGCAAGAGAAACATGTAGACATTGAGACAGGGTCTATTCTAAGCATTAATCCAGAAAATTTACATATAAATTAGTAAAAATTTGATTGGTAGGGAAATATAATGATAACACCTAGGAACCGAGGTTAGCAAAGAAGGGAAGGTTCTTTTCTATGCCTAGAGCTAGCAGGTTTCCAGAAAACAAAAGGAGAACAAAGCTGAATAATTGTTGGGCTAAGTAAAATTTGGACAAAATATGTGACTAAATCTGAATAAGTGTCATCATCAGGTTTTAAATTTTCTTGTGACAGTAATATCATTGTATCTATGTTTTCTGTGTGTAAATAGCTTGAATACTGTTGGGCCTTTTCCCTCCATGTTTAGTGCAAGTACATGACCCTATCAGATGGCATCATTGCTTGAAATTGGTTATTGGTTATTGGAAATTGGTTAGCTGCTTAACCTTCGTTTTAGACTGAGAAGCAGTGTGGTGTGGTGGAAAGAGCAGGGGCTTGAGTGTCAGACAGTAGGGGTTCTAATGCTGGCTCTGTTGCATGTCTCCTGAGTGACCTTGGGGAAGTCACTAACTTCCCTGTTCCTCAGTTATCTCATCTGTAAAATGAGGGTAAAGACTGTGAGCCCAAGAAGGACAGGGACTGTGTCCAATCTGATCACCTTTATCTACCCCACTGTTTAAAACAGGGCATAGCACATAGTAAGCACTTAGCAAATACAATAATTACTGTTATTATTATTTAGTACAGAACTGTTTCTGACCTGATTATTGTTATAGCTACCCTAGAGTTTAGGACAGTGCTTGGCACATAGTAAATGCTTTAAAAAATTGTAATGTTGTTGTCATTATTGTGGAAATACCAAGTAAAATGGGACAGTGAGGTCGTTAATATCTTACTATGTGCTTTACTGTATCAATCAATCAATCAATCAATCATATTTATTGAACACTTACTGTGTGCAGAGCACTGTACTAAGCGCTTGGGAAGTACAAGTTGGCAACATATAGAGACAGTCCCTACCCAACAGTGGGCTCGCAGTCTAAAAGGTGCCCATCAAGACCTAAGGGCTATTTTGAGATAGTAGTTCATTCTAATAACTACAAGGTTCTTATCAATTAATCAGTGAAGGAAAGAAACCAGGTATTCCAGTGCTGGGACATTTCTAGACTGAGATCTCTGTACCTGATCCAACAAAAACAAGCCCTTTATAACACTGAGGAAAGATTAGTCCTTTGGGCTAGAATGGTCCGTTTCTCATCTCCAGAAATGTCAGTGACAGCTGTCCTTCTTCTTGAATTCTCAAGTGACATTGTGGCACAGCTGGCATAGTTCAGATTTTTAGGAGGATGTACAACTTTTCATTACAGCCTGTGCTAAATGCTCTTGGCCTGGAATACATGACCAGATGGTATTCGAGCATTTTTCCCCCCTAAGATTACAAAGTGCCACTGTTCACCATTGCAGCAGCTGAGAGATTATAAATTAATAGTGCAACAGGACAGTGGTAACTCCAGCTAATTTTTTTTATAGAATAGATGATCCTAAGGCTCATTGTGAAGATGACTTCAGCTTAAACATGTGTTGGGAATTTAATCTGAATCAGTTGTTTTTTTTCATCCATTTTAGGCTTGATACTGAAAATTAATCAATTGCTAGTACCTTGGTTCTGACTTTCCCAAGGACTTTTACTTTCTTTCTCTTAAAAGTATTTGTTAAAGGCTTACTATGTACCAGGCAATGTACTAAGCTGGAGTAGACAAAAGCTAATCAGGTTGGTGACAGTCCATGTCCCACATAGGGAATCACAGTATTTATCTCCATTTTACAGATGAAAGAACTGAGGCACAGAGAAGTTAAGTGATTTTTCCAAGGTCACTCAGCAGACAAGGGTCAGAGGTGGGATTAGAACCCGGCCTCTTATCCACTAGGAAATGCTGTTTCCCATGAGCAATTTCCCAATGCTTTCTCCTAGTTATTAAGGATAGGAAAACCAATATTTAAAGATTGGAATTTTCAACTGATTGGAAATTTGGGTCATGTGATTTAAGTTCTTCCATTGCTAAATAAAGCTTCCTATTTTCAAAGGAGAGAATTTTCAAAGACTTGTGGGAGGCATTAGGGACATCAAATAGCTCTTTAAATATTTTTAGATTAGAAGATAAATGCCTCTGGAGCAAACGAATTCAATTTCCCCTAAATTGGCCATGCTTGTAAAATTAAGGGGAAATTACTTCAAGACTGTAGAAGAGCACATTTTCCTTCTCAGTTTTTCATCCTTCCTTTCTTTCCACGTCATTACACCTGCTGCCCTTAGTATGGCTTTTTGAGCTCACTCAATATTTGCTCACTAAATATTTAGGCAATTTTTATATATTTGCAGTTTTACATAGGTATCTGAACATTTTTTTCTGGACCAAAAGATGTTTTCAGGATTGGATTGCTCTGTGATCCAAAGTGCTGTTATTTAAATATCTGACTGCAGGAAAATTCCTTCAGATATATTATAACAAAGGAGTGTTTCTTTGGAATAGGATAACTCCCTTGACCATGCCTCCTGCTCTTAAATGACATTTTCCTGTCCCCTAATCTTACTTTCCAACTCTGCCATGTTTCTGAGTTCTGTGCCTTACCTCTCCTATTTAAAAAAGTAAGTGCATGGGAATTTTGTCTGGCTATAAATTGTCAGGGCTGATTATGAAAATAGATACCCATTTTTACTTTTTTTAGAAAAGGAAGTAAAAGGAAAGGATTGAAGGGTAGTAGGGAAATAAAAAGGAAAAACTCTCCTAGGAAACTATGTGTCTTCTACATCCAAGAAGGCAAAGTGCCTGCTGTTCCATTTTTATTTGAAGTCAGGCAAGGCACTGGCAATCGAATGGTAATTTGTCTGGCATGAGAAAAATACCTGACACCTTTGTGTCCACGCTTTTTATTTTCTGCTCAGAGTTTTCCTCTTCCTCTGACAAAGGAAAGTTTTGTCCTTTCCAGAAACGGCTTTAATTTATTATAAAAACTTGCAGGGTTTGATGCAAATTGGCCCTGAGTTTATTAATAATAATAATAATAATAATAATAATAATACTGATAATGATGGTATTTGTCAAGCACTTACTATGTGCCAAGCACTGTTCTAAGCACTGGGGTAGATACAAGGTAATCGAGTTGGCCCACGTGTGGCTCACAGCCTTAATCCCCATTTTACAGATGAGGTAACTGAGGCACAGAGATGTTAAGTGAATTGCTCAAAGTCACACAGCTGACACATAGTGGAGTCGGGATTAGAACTCACAACCTCTGATTTCCAAGCCCATCATCATCATCAATCATATTTATTGAGCGCTTACTATGTGCAGAGCACTGTACTAAGCGCTTGGGAAGTACAAATTGGCAACATATAGAGACAGTCCCTACCCAACAGTGGGCTCACAGTCTAGAAGGGGGAGACAGAGAACAAAACCAAACATACTAACAAAATAAAATAGAATAGATATGTACAAGTAAAATAAATAAATAAATAAATAGAGTAATAAATATGTACAAACATATATACATATATGCAGGTGCTGTGGGGAAGGGAAGGAGGTAAGATGGGGGGGATGGAGAGGGGGACGAGGGGGAGAGGAAGGAAGGGGCTCAGTCTGGGAAGGCCTCCTGGAGCAGGTGAGCTCTCAGCAGGGCCTTGAAGGGAGGAAGAGAGCTAGCTTGGTGGATGGGCAGAGGGAGGGCATTCCAGGCCTGGGGGATGACGTGGGCCGGGGGTCGATGGCAGGACGGGCGAGAACGAGGTACGGTGAGGAGATGAGCGGCGGAGGAGCGGAGGGTGCGGGCTGGGCTGTAGAAGGAGAGAAGGGAGGTGAGGTAGGAGGGGGCAAGGTGATGGAGAACCTTGAAGCCCAGGGTGAGGAGTTTCTGCCTGATGCGCAGATTGACTGGTAGCCACTGGAGATTTTTGAGGAGGGGAGTAATATGCCCAGAGCGTTTCTGGACAAAGATAATCCGGGCAGCAGCATGAAGTGTGGATTGAAGTGGAGAGAGACAGGAGGATGGGAGATCAGAGAGAAGGCTGGTGCAGTAGTCCAGACGGGATAGGATGAGAGCTTGAATGATCAGGATAGCAGTATGGATGGAGAGGAAAGGGCGGATCTTGGCAATGTTGCGGAGCTGAGACTGGTAGGTTTTGGAGACAGCTTGGATGTGAGGGGTGAATGAGAGAGCGGAGTCGAGGATGACACCAAGGTTGCGGGCTTGTGAGACGGGAAGGATGGTAGTGCCGTCAACAGAGATGGGAAAGTCAGGGAGAGGGCAAGGTTTGGGAAGGAAGACAAGGAGTTCAGTCTTCGACATGTTGAGCTCAAGCCCATGCTCTTGCCACAAAGCCACCCTTCTTCTCTTTCTCTTTTTATCTTTGAAAAGTAAACTCCTTTACAGACATCAGTATATGGATTCCACACATAAAGGCCTTCTGCATGGGCTATATATGCCCTCCTTCCTACTCTGTGTTCCATTGGGAACATGACTGGCAGGAACAAGATAGTGTTAGTGGCATTGCACAAACAGAAATGAATCAATCAATCAATGGTATTTATTGAGTGCTGACTGTGTGCAGAGCACTGTACTTAGCACTTGGGAGAGTACAAAATAACAGAGTTGGTAGACATGTTGCCTGTCCACAAACTTCTCTCACTGAAATCAATTCCTTGACACCAAAGTCTCATCAGAGCCAAGGCTTACCAGCTTTCCTTAGTAATGATGGTATTTGTTAAGCACTTACTATGTGCCAAGCACTGTTCTAATAATGATCTATCCAAATAACCATACTTTGCAAGAACTGAGTGTGCCTGAACCTATGTCTCTTTCTTCCTTTGCCTGGTCATTTAGATTTAAATTAACACCTATACTCATTTTTCCAAGGGACGTTTGAGAACAGGAGGATTTTTGGTTTTTTGTTTTGTTTTGTTTTTTAAATACTACTTGTTATTTGCCTATTAAGTGTCCAGACCTACAGTAAGTACTGGGGTAGATACAAGGTTGTTGGGACACAGTCCCTGTCCCACATGGGGCTCAGGGTCTAAGTGATTGTAGTATGTAACTTGGTTGCCTAAACCCTCAAATGTAAGCAACTTGCACATTAACTATTGTTCCAATTTACAATTTTTCTAGCATTTCACAGACTTTTTCAATAATTGGAGATTAGGTCTGTTGATGACTCCTGTCCTCACAACTTGAGAATCTTGAGTTAAGGCATAACTAGCAAGCAGTCGATTCATGGTGCAATGGAGTCAGAAGATCACGCGTTCTATTCCTGACTCCACCACTTGCCTGCTGTGTGGCCTTGGGCAAGTCACTTCACTTCTCTATGCCTCAGTTACCTCATCTGTAAAATGGGGATTGAGACTGTGAGCCCCATGTGGGGCAGGGGGCAGGGTCTGTAGCCAACCCAATTGGATTGAATTCACCCCACCACCTAACACAGTGCCTGGCATATAGTAAGTGCTTAGAAATACCACTATTATCATTATTATCATCATTATTATTAACCTGATAATGCAAAACCAACCTGTGTAATTACTGACAGCAACTTATTTGCTTTTATACCCTCCCTGCAAAAATTTTCTGATACAAATTAGACAAAATGAAATTAACATCAGTGATTAGAAAGTCTGTCACAGTCTCTAAGGAAAGGTTCAAGTCGTATATACTATTTTTTTAATCAATTTTCCAGGTTTTCTCATAGTCTATTTGGAAATATCAGGTTTTGTTAATGGAATGATGAGCATTTCCTGTTGCACTCATTTGCTTAGCAATCTAGTTAAGAATTTATTACCTTTCCATTTTATCTATCTTTTTGGCAATGAAGAAAAGAGTAATTGTCACATTAAGTGATATATGCACATCCTAAGGAGTTTCAATAGTTAAAAATGTTGAAGTTCCTTACAGTATTTTCAGAGCTTGTGCTGTTTTAGCCCACATAGCTTTATTCTTTTTCTTGGCACATAAAATGAATATACTATGTCATTAAAAATAAACTGTTTCTTTATTATGGGAGAGGGGAGAGTCTGAACTGTAGTTAATATACAGCTGTTAAACCAAAAGCCAGAGTAATTCTGAAATCAGAGCTGCAGCATTTCAGGAGCATTTTAAAGAATCCCTTGAAAATATCTCATATAATGGGACTTGTCAAGTATCCAAGTTCAGACAGTTCAATTAAGTGATGCACTGGACATTTCATTCTTCTACTTCTGGAAAAATGTCCTTGCTTAAGTGAATGCAAGCACAATGTTCTGGAGTCACTTGGACGGGGTGGGGGAGGAAATATTTTAACAGAGTAAATGTGTGAAAACCAGTCTATGGAACTTTAGACTTAAAAACATGCATTGCTTACTATTAGAGATTCATTTAGCTTTTACTGTATTTTAAAGTTTGCTTATATATCTATATGTGTTGAGAGAAGAAATAAACAAGAGAAAATTCAAACAAGCAAGAGAATGTGAGCAATTAATGGTATTTATTGAGTACTGTGTGCAAATCACTGTAATAGGTGCTTGGAAGAGTACAGTAGAATAAATACACATGAGCCCTGCCTTTAAGGGGTTTACAGTCTATTATGGGTGTCAGACACTGAAATACAAGTAGGGGGAAGACACCAAGTTTAAAATATGTATAAGGTTGAAGTAGGGGCTAGGGATGAGTACTTAAGTGCTTAGGGACTCAATTATATAGAAAACACAGTATCAATCAATCCTATTTATTGAGCATTTACTGTGTTCACAGCACTGAACTAAGTGCATGGGAGAGTACAATGAAACAGATGTTGGTAGACCTTTACCATGCCCCATAATGAGCTTCTTAGAGAAGGAAAATAGTATGGGGAGATGAGCAGTTATTCAGCTATGGCTTTCTAGAATGGATATGACTTTAATAGGACTTTAAAGATGGGGAGAGTGCTGGTCTTCTGGAAAGAGGGAGTTCCAGAAAAATAGGGTTCCATGAGGTTGAATGAACAGAGAGAGCACATGAGTTTGAACAAGAGTGTGAATAATTGAGAGAGCTTCTGAAGAAGTGAGAGAGTGCAAATGAGTCCTGTCCTCATTTTGCCAATTAAATTATCAAGGTGACTTCTCTTCCAAAAGCCCTTCTCCAAGTAAGGCCAAGTCTTTTCCCTGACTCCCTCTCCCTTCTGTGTCACCAATGCACCTGGATCTGTACCCTTTGAACATTTGATATTCAGCCCATACTCAGTTCCACAACATTTATGTCTACACCTGCAATTTATTTAATTTATACTAATGTGTCTTCCCATCTAGACCTTGAACTTGTCTGTTCAACTTGTCTGTTATATTGTACTCTTCCAAGTGCTCAGTACAGGGCTATGGGACTCGCTCCCTTTGCTCTTCCCCCCATCCCTGCTCCACAGCGCAGAGAAGCAGCATGGTTTAGTGGAAAGAGCATGGGTTTGGAAGTCAGAGGATGTGGGTTCTACTCCCCGCTCTACCACTTGTCTGCTGTGACCTTGGGCAAGCCATTCAACTTCTCTGTGCCTAAGTTACCTTATCTATAAAATGGGGATTAAGACTGTGAGCCCCATGTGGGACAACCTGATCACCTTGTATCTACCCCAAGCACTTAGAACAGTGCTTGGCACACAGTAAGCACTGAAATTCCATAATTATCATTATGTATATATTGATAATTATATTTATTTACATTGATGCCTGTTTTCATGTATTGATGTCTGTCTCCCCCCCCCCCCCCCCCCCCACCGTGAGCATGTTGTGGGCAGGGATTGTCTCTCATTATTGCTGTATTGTACTTTCCAAGTGCTTAATACAGTGCTCTGCACACCATAAGTGCTCAAGAAATGCAATTGAATGAATGAAAGTAAGAGCTCAGTAAATATCGTTGACTGAGATTAACTGGAATTACAATCTTCTCAAAGCCTTCTCTCAAGGACAGCACTTTCTCTCTAGATTGTAGCATCCGGTACTGGTTTGTATGCAGTGGATCCCTCTCATTCCATTACTATTTGACATTATTTGAGGTTGTGGTTCACTATGCTTTCATATTATTTGTTCTGCCTTCATAGCCTGCAAGTATGGCAGCCACCCCAACTAATCTTTCACATGCAATAGTAGATGAAAAAACCTATGGGCATGGAAAATTTGTAATTCTGGGGAATAGGAAATCAGTCACTAATGAGAAGTGATTGTACAGACAGGTTCCCATAGCCAGAAAAATGTACAATTCAGGATAAGTTAGCTACTATTCAAGAAACCATAACTAGTCAGTCAGTCGTATTTATTGAGTGCTTAATATATGCAGATCACTGTACTAAGAGCTTGGGAGAGTATATTATAACGATAAACATACACATTCCCTGCCCGCAGCGAGCTTACAGGCTAAAGGGGGAGACAGTACATAGTGCTGGGGGCTGGGAGTGGGGATTAATAAAGGGAACTAGTCAGGGCAACCATAGAAGAGAGTGGGAGAACGTGGGAGAACCAATAACCTGGGAAAACTTCCTAAAAGATTCATTAACATGGAGAAAAACAATGGCTAGATGAATCAACCAGCAGGATTTGTCAATCTTTTACCTGCTGGCCAACACCACTGATAATCAGAAAGAAACAATTGGAGAAGCTCTTGGGGGAAAAGGGGGAGTATGACAGCCAGCATTCATTCATTCATTCATTCATTCATTCAATCAGTTATTGAGCACTTACTGTGTGGAGAGCACTGTACTAAGCACTTGGAAAGTACAATTCAGCAACAGATAGAGACAATCCCTACCCAACAATGGGCTCACAGTCTAGAAAAAAGAGGGAAACATTGTTCAAAAATAGAGGAGGCAAAATAGGATTTGGGGGGCTTCAGTAAATGAATGTGAACCTACCTCCATGAGGGCAGAAGCTGATGAAGGAAGTTGTAAAGCTGATGAAGGAAGTTGTAAAAGGAAGGTGTGTTGACCACTTAACCTCAAACCACCCAACGCAGGAAGCCTAGCAGAGGGTGAGGAGGGGTTGCTGAAGGCCCTACAGAGAACTAAAGGCCTATGACTAGACAGTGTGTAATAAATATCTTTTCATGTTGTTACATTGGTAGCAAATGCTATATGCTTTTTTCACATCGTATACTGAAAAAGAGTTATGAAAGCTCACCTGGGTATCTGGGTGCTTTAGTGAGGCAAAAAGGGACCCAAAGCTTGCTGAAGAGTAAGCACTACTTGAATAAAGAAAGGGTAGAAACATGAAAAATCCTCTCTAAGTTGTCAGCAACCAGGCTTCTGGAAGCAGGGGATGATTCTTTGTAGCCATGGTTAACGATGTTGGTGAGCTGATGGATTTCAAAACCTCACTGTTGATAATCTTGTCCTGTCATTCGGTGGTTCGTAGATGTCTCTGGTGAAACTGCAGTTTAAGTTGGATCTTTCTTCTTCAGTAAGTCCAGATCTCACAGCCTCATGTAAGGTTGAACACCACAATGGTCTTATTTTTTTTTCTTATGGTATTTCATTAATTCATTCACTGGCATTTATTATTTGCTGTGTGCAAAGCACTGTAGTAATAATAATAATAATAATGATGGTATTTATTAAGTGCTTACTATGTGCAAAGCACTGTTCTAAGCGCTGGGAGGGGGATACAAGGTGATCAAGTTGTCCCATGTGGGGCTCACAGTCTTAATCCCCATTATACAGATGAGGTAACTGAGACCCAGAGAGGTTAAGCCCAAAGTCACACAGCTGACAAGTGGCGGAGCTGGGATTTGAACCCCTGACCTCTGACTCCAAAGCCCAGGCTCTTTCCACTGAGCCATGCTGCTTCTCTAAGCATTTGGGAGAGTGAAATATAACAGCAAACACACCCATTCCTGCCCACAACTAGCTCAGAGTCTAGAGAGGGAGACAGACATTAATATAAATGCATGGATAAATAAAAAGCATTATCCACTGCTGTAACAAACTTCACAATGCTAAGAATAATACTCATATGCGATGCATGCCCTTACTATCTAAATCCCTAGCTCCATAAATCTACACAGAACAAAGGAAACATTTTAAAATTTCAATTTGCATGGAAATGGCTGAAAAGCATATATATATACATATATATATATATATTATATGTATATAATATGTATATATGCTGTGTGGATGGGAGGGATTTGTTAAGCGCTTATTCCCACCACATTTCAATATTTAAATTATCTCCCTCTTTGGACAGTAAGCTCATTGTAGTCAGGAGACTGTCCGCTAACTCTGTTGTTCTCTCCCTAGAGCTTTTTATATTGGTCCACACATAGCAAGCACACAATCAATACTGATTGATTGTACACCATATGTGCAACATAGTAACACTAAAAATGTCTCTACCAAGTCAGATGGTCCATTCCATCTGCAGCAGTGGCACAGAAGGTTGGAAGAATCATGCAGTGGTTTACTTACTAGACATAGATTTTTAAGTCTAGTGACACAACATTAAAAAATAATACAATTGTGATCATTGTTAAGTTTTAATTTTGCGCTGAGAACTCTATTGAACACTGGGATAGATATAAAATTATCAAGTCAGTCACAGTGGATCCCACATGAGGCTCAATAGTCCAGGTTGGAGGGAAAACAGATATTGAATTTCCATGTTACAGGTGAAGAAACTGAAGCATAATGAAGTGACTTGATAAAGGTCACACAGCAGGCAATGGCAGAGCTAGCATTAGAACCCAGGTCTTCTGATTCCCAGGCCCATGCTCTTTCTAGTAGGTCATATTGCTTCCCTATCTCTTCCCCACGACAGCCCTAATTTTCCCAGTAATAATCCCACTAATAATCCATCACAGACATTCTATTCATGAATATATTCAACCCCCGCCCCTACCTACTGATATTTCTGCCTGCACATTATCTTTATGGTAATAAATTCCAGATGCTTACGACCTGTTGGGACAAGAATTGCTTCCTTTTGTTTGTTTAGAGTAAGTTCACACACCAGTGGGATTGCTTTAGTTGATCCTACTGACTTTTTATGCTTATTGTTCAGCCACTGCCATGAAAATGGAAATTTAAAAATGTTTCCTTTGTTCTGTATGGATTCTTGGAGCTAGGGATTTAGATAATGTGGGCATGCATTGCTTATGAGTGTATCATTCTTAGCATTGTGAAGTTTGTCACAGCAGTGGCTAAAATACACTATGTAGGCTTATTTGTGTTATTAGGTAACTGTATGCTAGTCGTGAACTGAAAAAGTAAATGGAAAAAATCATTTTTTAGATATTTAATAAATTCTCCAAATGACAGAGATATTTATACTCTTACTTCTTTATAAAGAAAAAAAATGCTATGCAATTGCTCAGTCATTTGCAGAGCACTGTATTAAATGTATTAGAGAATATAGTGGAGGTAAAAGACATGATAACTTGACTCAAGATTACTTTTAGGGGTGTAAACAGACAGTTTAGACAAAGGAAAAATGGATATATAAGTGAATAAATCCCTAAGTAAGAGGGTATGCAATTTGATAAGTCCAGAAATGCTACAGATGGTGGTAGCAGTAGCTGTCTCAGAAGTTCCAGGGTGGTAACTGGAAAGCTATATCTTGGGGAAAGGATGAAGAATTAAGCAGGAAGACCTCTTGGAGGAGATGTGATTTCGAAGACTTTGAAGATGGGTAGTGTTATGATCTGGCAGATTTGAAGGGGAAAGCAGTTCCAGGAAGGAAGGAAGGGTGTGAGCAATAAGAACAAAGTTCTATTTGATGCTAGCAGTTTCTTGGCTTGAGATCCACTAGACTAGAACTCCAGGATTATAAAATAATAATAATTTTGAGTATTCAGTAAATTTGGACAGTCCCTATTGAGTACTTGGTACCTAGGCTCTCTGTAATTTTTTGGGGAAAGAGATTTTGCAAAAGTGGGTTTATCACCTAATTATCTAATTATATAGATCTAAATTTATGGTTTAGGTGATTGTAGCAAAAGTGCTTTGTCCAGCAGTCAGTTATGTAAAGACCTTCTGCCATGCTGAGCTGGCCTCTGCATTTCAAAACACTACTCAAACAGGATCAAGAATTTTAAACCAAACTTTGTCATAAGCTTTGTACTACTGCATCCCATATCCTCTTCTGTCTGTTTTCCAAACAGAATTTGATAATCTCTTGCAGCTCCTGAAGGTTACTTAGCTGTTATGGTTTGGCTACTTCAGTCTGAAAATGGATTGAAATGAATCCAATTCATTTTGCATTAAGGACATAAGGGACTGAAGCTATAGAAACTTTGTAACTCACTTGGGAAATGAACCCACAGACAATCACATTGCTCAATACTACAGAAGCTAAGGGTTTTTTTATATTTTGTGAAGATAACTGTTTCACTATTTTGGATAATAGTTTTATCTTTATCTTTTTCTTGGAGTGCACCTAGATATATTAAAAAAATTCTGCATAGCTTGCAAGATCCTTGAGGTCAAGGATCTTGTCTATTAACTCTTTTGCACTCTGCCAAATGCTTAAACCCTGCTCTTCACAGAATAAGAGCTCATTAAATATTATTGATTGTTGTCATAATATCCCTTTTTAGGTCTATAGCATAAATGGGAAAATACATAATTCTAGCTACAGTTTCAAAAATATTTCTGAGCCAATATTTTTTCAGTAAGAAAGAAAGCTTGCACACAATGCATGCACCCACCCAAAAGGTGCTTTATTTCCAAGTAGCATGCAGTTTTGTAAAAAAATCTTGGTAGACATCTCCTTGGAAAGCACCCTCCTTCGAGCAGAAGATGTGATCCAAGGAGGCGGTCCTAGGGATCCTTCAAAGCATTACTGAAGGCTCCGGCCACTGTTGAGTAGTCGGGGCCAGAGGGTGGGAGCTCCCCCATTACCCAGTAGTATCAACATGGCATAGTGGATAGAGCACAGACCTGGGAATCAGAAGGTCATGGGTTCTAATCCCAGCTCTGCCACTTGTCTGCTGTGCAACCTTGGGCAAGTCACTTTACTTCACTGTGAGCGGCCGGGCCGGGCCCTGACTGGGCTGGTGTGGGCCTCCTCCGTCTTCCTCCTCCTCAGGAAGTCGGGGTAGTTGTCCTCCATGTCCTGCCGGGTCCCCGTCTTGCCCAGTGGGGCCTCCAGGAAGGAAATCTGAGGAAAACTAGCAGATTAGAAGTGAAGCTTTGACTCACCCCTAGGGTCAGGTCCTTGCAGGTATGCCTCTGCCCAGGCACACTCCTCCTGAAAAACCATAAGTAATCTGTTCAGCAGACTTCAATTAGACATAGTTATCCAAATTGCTTTCTTAAGAGGGTCTTGTCACCCTGGCTGGCTGGCTTATCCTTCATCATAGTGGATTAGTTGATCACATTCTTGGACTACAGGTGGAGGTATCAATTCTACCCTTCACTTACATTTTTATCCCTTCTTCAGGAACATGAATTCCCTGACTGCATGCCTTCACCTGTTAACTCTTGCAGGCAGCAGAGAACAGCCAGGCAAAAGTGGATCGTGGTGTCCTTCGGTGATGGTCCCAGACCCTAGTAATGGGGTATGGTGAGGGAAGATCAGACCCGTTCATGGGCAGCAGGGCCTCTCCTCTCCCAGAGGCATTTAAATCTGTCTAGTGAACTTCCAATGACTTCACCATTTGAATCTTAAAAGTGGGATTTTTGTACATAAGCTTCATTTGCACATGCAGTAAGCGTAAAGTTATTGATGTTTCTGAACAATGTTAAATTTGCCATCTTCTGTTTCCACTTGGCTGAAATCTCCTTGAAGGCAAGGGATCATGCCTACCAACCCTATTCTATTGTTCCAAGTGCTTAGGACAGTTCTGTGTACACAGTAACTGCCCCCAAATGTCACGGATTGATTCTTAGATGATAAGTAGATTTTCCCATTAGGTGTTTGTTGTTATAGGGCCTTGCCTTCATTGTGGGTATGTAGTGCTGGGGTTTTGGTGCTATTTGGATTTTACAAGGTTTCTTTTTTAATTATTTAGTGTCACATGAAGGAACTCAGCTGGGGAAATGAATTTAAAACTGCTCTTTAGTGTCAAGAAACCAAGCTGTTTCAGGGGAAAGTTGATTTTAAGTATAAATGATATGAAGCTCTGCACACAGTAAGTGCTCAATAAATATGATTGAATGAATGAATGAAGCAGAACAAATGTTGGCGTCAAAAGGATAATGGAAGATATCCTTTTCTTTTCCACTGAATTTTTATAAAGTGGGTCTACTGATAATCTAGGCCCATATGCACAAGGAGATTAATTTTCTCCCAAGGCTAAAATGTTGAACAGTTGAGTTCATACGTAAATCAAACAGAGGTCTGATTATGAAAATCAACTGAGGACCTTGTAATGCATTAGAAGAGAATATGTCCATCTCTTACTTGTTTAACTTTGGAACATAAAATTAACAATATATTCTTTATGGGTTAAGAGCCATATTCCCGGCAAGTCAATGCAGTGAACTATCCTACCTATCCTCTTGTCCTCTCACCTCTGTCTCTCTTCAGTGTTTAATAATTTTGGTATTTGTTAAGCGCTTTACTATGTTACAAACATTGTACTAAAACCTGGGGTAGATACAAGATAATTAGGTTCCACATGGGGCTCACTGTCTAAGGAAGAAGAATAGGTATCGAATTCCCATTTTACAGATGAGGGAACTGAGGCTTAAAGAAGTGAAGTGACTTGGCCAAGATTACAAGGTAGACAGGTAGAGGAACCAGCAATAGAAAGCCAGTCCTCTGGTTCCCAAGCCTGTGCTCATTCCACTAGGCCCCATTACTATTTTTAAGGACAGATTCTCTGAAGATGATTTGTTACAAGGTCCTTGAAACCAGTCAGCAGCCTGAAAGTCCACCCATTGAAAGCAAATTATCCTAAATGCAAGAGCCATAATCTTAAACCAAAGTTGAATGTTCCCTAAACCTGGGCTACTGCCTAAATCTACTGAGAATAATATGTAGTGAATAAAATTACAGTTCATCCAGTTAGTCAAATGGTCAGAAAAATTCGCCCCATTAGGAAAGACCTAGCTCTTGAAATTATCTATCTAGTTATCTAGTTAATCTAGTTACCAACTGGTTGACTGGGCAGTTAGTTCAGAAGTTGTGATTTTGTGTTGTGAGTTTTTCCTTTGTGTGGCTGAAGGAGGAGCCTAAAGAGCAGTCACCAATTGTCAATTATTCCACAGGTGCTGAATAAAGATGGTGCTGAGAGTCACTGCAGTCTAGCTTCCAGGTCCACACCCACAAGGCATAAGTGAATGGTGCTCTCTGCCTGTGCTCCGGGTCTTCTGAAGCACATAACTTATGGAAAACAAAACTCCTCATCTTTCCACCCAAACTTTGTCCTCCCCCTGACTGTAGACAGCACCACCATCCTCCCTGTCTCATTAGCCCATAACCTTGGTTTTATTCTCAACTCTTGTCTCACATTGAATCCACAAATTCAGTCTGTCGCCAAATTCTGTCAGTTCAACCTTCACAGCATTACAAAAATCCTCCCTTTCAGTCATTCATTGATTCAATCGTATTTATGGAGTGCTTACTCTGTGCAGAGCACTGTATTAAGTGCTTGAAAAGTACAAGTCAGCAACATATAGAGATGGTCCCTACCCAACAACGGGCTCACAGTCTAGAAGGGGGAGACAGACAACAAAACAAAACAAGTAGACAGGTGTCAATACAATCAGAATAAATAGAATTATAGCTATACAGACATCATTAATAAAATGAATATAGTATTTACAAATAAAGTAAATACAATAATAAATATGTAGAAATATGTACAAGTGCTGTGGGGAGAGGAAGGGGGTAGGGGGCTCGTGAGGGGGTAGGGAAGGAGGAGGTAAGGAAACAATGATGCAAACATTTATCCTATTTTGTGCATCACTCCTCTGTCCAGGTAATTTTTCTAAAAAAAAATTCAGTCCTTGTTTCTCAACCTACTCAATGTACCTCGATCTCATCTTGCTCACTGCCGACCCCTTGACAATGACCTGCCTCTGGCCTGGAACTTTCTCCCCCATCATGTACACCGGACCACCATTCTCCCCACCTTCAAAGCCTTATTAAAATCACATCTCCATGAGGCCTTTCCCAACTAAATCCTCATTTCCCCTACTCCTTCTCCCTTCTGGGCCACCAATGAACTTGGATTCCTACCTTTTATTCACCCATCCTCAGCCTCATAACATACACTACATATCTGCAATTTATTTTAAGGTCTATCTCCCTGTCTGGATTGTAAGACCCTTGTGGGCAGGAAACATGTCTACCAACTCTTTCAGATTGCACTCTCCCAAGCATTTAGTAGAGCATCCTGCACAAAATAAGTGATCAAAAAATATGGTTGATTGTCCTTTGTTTAGACTTTAAAGTGTAGTTTGAATTTTAAATCCTTAAGTGTCATTCTGAACATTTATAATTACTCCTCTAAGTGCAGCCAATGGAGTAACTGAGCCTTTAGGTTGCTGTGTAATCCTGAGGAGTTGCTACTGCAGAGAACAAATGACGTCAAAGTGTAAAGCAGCAGACCTGAGTTGATTTCAGAGGAGGGTAAACTGTGGGGTGAGGTTCAAGGGGTTTCCAGTCATCATCCATAGCATCTATTGAGTACCCTCTGGGCACTCCAAGTACTCATAATGTGTCAAGCATAGTACTGAGTGCTGGAGTAGGTATAAATTAATCAATTTGGACACAGGCCCTGTCCCATGCAAGCTTTACAGTTGAAAGAGGAAGACCAAGCAATGAATCCCCATTTTACAGAAGAGAAAACTGAGGCACAGAGAGATTGTGACAAGTAAGCAGAGGTGAGGTCATTAGGAGTATTTACTTATGTAATGGCATTTGTTGAGTGCTTACTATGTTCCAGGCATTGTACCAAATTCTGGGATAATCAGGTTAGAAACAGTCCATGTTCCACGAGGGGAATCAAAGTCTTAATCCCCATTTTCCACTAGGCCACACTGCTTTCCATTTATTAAGCACTTGCTGTACACAGAGCACTATAGTGGGTGATGCAGCAAAGCAGCGTGGCTCAGTGGAAAGAGCACGGGCTTTGGAATCAGAGGTCATGGGTTCAAATCCCGGCTCCGCCAATTGTCAGCTGTGTGACTTTGGGCAAGTCACTTCACTTCTCTGTGCCTCAGTTCCTCATCTGGAAAATGGGGATTAAGACTGGGAGTCCCCCATGGGACAACCTGATCACCTTGTAACTTCCCCAGCACTTAGAACAAGTGCTTTGCACATAGTAAGTGCTTAATAAATGCCATCACTATAATTATTATTATTATTATTGTTATGGGAAAAAATAGACAGGTGGGAAACAGACCCAATCCCTATCCCTCGCAGGGCTCACAGCATAAAAATGATGAGAATCTGGGTCCACAGACTTCCGGGCCCATGATCCTTCATTTAGGCCACAAAGTAAGGGCTTAGTTTGGGGACAGTACAGGAGTCAACTCAGTACCATCAAGTCCTGTGTTAGTCAATTTGAAAGGACACACTCTGGCTTTAAGGAGCCTTGGTCTCAAGCCCTGGTCCTCCCTTTTGGGGCTGTGCCTTAAGTAATGACGGTCTCCAGCTGCAGAATTAATTATGGTACTTGTTAAGCACTTACTAGGTGTCAAGTACTGTTCTAAGTGCTGGGGTAGGTACCGGTTAATCCAGTTAGACATAGTCTCTGTCCCACATGGGGCTCACACTCTTAATCCCCATTTGTGAGGGAACTGAGGTCCAGAGAAGTTAAGTGACTTGCCCAAGGTCACACAACAGACATGTGACGGAGCCAGAATTAGAACCCATGACCTTCTGACTTTCAGGCCTGTGCTCTATCCACTAAGCCATGCTCCCGAGAAGCACCTTGGGAGTACCACCTAGGGAAGTGAATGGGCTTATGAATAATTCATTCATTCAATCGTATTTATTGAGCGCTTACTGTGTGCAGTGCACTTGGGAAGTACAAGTTGGCAACATATAGAGATGGTCCCTACCCAACAGTGGGCTCACAGTCTAGAAGGGGGAGACAGACAGCAAAGCAGAACATATTAACAAAATTAAATAAATAGAATGGTAAATATGTACAAGTAAAATAAATAGAGTAATAAATCTGTACAAACATATCTACAGGTGCTGTGGGGAGGGGAAGGAGGTAAGGCGGGGGGGATGGGGAGGGGGAATAATGAATAATGAAAATGACTCACAAAGACCAGGACTGTGCTGACTATCAAAGCAGTGGCCTGCCAGGTTGTGATGTTACAGCACGGCATAAGCACTATGCTGTGGTTTCTTCAGCCTTAAATCTGTCCTCCTCTTTAAAAGCTGTAGCACGCACTTCACAAGCTGGCCTACTTGCATGTTGAACTCCTTGCCCAAAGAGGAATATGACTGACAAGTGAAAGAGTATGAGTGATGCTACACAAACCACTATTATGCTAATGAAGTCTTCTACACTGGTTCTCAATTCTAGAGTACTGAATTTTCACACTTGAATCTCTCGTTCTAGTCTGTGAGTGCCTTGTGGGCAGGCAAAGTGTCTACCAACTCTGTTGTGTTGTGCTCTCCCAAGCGTTTAGTACAGTGCTTTGCACACAGTAAGTGCTCCATAAATATGATTCATGGATTGATTGATTGAGCGCTCCCATCATCGCGATAGCAACAAATAGTTCTGCTCCTTTTCTTTCCAGTTCCCGCCCTGCCTCTTTTGAAAGAGGTCCCCTTAGGTGTGACCCTGGCCTCTTCTCAGTGATTTTGGAATCTGGATTTAGACCTGCAGAAACTAAATTCAGGCTGAGGTTTGTGAATGCAATGAGGGAGTTGGAGAGCAGCGTTGCATAATGGATAGAGTCTGAGCCCTGAAATCAGAGGAACCTGGGTTGTAATCCCGGCTCCACCATATGTCTGCTGTGTGACTTCGGGCAAATCACTACACTTCTCTGTTTCTCGGCGACCTCATCTGTAAAATGGGGATAAGAGTGTGAGCCCCATGTGGGACAGGGATTCTGTCCAATCTGACTAATCTGATTCAATCTGATTGAAGCAGCATGGCTCAGTGGAAAGTGCCCAGGCTTGGGAGTTGGAGGTCATGGGTTCGAATCATGGCTCTGCCACTTGTCAGCTGTGTGACTTTGGGCAAGTCACTTAACTTCTCTGTGCCTCAGTTACCTCATCTGTAAAATGGGGATTAAGACTGTGAGTCCCATGTGGGACAACCTGATAACTTTGTAACCTCCCCAAAACAGTGCTTTGCACATAGTAAGTGCTTAATAAATGCCATGATTATTATTATTATTATTATTATTAACTTGTATCTACCTCAGCTCTTAGAACAGTGCTTGGCACATAATAAGCACTTAACAGGTACCATCTTTGTTATTAATTATTAATAGCAGAGATAATAATAATAATAATAGCATTTATTAAGCAATTACTATGTGCAAAGCACTGTTCTAAGCGCTGGAATAAATATCCAGTCTCACTGGTTGTCTCCCCTACCTGATTCTTGTCCATGGTATCTCTCATCTCAGCTTTTCTACGTCTCTCCTGCTCAGCCCCTCCACACTCGTCTTCCATGTTTCTGCTTGTGGACATGTGATCTGTGGATGAGTTTTGATCGTCGCTCTAGAAGGGTCTTCCTCTTGCCCGCCCTTCCATACTAGCCCTATGGCATCTGTTTGATGATCCTGGACGTTTTTCAAACCTACAGATAGGCAGCCTGGTTGATCCCACAACATCCTGGGATTCCATCACATAGCAGAAGCATGTGCCAGAAGAAACTGTTGGCAGTATCAACCTCTCTTTAGGCAGTTCAGTGGGCACTGTGTCCACGTTGCTCTTTCAGTTGGAAATGTGTAATTTTCTTGTGATCGAGTGTTTATTGTAGCTGCCCGGTTTTCTGGACATTTTAGAATGACCAACATCCATTCCGAAACAGCTCTCAATTGCTTTCTATGACCAGAAAGAAGCCATCTCCACTACCGAGAGACTAGGGGCTCACTGGAGATTCTTGAGAGATTCTTGAGAGAGAGGAAGAGAACAAGGGAGGGAGGAATGCTCAGAAAGGAATCCGTTTACAAAAGACCAGAACGATGGCCCTGAAATGAGGGTGGGGTGATTTTGATTTCATTTTCATTAAGGCTCCAGGTTTCTGAAAGCTACAGCAGGGGCTGTGTCTGACTTGTGGGTCTGAGTTGGAGTGGCAAGAAGGGATTCAGGGAACCGATACAGCAAGGGCGAAGCTGCATGGCCTTTGGAAGTGTCCTCTATTCCGGTTCAGCCTCAAAGGATTTTGTGATAAAGAGACAAATATACTTTTGGGGTACAGTAGGGTCATTGGAGGGCTTAGCTTGGTCCCAGAAATCCAGGCTTGGTCCAGAATGAGAGGAGCAACCTAGCCTCAAATTTGTCTGGTCTTTGAAAACTTGGAATTAAGTTGCTAAGAGTTTATAATTGGCTGTCTGGAACAATTTTAAGTTTTCAGCCGCCAGCTTATGCTTTCTGGCTGATGTTGTTATTTAAGATGGACTTATATCAGGTGAAAGGAATTCTAGGGGAAGGAAAAAAAAACAACCCTTGCTTTTTACTGTAACTGAATGAGTTCTCAGATGCTGACATTTAAAATAACAGTAGCACTAAGTACTGTCCTGGCAGCAGGAAAAGATGATTTGCTGTTCTGTAGAGCTGTTTCTGATCAATCAGAAATGATAAAAGATGTTGACTTGAGATAAGGAACATATTTGGTCTCTGTGCAAAGAGGTTTGTCTCTGAAGAGGTCTTCTCTCTGATCACGGTAAGTAGCTAAACCATTTTGTCTACATGGGCTGGGTTTAACCACAGGAATTTAGAGGCTGTCTCGCTTTTAAACCCTGGCCAGAAAAAAAATTGTCTGCTTGCATCAGGAATAAGGGAGAAGCTGAAAACACTTTGATAGAAAGCTTAGCTGGTGGATGAGGCCACACCTTATCCTTAGTTAAAGAAAGGCATCAAATTGTCTTATATCTCCCCTCGCTGCACATTCCAAACATCTACCCAATTAATTGCACACCTCTTATATATGTGGCCTTTTCCCTCTTGAATTGTATACCCCGGAGGGAGAAGAAAACTGAATGTGATATCAGACAGGAAAGATACTGGTTCTCCCAGTCATCTTTCATGCAATTCCATTTAGGAGGGTAAGATGCAAGGAAAGGAGCACTTAAATAACCCCACTGCTTCACTAGATATTGATATTTATGTCATTTTTAGATTTTCATTTTTTTTAGTAGGTTGGGACATTCTTTCACAGTCATGACTTTTAGCATGCATCTGCCCACAACCTTTGCTGATTGCCTTCTGCAATAATTTTTAATGGGGTAGCATAAATTTGTCTTAATGTGATGGGAGGCTAATTAGAAACAAATAGGGCAGTCACACTGGACTGTTTCTTTATCACCAATTTCTCTCTCTATATATATATATCCTTCATTAGGAACATATTTGTGAATCTGCTCTATAATTAAATGTCTCCAGTGTTTATCCTGGCTGTGTTCTGGTAAATGAAAGAAGAGACTGTGTTTCATTTTTCTAGGATGCATCCTTTGGGCCCTTTGGACAGCCTGCTTGTAACATGGGACTTTGGTTTGTGCCGAATGCCTGTGTGTACTAGTGTACCAGGAAAGGATACAATTGTTTGATATTGAGGAAGCATTTAATCTGAAAATGCATTCCAGAATGTCCCTCTGTGACAAAGAAATATCGTGTTGTCTCTTTGAACAAAGCCCGATTAGCAGGACTAGCAGCTGAAGTCAGAGCTGGATTACAAAATGGATTCTTGAGACTTTCCTACCTCAGCTGTATTGACAAGAAATCAATTCTGGGTTTGAACAACACTTTTGTTTTTTCTGGGATGATTTATAGCTACCAGGGTAATAACAGTGTGATATCATATTGTCCAGCAAAATCCCCTAGCAACTGATTCAATATTTACCAGAAAAGAGTCCAGACGATGAAAGCCAAATATGCTGACTGCGGCAGCCTCGGTTCCAATTTCCTTGGGTTTTACCACATGCTATAACTGTGGAATTAGTGTATGTGGTATAGGTGGCTTTTAGGGTTCTTCACAAGTGATGATTTGTTTCAGTCTACCAATGACAAACTCATTTTCTCCCTTTCTTCTTGCCAAAATTTTTTTCTGTATTTTTTTGAGGTTGTGTGGCACCTGAGGAATATTTTGAGCATCTGAAACTATCTACAGGTCTTGCATGACTGATCCAAATAACAGTGTGGCTCAGAGGAGGTGCCAACTGGATTTTTATTCTGGTCCTACTTAAAGAAGAATATATCCAGAAGCAGCGTGGCTTAGTGGAAAGAGCCCAGGCTTAGTAGTCAGAGGCCGTGGGTTCTAATCCCAGCTCCGCCACTTATCAGCTGTGTGACTTTGGACAAGTCACTTAACTTCTCTAGGCCTCAGTTACCTCATCTGTAAAATTGGGATTAAGACTGTGAGCCCCATGTCGGACAGCTTGATTACCTAAGTGCTTGGCACACAGTAAATGTTTAACAAATACTGCTATCATTATTAATATTATTATTATTATATCCACTCTAGCCAGAAAATAGAAAGGCTTCTACCTAATCCTAGTGGATTTATGACCTAATCATTGCTCGGATAGGAACCAATACAGAGGTTTTGTGGGGTCTGTATGACCTTCATTTATTCTTTCAATGGTCTGGTAAACATGTTTTACATGGTAAACATGTAAACAAGCATTTGATTGTTGTTTCAAGCCTATCTACAGCTCTAAGGACTGTCTGATCTTCACTGAATTGAGTTCAACCCTTTCCTAGTTTCATTTTCTTTCCACATGGGCTACAATGGGACTTTCTATTTCAAAGCAAATTTCCTTTTGGGAGTTTTTTAGATATCCATCCACATTTCTAGAATCCATTTTTTCATCTTCCTCCAAATAACCAGGACATTGGTTCTGGCACTTTTCACATCCTGGCTTAACTACTGCAACAGCATCCTTAACCCTAATCTCCTTACCTTCATCTCTCCCTTCTTCGGCCATACTTTTCTGTACAGATCATCTAAAATATTATTCTACACGTCTCCCTCCCCTGCCCCCAACCAAAAAGTAATCAAATTGTTACCATTCCTCTCCACCTATTAAAGAGGAATTCCTGACCACTGGCTGTAAGGTACTCTATCAGCTTTCTCCTTCCTACGGATCTACTCTCTACTCTGACTACACCCCAGTTCACACATTTCATTCATTTCCAACCAAGCTACTCACTGTGCCCCACTTTCATCTCTCCCAAAGCCAACCTCTTTTTCTTACCTTCCTGACTGCCTGGAACTCACTTAACCACATCCAACATGATACTGTGCTCATCTCTTCAAAGCCTTTCTGAAATCACGTGTCTTCCAAGAGACCTTCCCCGATTAATATCAAATCTCCCCACTTTAAATGGCCTCCCAGCAGCCACTTCAACACTTCCAAGACATCCAAATACCTAGTTACACACTTCCCTCTGTACCCAGTTCTTGCATACTTCACTTTTTGCTCTGTTTCTTTCTCCTGTTTGTAACTAATGTCTGTTTTATTGTTATATTGTTCTCTCTCAAGTGCTTAGTATAGTGCACTGCACACAGTAAGTGCTCAGTAAATATGATTTATTTATTGATTGATAGATCTGTCTCCACTGTTAGACTGTAACTTTCTTGAGGCCAGAGAGTATGTCTACTAATCCTGTTGTACTCTTCTAAGGTATTTAGTACAGTCTCTGCACACTGGGGAAACTCAGTAGATACTTTCAATTCATTGTCGTATTTATTGAGTGCTTACTGTGCGCAGAGCACTGTACTAAGCGCTTGGGAAGTACAAGTTGGCAACATATAGAGACGGTCCCTACCCAACAGTGGGCTCACAGTCTAGAAGGCGGGCTCACAGTATAGAAGATTGATTGACATCAGCACGTTCTTAATGAATTTCATTTGGAAGAATGAAACTGGAATGAAATTGAACCATGTGGCTCAAATTGCCTTTGGTACACACCTGGGCATGAAAATGAAGAGGGAAATTGCTGGGAAAGGCACAATTTCATGTTTTGCCAGAGTGAAAGTCATTGGAAAGCAGAGGGAAGGCTTTGTGGAACAGTAACTGTACCAGTATAGCCCTTTGCTCTTGCAGAAAAATATTTGTGCACAGCTGGCATGGTCAGGTCCAGATTAGCCTTCAAGGCAGGCAGTGTGAGCTCTGTTGATAAAATCATCACTTTAAGATTTGGAAGGAATGGGAAAAGGGGATTTGTGATCATTTTGTGGGCTTTCTAGTCAATGATTTCACTTTACCTGTGGTTTAGCTCTGGATCGTCTTAAACATTTTTAGCAATTACTTTGGGTACCGTTGTAACTGGTGGTGTTGATAAAGTTAAAGGAAAAAAAAAGACACCAACCCAGCTACCTAGGATCTCACAATATAAGGAAAGTTAGACAGAAAGCCAACATACTGGCACAAAAACACTATAAGCTCATTGTTGGCAGGGATCATGCCTACCAACTCTGTTGTATTGTGCTGTACCCTCCCAGGTGCTTAGTGCAGTGCTCTGCACACAATAAGAGCTAAATAAATACCATTGATTTATTTATAAAACACAAAATAATTGCCCCCATATGCCACATTTCCCAAATACCTCAGGTAAAAGTAAAATGAAAATTCAGCGTAGGGGGAAATAAATTAAGAAAAATAGCATGAAGTGGCACAGTTAGAGGTCAGGAAAGTTTGAAGGAACGATTGGGACTTGAGTTTGGATCTAAAAACTAAAAGGGAACAGTCATCTTCCAAAATTAAGAATGCAAAGGTGATATGTTACTTCAGTAGACTCCACAAATAAATCGTTTTCATTCAAAAATCTAGTTTTTCATCAAACCTCTTTTTGTAAGGCAGAGTTCAGAGTGGAGCAGACCTAGAGAGAGTTCAGGATCTGATTCCTTCTCCAACTGAGTGCTTTCAATAGTCTTAGAGCATAAGAAGCTGTAGGTATAGACCATGAGATCCTGGTGGGCAGGGATATCTACCACCTCTGTTGTGTTGTGCTTTCCCAAACAGTTAGCATAGTGCTATGCACGTGGTAAGTGCTCAATAAATACATTGATTGACTGATTGATCAGCTGCAACATTTTTTTCTTAATGGTAATGGTTAAGCGCTTACGCCAAGCACAGCTCTAAGAACTCGGATAGAGTCAAGCTAATCAGATTGGACACAGTCCCTGTCTCACGTAGGGATGACAGTCTTACTCCCCACTTTACACATGAGATAACTGCTGCAAAAACAAGTGAGGCTACATGCCCACAGTCACACAGCAGACAAATGGCTGAGTCAGAATTAGAACCCAGATCCTTCTGACTCTCAGGACTGTTCTCTCTCCACTCAGAAACACTGCTTCCTTCCATCTTTTGCCTCCTCCCTAAATGTTATACAGTTATGCCAGGACAAAATCCTGAGAAGATTCTGGACAGATCTTGTTCGATAATTTATTTGTGAATATCGTTTTTTAAAAACTGAGATAGCGAACCAACAGGAATGTCTAACTAGGCTTTTTACACTTCTCTGATAAGTGAAATGCGAGAGTTGATTTTTAAAGGACTCTGTGCAAGCCTTTTTTCTTTCCTTTTGTATCGGCAATTACAGAATTCCATGAGGTGGTGGGCACAAATTTGCATGTGTATCCCAATAGTGTTGCACAGTGGATAGAGCAACGGCCTGGAAGTCAGAAGACCCTGGGTTCTAATCCCGGCTCTGACACTTGTCTGCTGTGTGACCCTGGGAAAGTCACTTAACTTCTCTGTGCCTCATTTCCTGTAACAGGCAATGGAGATTTAGATTTGCTCACAGATGGAATGAAATTTGGTTCTAGGAAAGCCCTGGAGCAGTCTAGATCTTGAATATAGCATTAAATTCATTCAATCACATTTATTGAGCGCTTACTGTGTGCAGAGCACTGTACTTAGTGCTTAACTGAGCTTTACAAATGTGGACAGGACTATTGGAATTTGACAAAAGGAATTCAAAGGCAGGAACTGGGACATAGAATCATAAGAACAGTAGATCCTTCAAAATCTGGTCTTCTACTTAGACAGTGAGCCCCATGTGGGACAGGGATGTGTCCAACTTAATTAACTTGTATCTATCCCAGCTCTTAGAACAGTGTTTGACACAAAGTAAGTTCTTAACGAATACCACTAAAAAAAATTCAGCAACTTGTGGTTAGGTTCTACAGATCAAGACAGCTTCAAGGAAACCAAGGTGGAAGAAGTGGGGATAAGAGGGAGGGTGAGAAGAGGCAAATAATTTTTCCAGTAAACTTGACTGCATGTATGTTTTTTATTTATAATTGTATTATTTAAGTGCCTTTGGGTACCAAGCATTGTGCTAAATTCTGAGGTAGATACAACAGAAGCTGGTTGGACACAATTTCTTTCCTACATGAGGGCCTCAGTATAAGTAGGAAAGAGAACAGGTATTGAGTCTCCATTTTAAAGCTGAAGAAACTGAGGCACAGAAAAGTTATGTAGCATGGATAAAGTCGCAAGGACCACAAGTTCAGAGTCAGGATTAAAATCCAGATCCTCTGACTCTCAGGCCTGGGCCATTTCTACTGGACCACACTGCCAACCTAGCACCTGATTGTTCAAGAAACTACCTGTAACTGAGCTTTGTAGCCTGGGCATGGCACCACACCAGGGATTTTAGCATGAAGGAATTGGTTTAGTTGAGGATTTTACAAATAGACTCCTTGAAAATGGCTTCTGTTCTCTACATTTTCTGTTATGCTTCCAAAAGCAACTGGGCTAGATCTCCACAAGGGTAATAACTTATTTCTGGGTCCCTGAGGTTATTAGTTGGATCCTGTGGTTTGTACAGCCCCAGTGAGCTTTTTTGTTTTGCTTTGTTTTGCAAATGAAAACGACACTGGAGTTCTGCTAAATGAATTTTGGTTGGGAGTCCAAGTGGTATAAAGTTAAATTTCAAGTGACTGAACTAATACTGAAATGATTCATGTGAATATAGGCTGAACTCTCATGCCCTGCGCTTTGTTTGCTCATTGGACTGTTTTCTTTTGTCTTTGAAAATTTTCCTTTGAGCAGTAGAATTACACTTAGAGCATGGAGGAGTGGGGGGTATTGGAGAAAGCACCATGAGAATATGAACATCTCAGAAAAGTTACCACTACATGTTGGTTTAAGACTTTTATGGACCATACCTAGGTTTTCATGGTTTTCACTTCCTAAAGAAGCTGAAGAAATGGAGTTGCCAACTTGTACTTCCCAAGCGCTTAGTACAGTGCTCTGCACAGAGTAAGCGCTCAATAAATACAAATGAGTGAATGAGTGAGTGAGTGAGTTAACAAGTGGTTCCATTCCACTCCCCTTCCATCACTGTCCCTTTTGGGTCATGTGTGTCTGAGCTAAAATCACCTCTTTTCATTAACTCATCCCAGAGTCATGGAATGATGGATAGAGTTACCAGGGAAAATGAGAGTTTGGGGAATGGGGTTTGTAAAAGATGAAACAAGCAGTAGCAAGAGAATTATTGAGGGGTATCAAATCCAAAGTGGGCTTATTTAGATAAGCTTCTGAGTAATGCCCTCCTCCCCATATCAGTCACTTTTATGGAGGGGGTCTTGCTGATGCAAAGTATCGATCCACTGTAGAGAGTTGGAAATATATTTTGATAGAATCCTACCCTTACTATGTTCCAACTTGCAGTCAGAGTAGCTAGATTTACTTAGTTTAGCTTCATTCGTTTTTTAATAAGTGGTTTATGAGATGATAGAATGTTGCATTGTGTACTACCAGACTATTTGTTGTCTAAGAAAGAAAGCAGTAGGAAGATTTTATGTTGTTTTTAAACTATCTTTAATTTGCAGTGTTTCTAGACATTAGAGAGGACTATCAAATGGGTCTTGTCTGTTTAGATGAAGCCTGACAGTTTTTGTGATATGCAAGAAATATCAGAGTTTGGAACTTGGGCTGCTTTTATGTAAGTGAATACTTGATGGTATGAATGAATGTAACTGTTTTGCTTAATAAGTCCAAGAAGATTCTTTTGATGTTGTCATCCCCTTTGCTGATTTTCCACAATCAGGAGGTTTGAGTTATTTACTGTGATGATGCCTTAGTTTAAAACATCCATTTCATGTTAAATCTTCTCAACCATGAAGAACACACTTCTCAAACATGTTAATCCAGGTTTAGGGCACATGAGGGGTATGACTCTTCTCTATAGTCATACTTTATTAGTCACATAAAAATTCATTTGGAACATTGTTGTTCAGTCCGTCAATAATGATATTCCATATTTTGCAAACTGTAGATTTTCATACTGTTAGTCATTGGAAGGCAGATGTCATCAGTGATATAGATTGTTTCACAACTATTAAGAAAGCCCATCTGAAACACAGAAACACAGCATGGCCTAGTGGATAGAGCACAGACCTGAGAGTCGGAGGGATCTGGGTTCTAATCCTCACTCTGCCACTTTACTGTGTGACTTTGGGCAAATCATTTCACTTCTCTGTGCCTCAGTTACCTCATCTGTAAAATAGGATTAATATTATAAGCCCCATGTGGGACGTGGACTGTGTCAAACCTGATTACCTTGCATCTACCCCAGCACTTAATACAGTGCCTGGCCCATAATAAGCATTCAACAAATACTTTCAAGACAAATCTGAAAGAGTGGAAAGGGATTGATGGGAAAGGTGAAGAGTGGTGGATGGCCTAGAGGAAAGAGTACGGGTCCAGGAGACAGGAGTCCATGGTTCTAGTCCTAGCTCTACCACTGCCCTGCTGGGGGATCTTGGGCAAGTCACTTAACCTCTCTGTGCCTCCTCATCTACAGAATGGGGATAAAATGCCTCCTCTCCCTGTCTCTTAGATTGTTAACATGTGATACTGAGACTGTTTCTGATCTGGCAATTTTTGCCCACCCCACTACTTAGCTCTTAGTAAGGTTTTAGTAAATACAATAATAATAATAATAATAATAATAATAATAATAATAATAATAATAATGATAGTAGCATTTGTTAAGTGTTTACTATGTGAGATGCACTGTACTAAGCACTGGGGAAGAAAAAAGGAAATAATAATAATAATAATGATGGCATTTGTTAAGCGCTTACTATGTACCAAGCACTGTTTTAAGCTCTGGGGGGGATACAAGGTAACCAGGTTGTCCCACACACATGGGGCTCACAGTCTTAGTCCCCATTTTACAGATGAGGTAACTGAGGCCCAGAGAAGTTAAGTGACTTGCCCAAAGTCACACAGCTGACAAGTCATGGAGCCGGAATTAGAACCCATGACCCCTGACTCCCAAGCCCGGGCTCTTTCCACTGAGCCACGCTGCTTCTCTATCGGGTTGGACACAGACCCTGCCCCACGTGGGGCTCCTAGACTCAATCCTCATTTTACAACTCAGGTAATTGAGGCACAGAGAAGTAAAATGACTTGCCTAAGGTCACACAGCAGATAAGTGTGAGAGCCGGGATTAGAACCCATGACCTTCTGACTCCGAGGCCCATGGTCTATCTACTATGCCATGCTACTTTTCCATTATTATTCCTCCTCTGGATTGTAAGGTCATGGTGGGTAGGGCATGAGCCCACTATATCTATTCTATTGTACTTTCCCAAGTGCTTAGTACAGTGCTCTGCACACAGTAAGTGCTCTTCATTAAATATTGATGATGGTGATGATGATAAAGTGCACATCTGAGGATTTACTCATGGTTATAGCTGTTTGACTGAAGAAAGTTATAGCTCTACATTAAATCAAATCTGATAAACAGTGAAATCATTGCAATTTGCCCTTCAGTTAAAAGATATTCTTCATTATAAATCTCATTTTATGAAGCATTGTGTGATTGAAAAATAATGAACAGAATGTGAATTGCATGATGAATAAACCCATGCCCTTAATATTTTTCCTTATTCCACTAAATAGACCAAGTGTCCTAACTGTGAGGGAAGTGAAATCTCAGACACAAGAAGACTGTTTCTGTCGGATTTTTTTTTTCAAGGGAAGTTGATTAAAAGATATAAATCCAACCACTCCACCCCTTGCTACTGCTTTATTCATTGAAAGGAAACCCTAAAAAAGAAACTGAAATTAAAAGTGCGAATATGTTTCTTTTCAACTTTGTGGTTAAAAAATAGTACTTTTGGTAGCTGACTGCTCATTTTCAGTCTAGAGTTTATTTTTTTTTCTTATTACATGGAAAGTTGTTACGGTGAATCACTGTGGGTGGCAGAGTGAACCGTGGTAGAGCTGTTCGTGCAAAATCTCTGGAAAACTAAGTTCAGAACAAGATTATGAGCCAGCAGAGTTGAGGGTAAATCTTGTTGGCAAGTCTTTGAAACTGTGCTGGTGGTTTGGGAAAAGAACTGTGCACCTCAAGCCACAGAAAGCCTTGAGGAGAGCCCTGAAGGAACGCCAATACCTCAGAGGATTCCTTTGGTCCTGGCCAGTCCAACCTACATCAGTGAACCCATTAATTGCATTTACTGAGGCGCTTACTCTATGCAGAGCTTTGTACTAAGCATTTGGGGGAGTACATCGTACCAGAGTTGGTAGACAAGTTCCCTGGCCACTGCAAATTTAATCTATGTAGCACAGATAGGTCTGAGTGGCTGGAAGTTCTCCAGAATCCTTGCCCACCCTGCTGACCCAGTGAGCATTTTAACTACGAGACGACTTGCAGGGAGACACGGTTAACAAATTCATGTATACGCACAAACAGAAGGATGTGTATTTTTCCATCAAAATCACCTTCTTAGAAGAAGAAACTCATCTTTTTCAACTCTCCCTTGGGTGATAGATGGTGGGAAGTAAAATTCAGATCCCATCTTGCCTATTAGGAAAGAATTTTGAGGGGGGAGGGGAAAGATGGAGAGTAAAGAAATTAGAAATGAGGTGGAAATATTAAATGAAGATCTTTATCTGGTTCAAACTTGCTAGAAAATAACCTTTTGTTGGCAAACTTGAATTAAAACTCCTCATCAGTTCTTCTGTGAGGTTTTCCGTGTCCTGTGTTGATATAAAACTGATCCAGCAACTTTTCAGGATGATTTGGGGGTAAGTGTAATACTAATGAAGAATGAAATAAATGACAGTCCTGGACAACTTTCCAAATCATTTCTGACACATAAGATCTGGGCATTTTGAAATAATACCAATGAAATCCATTAAGATATCAGCGGGACAAGGAAAGACTCCAAGACCTCAAATGTAGATGTCTTTAAAGCAAGGAAATGTAAATCTGCAGATATTGCTGACATAAATGGTTTGGTTCAGAGGGAATAGAACATCTGCAAATTTAGACAGTGTTCTCCAATTCCAGCCCACATCTTCCTGTGTTACATTTTTTGTTGGGCTAAATTTGTTCAGCCAAGTGTTATAATTTAGCTGGAGAACTCTGATCCTTCATGATGGCTAGTGTGGATCACTCAAACCAGGTAAATTCAGGAGTTTCAGCTTGACTGGAACTAGGCTTGGGACTGTTCCAAATTCACTGGATAACTGATAACCTGCAGCTCTGCTGAGGTTGGGAAGACCTTGATATAGACAGCAGTTTTCTTTTTCTTATTTTTTTTCTTTTATTCTTTATTTTTATTCTTTTCCTGGCAACACTTAGGAAAACTCTAACGTCAAAGACATAGGCAGATAGATTGGCCCCCTGAGAGGAGACAAAGTTAGGACATTCAGTTTCATTACCTTCCTCCTCAGAGAACTTGTGTTTGTTACTTGTTTAATAATTTCTTAATTTCCAGCTTCTAGGTGTCTTGGGTGGGAAGGTTAAAATCAGAAAATCTCCACAACACCACTAAAATCTACCCTTTCCTCTCCATCCAAATGTTTACCACTTTAATCCAAGTATTTATTTTATCCCACCTTGATTCCTGCATCAGCCTCCTTGCTACCTCCCTGCCTCCTGTTTCTCCTCTCCTCAGTCCATACTACACACTGCTGCCGGGATCATTTTTCTTAAAAAAAAAAGTTCAGTCCATATTTCTCCACTCCTCAAGGACCTCTAGTGGTTGCCAATCCACCCCCAAATCAGACAGAAACTCCTTACCATAATTTTAAAGCACTCAATCACTTTGCCCTCTCCTACTTTACCTTACTGATTTTCTACTACAACCCAGCCCACTCACTTTGCTCCTCTAATGCCAGCCTATTCACTGTATGTTGATCTCATCTATCTCACCACTGATCTCTCACCCACGTCCTGCCTCTGGTCTGGAATGCCGTCCCTCTTCATGTTCGACAGACGATCACCTTCAAAGCCTAATTAAAAGCACATCTCCTCCAAGAGCCCTTCATTGACTGAGCCCTCATTTCCTCTTCTCCCACTCCTTTCTGTGTTGCCTTTGAACTTGGATATGCACCATTTATTCACCCCCTCCTCAGCCCAGTAGTACTAAGGAACATATTCATAATTTGTTTGTAGTAATGTCTGTATCCCCTTCTAGACTGTAAGCTTAATGTGGACAGGGAATGTGTTTACCAACTCTATTACATTGTACTCTACCAAGCACCTAGTATAGTGATCTGCACACAGTAAGTGCTCAAAAAATATGATTAATTGATAGCTGTCTTCTGGAAAAAAAAGCCAGTCATATTTCTATTATCCCCATCTCAAATTTGGGGAAAAATCATACCATTATAATATTTGATTTAAGAATCCTGAGGGATTTTTTTTCCATTCCCCAGTATTTAGAGTGCTAAAAATTCTTCATTCCTCCTGAGTTCCTGATCTAACTGAGCATCACTTCAACTCTCTCACCTCTCTCATGCTGTTTCCCCAACCTGGGAACTAACACCCTTCCTAGCCCTCCCTATTTTAGTCCTCCTAAAATCTTCAGGAAAACTTTTCCAATTCATTTATCTCGTCATACGTATTTGTTTCATCCTCAGACGTAATGTGTACATATATATTCATCTCCTTCATCCTGACATATTTGTATCTTCGCCTGCTATTCAGTTGTTCTTCTTTCTGTAAGTCTTCCCCATTAAACTTCATGCTCCTTGAGGCAAGGGAACATGTCTTTTCTTCTGTTGTACTCTTGCAAGTGCTTAATGCAGTGCTACTTCCATTTCAACCTCCATTCAGCACCCTAGCAGGAAAGAGAAAAGCAGCCGCAGCCTAGCGTCACTTCCTAAAAACCTGGGAAGACTGTAGTGGCTGCCACTCTAACAGTCACTGTGGCTGTAACTGTGGACTCTGAATTGTGAGGAGCCTGAAATTGTTTCTCAAACCACAGTACCCTACTGATCTTTGTTTTTGTTTTTATGTTGTATTAGTGTTTTCTTTTATCTCTGTGTATTTGTCACCAGTCTCCTCATCCTGTTTTTATTTTTAGATAATGACTTCCCCGGGGACCACTTTTGTTTCCCATCTGTGTATTCTTTTCCAGGGCTTAGACCAATTCTCTTCACACTGTAAGTGCTTAATGATTTCTACTCCCCCTTCTCAGTAGGGGTTCAAGGGATAGGATTGATTGAGTTAGTTTTCAAACCTTGCTTTGCCATGATATAGATAGAGCAGGTTGGCTGGGTTGAGATTCAAGGAATTTTGAAGACCCTCTAAGGGGGTGAACGCAGATAGTGGTTGGGGGTGAATTCTGGGAATCGAGAATCCTTTTCTCCAGTACTTGGGCTCAGCTCTAGTCTTTCAAGGGCTCCCCAGTGCTTCTGGAAACTTCTTATTTATGTAAATTGCTTGGGGTATTCCAAAGCAGATGCTATCCAGCTGTACTTTTTCTGACTCAAAGGGGACAAGGCAGGGCCTGAGAAATAATATTACTGAAATCTGACCCTTCATGCCAAGAAATCGGGTGATATTGAATTCCGGCAGGAGTGAAATTATGTTGAGAGATCTAAGCAGGTGGTACAAAAAAGAACATTTCCTTCAGCCTCCTGACTTTTAGTGGAGAGTGGGTTGATGGGAAATTTCTGTCCTTTGTCTTTGGGTGTCACTCCGTGAGGGCTTTGACTGAACAGGAAAAAGCAATGGTACTGAGTAGTTGCTGTCTTAAAAATGCAGTGGCCAAGTCCTGTTTCTGCTTTTATACTGTCCTTCAACAACCAAAATGATTAGACAAGTCATACTTTATGCTGAAAGGCAACAGTGTGATTATACATCTCTAAAATGTTAAGGACAACTAAATTAGCATTGGTCCCAGTCAAAGCTATCACTTTAATAATACTAATAATGATGGCATTTGTTAAGCACTTACTATGTGTGATGCACTGTTCTAGGCACTGAAAAAAAAAGATTGTCCCGCATGGAGCTCAAGGTCTTCATCCCCATTGTACAGATACAATGTACAGATGTACTTTGAGCTAGATGGATACTAACAGCCCTTCCATATTCCAGACAAGGAGAAGAACATGATTTCACATGGGTTATGGCAGCCATGCTGGGTAGAGAAGCAGCGTGGCTCAGTGGAAAGAGCTCAGGCTTGGGAGTCAGAGGTCATGGGTTCAAATCCCGGCTCTGCCAATTGTCAGCTGTGTGACTTTGGGCAAGTCACTTCACTTCTCTAGGCCTCAGTTACCTCATCTGTAAAATGGGGATGAAGACTGTGAGCCCCCGTGGGACAACCTCATCACCTTGTAACCTCCCCAGTGCTTAGAACAGTGCTCTGCACATAGTAAGTGCTTAATAAATGCCATCATTATTATTATTAATTGGATGCTATTGTCTTGCCTTCTGTGGTCGAGTCATCTCCAACCCATAGTGACTCCATGGATACATCTCTCCCAGAATGTCCCACCTCCATCTGCAATCATTCTGGTAGTGAATCCTTAGAGTTTTCTTAGTAAAAATACAGAAGTGGTTTACCATTGCCTTCCTCCATGCAGTAAACCTCAGTCTCCACCCTTGACTTTATCCCATGTCGCTGCTGCCCAGCATAGGTGACTTTTGACTGGTAGCAGAATGCCTTCCACTCACTAGCCACTGCCCAAGCTAGGAATGGAATGGGCATGCCTCTGCTTGACTCTCCCTCCCATACCCAAGACTGGTAGAGTACTGGAAACCCTCCAGTTATGATCCAGAGAGGGGAGTTGGATGATATTAGGGGTGTAATTTTTGGAAAGTATGTTGAATTTCATACAAACTTCTGGGTGTGCTGCACTTTCTTCTAGAACCTCGTTCCTGATTAGTTTATCTCCTCACTCTGTTTCCCTGTCTATTACTGTTTCTGCAATTCCTAGCCACATTTCATTCATTTCAGTTGTATTTATTCCATGCTTACTGTGTGCAGAGCACTGTACTAAGCCCTTGAGAGAGTACAATATAACAATAAATGAACATATTCCCTGCCCACAATGAGCTTACACTCTAGAGGACGAGCTTACATCCCCTCCTCAACACTTCAGGAGCATTTATGCACATATCATTATACACTATTGCTTCCTTCCATCTGTAATTTATTTCAATATCTAAATGCTTCTCCCCTCTCAGGGTCACACTTGGAGAGTTTCCAGTACTCTACCAGTCACAACTACGGGAGGGAGAGTCAAGCAGAGGCATACCCATTCCATTCCTAGCTTGGACAGTGGCTTGTGAGTGGAAGGCAATCTGCTACAAGTCAAAACTCACCTGTGCTGGGCAGCAGCAGCATGGAAGAGGGTCCTGGGTGGAGAATTACATTTACTATGTGGAAGAAGGCAATGGTAAACCACTTCCATATTTTCACCAAGAAAACTGTGTAGATACACTACCAGAACGATTGCAGATGGAAGTGGGGTGTTCTGCGAGAGATGTATCTACGGTGTTGCTGTGGGTCAGATATGACTCGACAGCATAAGACAACAAGTGCCTCTAGATTGTAAGTTCCTTGTGGTCAGGGAACATGTCCACCAGGTTTGTTACTTTGTTTTCTCCCAATGCTTAGTATAGTGCTATGTACATAGTAAGAACTCAATAAATACCATTAAATTGTGGGTTCCTAGAGTACAAGGATCATATCTACTGATTTTGTTGAACTCTCCCAAGCACTTAGTACCCAGTTGATTGATAAATGCTGTTGACTCATAGACTTCTCTCCCATGTCAGTGTCAAGTCTGGTACGGAAGAGGACAGGCTAGCTAAAAAACGGATTACTGAACACTGAATTTCAGCTCTCACCTCTCCTTAGCCATTTGCACCTTCCAGTTATCTATATATTGTGGAATTAGGAGAACACAAATATCTTTCTATAGCAGATAGACTTCAGCTAGAACTAAAAATGCAAGGGCATATGTAAATCAAACTATCTATATATATTTTTACACACACATATATATATATACTATTAATAATAATTGTGGTATTTGCTAAGCACTTACTATGTGTCAGGCACTGTACTAAGCGCTGGGGTGGACACAAGTAAATCAGGTTGGACACAGTCCCTGTCCCACATGGGGCTCACAGTCTCAATCCCCATTTTGCTGATGAGGTATCTGAGGCCCAGAGAAGTGAAGGGAGTTGCCCAAGGTTCACATAGCAGACAAGTGGCAGAACCGGGATTCTTTGACCTTCTGACTCCCAGGCCCAAGTTCTATCCACTAGGCCTTGCTGCTCCTCATATATATATTTTTTTCTAGGCCCTGAACATCTGCAATGTTGCTTATCTTTAGAACTAATTTCTCTCAGTGGCTCCAGTTGTTCCTCATTGATCCCCCTGATTCAAGCAGATCTATCTTGTGGCCAAACCCTATTAACTGCCTTCTGATTACTCTCAGGAATCTTCTTCAGCAACCAAAACCTTCTCACTGATCCTAATTCAGAGCACTTCACCCATACCTCCTAGCTCCTGAACAGATAATACCATGGGCCCAGAACGGCCTTTGTCTTCCCTTATGCCAAACCTCTTTTTCCCTCATTCTTTAAAGTACAACTCAAGGCTCTTCCTCCTCCAGGAAACCCTCCCTGAAATACATTGATCTCAGTGCACTGGACAAGCCTCACCGATGCTCATTATCATTAACATTTATTATCTTCAAAATTGCCCTGAGCATATTTCCCCATTCTTCAAAACCTCCAATGGTTACTCATCCATTTCCAAATGAAAAAACTCCTCACCATCAAATTTAAGGCACTCAATCAGTTCTCCCCTTTCTAACTATCCTCACTCTTCTCCCACTAAAACCCAGCCCACCCACCCAGCCACTCTTCTAATTCAAATTTATTTACTGTACCTCAGTTTGGGACCTCTCACATCTCCATCTCATCTCTCAAAGATCTCTTTCCCCTTGCTCTTGGCCTCTCTCCTGCCTGAAGCTCCACCTCCCTTCTTATCTCACTCACCATCACTTCTCCATCTTCAAGCATTTCCTGACTAATCTCCCATCTCCCCACCTTATTCTCCCCTCTTCATCGCCTAAGCACTGAAGTCCATGTCATATAAGTATTTTGACATTCACTCCACTCCCCTCTTCTCCTATATACATAGGCTGATAATTTGTAGCTTACTCTACCTGTAAATTATTTAACCACCAGTCTCCCCTACTAGATTATAAATTCCTCAAGGGCAGGGGTTGTCTCTACCAATTTTATTGTATTCTCTCAAGTGGTTAATATCGTGCTCTGCAAATAGTAAGTGCTTAATAAATAACATTGAAATAAGTGTGTGTGTGTGCACGCGCATGAAATAGCAGTACAGTATTTCTGATAAACAACTTCACCTGTCATTCACCTTCATTTTGTCTTCTCAGTTGTACACTCATTAAGGCTAGAAACAGATAATACCTAGTATAGAGCCATGGTATTCACTGAATGCTTAGAAAGTATGTGATGCATGAGGAGGCTGGATGACAACAGCTGCTACGTGGGGAAAAGAAAGGGAACACATTCTATCCCAGAAGAAAAAAAAATATTTAAAGCCTGGTGAAGCCAAGTTTCAAACAATGGGGCACAGCAGTGTCTTGTTAGGAGACCACTGAGGCAGACTGACAATCTGGAGGTCAGAAATTGAGAGTAGAATTGATGTCCTTCAGCAAAAGCTGCATAAAGACACATCAGGGTGTCAGGAGGCAAGTTTGTAAAGAGACGAATCCACTCGTCTAATGGGTAAGACCTGGCTGATGGTAGTGTCATCTTCAAAACGTAAGGATCATTATATATACCAATATATACCAATCAATGGTATTTATTGAGTGGTTACTATGTGCAGAACATGTACTAAGCTCTTGGGAGAGTACAACAGAATTAGCAGACATGTTCCCTTCCCATAATAAGCTTACAGTCTAGAGAGAAACCGACATTAATATGAATAAATATATAGTTGTAAAAAACTCCCAAATCTGGCATTGCTGATACGCCATTTCTCCATGTGTAAAATGGGTGTGCTAATAATGTTTTTATCACCTGACCATTTCCAAAATGAAGGAACAAGCTTCTTTCTTTGAAACAATAGTGTTTTTGTTTGTTTTTATGGTATTTGCTAAGTACTTCCTATGTGTCAAGTGCTGCTCTAAGCCCTGGGCTAGGTACAAGTAATTCAGGTCAGACACAGTCCCTGTCCCACATGGAGCTCACAGCCTAAGTAGGTAGGAGAACACATATTGAATCTCCATTTTGCTGAAGCACAGAGAAGTGAAGTGACTTGCCCAAGGTTACAGAGCAGGCAAGTGACAGAGCTGGGATTAGAATTCAGGTTCTTTAGCTCCCAGACCCATGTTTTATCCACTAGGCTGCTCCTTCCATCCAGTTCTCCTATATCAAGGGTCCCGTTCTAGTTAAACCTCATGTTAAAAGAAGGACTCACCCTGTAGTGACTGTCCTGATATAATAATAACAATAATGTTGGTATTTGTTAAGCGCTTACTATGTGCCAAGCACTGTTCTAAGCGCTGGGGTAGATACAAGGTAATCAGGTTGTCCCACGTGGGGCTCACAGTCTTAATCCCCAATGATATGATGCCTCATAGTCTCACACAGGCATAGAAGCTGTTTCTTTGGCAGTGTGGCATGCTGATCCCAAACAAACTCACATTGCCTGAAGAACAGTCCGTAGTTTAGTGGATAGAGCACAGGCCTGGGAGTCCGAAGGACCTGGGTTCTAATCCTGCTCCGCCACTTGCCTGCTGTGTGACTTTGGGCAACTAGCCCACTGTTGGGTAGGGACTGTCTCTATATGTTGCCAATTTGTACTTCCCAAGCGCTTAGTACAGTGCTCTGCACATAGTAAGCGCTCAATAAATACGATTGATGATGATGATGATGATGACTTCACATCTCTGGGGCTCAGTTAACTCATCTGTAAAATGGGGATTAAGAGCGTGAGCCGCATTTAGGACAGGGACTGTGCCAACCTGATTAGTTTATATCTACCCCGGTCTTAGAGCAGTGCTAGGCATGTAGTAAGCGGTTAACAAGGACCACAATTATCCTCTAGATTGTAAGCTCATGTGTGCAGGAAATGTGTCTGTTTCTTGTTATATTGTACTCTCCCAAGCACTTAGTACAGTGCTCTTCACACAGCAAGTGCTCAATGAATACAATTGAATAAATGAATAATTTTATTCTAGCCAAAGCGCCTACTGAGAGCATGCGTTATAGCCCAACTGTTTTTTCTGTTTGCTAAATACCTAGTATAATTATTATACTATTATTATCGTCATTATTATATTATTATTATATGTTTTTATTATTATGAAGCAGTGTAACTTAAGTGGATACAGCATGGGCCTGGGTGTAAGAAGGGCCTGGGTTCTAATACTGGCTCTGCCACATTCATTCATTCATTCAATCGTATTTATTGAGTGCCTACTGTGTGCAGAGCACTGTACTAAGCGCTTCAGAAGTACAAGTCGGCAACATATGGAGATGGTCCCTACCCAACAACGGGCTCACAGTCTAGAAACGGGCTCATAGTCTACTGTGTAACTTTGGGCAAGTCACTTAACTTCTCTGAGCCTCAGTTACCTTATCTGTGAAATAGGGATAAAAGGTTGACCCCCATGAGAGATAGGGACTGTATCCAACCTGCTTAACTTTTATCTACCCCAGTGCTTAGAACAGTGCTTGGCACATAGTAAGTGCTTACAAGTACTATAACATAGCATACATACTAAAACAAGAACCATGTTCAACTCTTTTTAGTCAACATATCCATTTTAACTCTATTTTATTAAATGTCACTATCAACCTGTGCTGTTCATGGAGGGCTTATGAAAACAAATCTGTTTTCCCTGGGTCACTGTTAAATTTATCTCTCGCATTTAGAAGAGAGGTTGTTGTTTCTTCTTTTGTGCATTGTGAATTATCTGAACAAACAAATAGATCTTTGCTTTCAAAATGATGAAAATAATCATCCTTCCAGCTCATTTGCACTCTGTTTCAATCATCTGATAAAAAGCAATCTTCCTGGACAACAAAACAATAGTGTAACATCACCAAGCTCTTGCCATGTAGTGGTTAGACAGGTAGTAGAAAGGTTGATTTTCTTTAGCAAAAGACAGTATTCTCCATTTCTTATTATTTTGGTTAAAAATCTTCTACGTGAAGATGCTTCAAGTTTTACCTGAAGAATAGATTGAACTGGTTAGCAAAGGAAAGTAAATCTCTGGAGACAGGAATTATGTGAACAGTATAAATTGCTACAACAATCTCTTCATTAGACAACCTCAGCACTTATCTTTTGCTTTATAAGATATCATAAATACAAGACAAGTGCTTTGGGGATACATCCTTCATAAAGGTTTATGTGTTTTAAATGAAATATTATGGGCAGAATTTCTTTTTTCTTTGTATAAATCTGGTTTCCTTTTTTTTCCCAAGGTAAGCTTAACAAACAGTGGCTCCTGAATTACCTTTAAACAGTTGATCTATGCTTTCCAAAATAAAACAGCTGAAGAACAATCTGTCACTAACTTTCTGCTTATACTCTGTCTTCATTATTCATAGTATACATAGGGAAGGTGAGCTCTCAAAGTGGTATAACCCAGAAGGCAGAAAATAGTCTTTTATTTTCCTTGCAGCTCTAAGCAGTAGCTGTTGGAAGGGCAGAGAAAGTGAAGTAATTACAGTTCCAAAACTGAGAATGATGATTAGATGTTAGATATCGATTTTACAAAAAGCGGCTGTGATGTACTAATCCTCTTCCTCAGCATAGGGTAGGATGTGCTTTTTTTCCGGTGCCATTATTTTACGCTGAAGTAGCTTTTGGTGATCATGGATGCGGCTGAAATTATAAAACGTCAGTTGCATGTAGACTTGGCTTTTCCTCTATTCCACTCGTTCTTACTCGACAGAAAGGGAGAGGCCTTGGAAGCGGGTGGGGAAGATAATGTGCTCTGGTTCAAAATTTTCCCTGCTGTAGGCACTCTTAGAAAAATATTCCCAGGTCCTAATCCTGCTTTGTTTTTCTTTCTCACATCATGTTTTCTCATGATTCAGCTTCCTTTACGAGTGTGGAGCTAATGACATAACTTACTGCAGAGCCATGTCCAACAGCAAGAGTTCACTTTGCTATTTCCAGTAGAGCCGACGATCCTGTGTGGGCAAAGTAAAATAAAGATTTAACTGAGAGATGTCTCAAGTGGAGCTTGAAATCTCCTTGTGGGCAGAGAATGCATCTACCATTTCTGTTATATTATATTTTCCTACATGACTAGTACAGTGCTCTGCACACAGTGGTCAATAATAATATTTATATCATTATTAATTAGTAATAATTATATAACATTTAATTCTATAATAATTGTTATTTATTATTATTATTGTATTTGTTAAGTGCTTACTATGTTCCAGGCACTGTACTAAGCTCTGGAGTGGGTCCAAGCAAATTGGACTAGACACAGTTTCTGTCCCACGTGGGGCTCACAGTCTCAATCCCCATTTTACAGATGAAGGAACTGAGGCAGAGAGAAGTGAAGTGACTTGTCTAAGGCCACATAGCAGGCAACTGGAGGAGTCAGAATTAGAACCCATGACCTTCTAACTCCTAGACCTATGCTCTATCCAGTAGGCCATGATGCTTCTCTAAATACCAGTCCGGTGCTCAATAAATTCATTCATTCATTCAATCATATTTATTGAGCGCTTAATGTGTGCAGAGTACTGTACTAAGTGCTTGGGAAGTACAAGCTGGCAACATATAGAGATGGTCCCTACCCAACAACGGGCTCACAGTCTAGAAGTCTGGCAGGGGGAGAATGAGCCATTGATTGATTAATTGATTGAAATAAAGCTCTCTTTGGGCACATAGCAATGCATCATTTTGGGAGGGTCAATGATATTCTGTTGTTCTTGCTATTTCACCCTAGTCACAGAGGCTTAACCCCTGGCATTTCATCAGTGAGGCCTGCCTTTCAAACTGGGCTCTAGTCAGCACTATTGAAAATGGAAAGCACTCTCAGAAGCTGGATCTCTCCTACTTGCTGGAACTTTCCACTTTCTTTTCCCATGCTTTCAGCAGAATCTCGAGCCTTTCAAACCATGGAAATTGATCCTGGGTCAGGAATACAGTGATTTTTATCCCCCAGTCCTCCTAGTCTAGGTTAGACATACCTAAACTGACCTCCAGACTGTCCCTGAAATTCAAAGGAAAATCCTTAAGTCCTTATCCTTTTGGAATATTTACTATACTAATAATAATGGCATTTATTAAGTGCTTACTATGTGCAAAGCACTGTTCTAAGCACTGGGGAGGTTACAAGGTGATCAGGTTGTCCCACGGGGGGCTCACAGTTTTAATCCCTACTTTACAGATGAGGTAACTGCGGCACAGAGAAGTTAAGTGACTTGCCCAAAGTCACACAGCTGACAAGTGGCGGAGCTGGGATTTGAACCTCTGACCTCTGACTCCAAAGCCCGGGCTCCTTCCACTGAGCCACGCTGCTTCTCTGCTGCTATGTTTCAGACCCTCCTTCGTCATGGTTCATCTCCCAAATTTGGAATTATTGATATTGGTAATTTGTTTAATCCATCAGTCAGTCACATTTGTTGAGCAGTTGCAGTGTGCAGAGCACTGTACTAGGCACTTGGGAGAGTAATAACAACAGTAATGATGATGATGGTATTTATTAAGTGCTTACTATGTGTCAAGCACTGTTCTAAGTGCTGGGGGAAGTACAAGATAATCGGGTTGAACACAGTCCCTGTCCCACACGGGGCTCACAGTCTTAATCCCCATTTTGCAGATGAGGTGACTGAGACACAGAGAAGTTAAGTGACTTGCCCAAGGTCACACAGCAGACAAGTGGAGGAGCCGGAATTAGAACCCAGGTCCTTCTGACTTCCATGCCCACGCTCTATCCATTAGGCCATGCTGCTTACAACAGAATTGGTAGACACATTCCCTGGTCAAAGGAGTTAAATGTCATTAATGCTATAGTTCATAAATACACATATAAATATATGTGTGTATATCTATAGGCAGAAAAGTGCAGATGTATGCATTTTGTGCATATATTCATGTGTGTGCATGTTTATATGTGTATACATGATTGTATGTGAGAATGTATGTGTTCATATTTACCTATGTATATATGTATATGTAGTTCTTCATATTCAAAGTAGACGCAACTGATGATGCATTTACCTATTAGTCCCCCATGTGCTTAGTACAGTGCTCTGCAAACCGTAAATGCTCAATAAATATCATTCATTGGTAAAATACCATTCATTTATTGTCCGTGGTGATAAACATGTTCAATGAGATTCCCATATTCATGTGGGATAAAAAGACTGTCCATTATGTTGTTATGTTTAATGTTGGCAATGCATGATGCTCTTTTCTTTTTCACCTCTGTGTATTCTGTTCTCTCTCAAGCTTTTCCTCCTTTCTTGGTAGCAGTGAACTATAACAATAGTCATATGAAAGCAGCACTTCACTGTTGTGTGTAAAAGTGTGAATTATTTTCAGTGGGACTGTAGATGGGGAATGTGTTGATTGCTATATTGTACTCTCCCAAGTGCTTAGTACAGTGCTCTGCACACAGTAAGCACTCAATAAATATAATTGACTGACTGACTATCATGGCTTATAAATAAAACCACCTAAAAGTACTAAAGTCCTATAACCATTAATAAGAAGAGTTGATTTTTTATCATGAGCTGAGTGAAGCATAAGGACAAACATGGCCCATCTTCAGTCTGGGTAGCAGATGTGTCTTACAAGGCATTTAATCTAACCAGAATTTGTCTACTTCCTGAGCTAAAAAGTTTGTTTCACTCAATCAATGGTATTTACTGAGGATTTCCTGTGTGCAGAGCTCTCAATTTATCTCTCAATAAGAGTTAGTAGATAAGCTCCTTTCCCACAAGAAGCCTACAGTTTAGAGGGGGAGCCATACATTCAAATAAATTATGGCACAGATCCAAGTGCATAGCCGATGCAGAAGGTAGTAAGGGAAGTGGTAACTTAGTTGGAGAAGGCCTCTTGGAGGAGATGTGATTTTAACAAGGCTTTGAACGTGGAGAGAGTAGAGGTCTGTCATATATGAATGGGGAGGGAGCTCTAGACCAGATAGACAAGAGTGAGTTATGGTGAGTGAGTTGGCATTAGAAGAACAAATGCTGTTGGCTGAGCTGTAGTATGGAAATCAGGTGAGGTAAGGTGGGAGAGGAGAAGCTATCTGCTTTAAAGCCGATAATGGTAAGGACTTTCTGTTTCATGTGGAGGTAGATGGGTAACCACTGGAAGTTCCTGAGGGGTGGGGAGATGTAAACTGAATATTTTTTTTAGAAAAATGACCCGACTGACAGAGCGAAGTAAGGACTAGAGCAGGGAGAGACAGGAGACAGGGAGGTCAGCCAGGAGGCTGGTGAAATAGTCATGGTTGGATAGGACAGTTCTCTGATCAACATAGTAGCAGTTTGGAGAGTGAGGAATTTTAGGGATGTTGTAGAGTTAGAACGAAAAAGATTCTTTGACCAAGTTAATGTGTGTGTCGAATGAGAAACATGATTAATGCCAAGGTCACGGGCTTGTGTGATGAGGAACATAGTGGTATTGTCTACAGTGATGGGAAAGACAGGGAAGAAAAGGTATTGGGTGGGAAGATGAGAAATTCAATTTAGTTTAAATCTTATGTCATTATGAACCTAAAGTGGCAGGGTGGATTCCATCACCGATAATAATTATCTCCCTGAGAAGCCTGCAGATACTTGCATTTGAACTTACATTCTTGTAGTTCCCAATTATGTCCAACCCTTTCCATTCTCCTCCTGTCCTTTGCCTTCTCTTTTGATTGCTTTCCTCCTAGCCTAAATAATCTACCAGTTCTTTCTCATTCTTAGTCTGTATATTATTCTGACCCTTCATTTTCTTTTTCTGTTTCAATTCTGCCCTCGATTAACTATCTTTCTATCTCGTTCTTTCCCCTGTATGTCTGTTGCTGGACCTTGTTAACAGTTGAAATGTTTCTGGAAATTAGGTGACACACTGGGTTTTTTGCTTTTTTTATAGGCTCACATTTAGGAACCTGTCATAAATTCTGGAATTTAAAGTTAATCAGCAGTTCGCTGAATCCAGCTGAATTTTCATCCTTCCCATTTGACAGTGCTTCTTCCCTCTGGACTTCCATTTGAAATACACAAAAGGGGCATCCCATAGTATTTAAGAAGCAGTGTGGCTTGATGGAACAAGGATCAATCAATCAATCAATCGTATTTATTGAGCACTATGGGCTTGAGAGTCAGAGGACCTGGTTTCTAATCCCAGCTCTGCCTCTTTCCTGTTGGGTGACCTTGAGCAAGTCACTTCAGCTTTTCTTTGTCTCAGTTCCTCATCTGTAAAATGGGAATTAAGTCCTATTCCCTTTTGTTCAGACTGTGAGCCCCATGTGGGACTTGATTACCTGGAGAAGCAGCGTGGCTCATTGGAAAGAGCCCGGGCTTGGGAGTCAGAGGTCATGGGTTCTAATCCCAGCTCCGCCACTTGTCAGCTGTGTGACTTTGGGCAAGTCACTTAACATCTCTTTGCCTCAGTTCCCATCTGTAAAATGGGGATTAAGACTGTGAGCCCCACATGGAACAACCTGATCACCTTGTATCCCCCCAGCGCTTAAAACAGTGCTTTGCATATAGTAAGCACTTAACAAATACCATCATTATTATTGTATACACCACAGTGCTTGGTACAGGGCTTGAAACATAGTAAGTGCTTTTCAAATTATTATTCGATTATGATTTACTGAGTGAGTTCTCTGGTAACAGGGTCTGAAATGGGCCCTTTCATATTGGTTACCAGGTCTTTGACTGGGGCTAACTACAGCATGGAAGCTGTTTGATTGCTGTATGTGCATTAATGATTGCGATATTCCCTTTCCACTCTGTCTCCCTCTCTGTACATCCCTTAGCCATGTTTAATCCAGTTAAACATAATGCTCAGTTAACAGCTCTCCTGTTCATTGCTTTGCAACTTTGATTATGTATTCTTTCAAGTTGTGACAAGGATGAAAGCGTTCTGATATGAAACCGATTCTCACCCCGGGGTCCATCTTCCAACTAAAAATGCCTATGAACAGGGCTTTTATTTCTTTAAGAAGGTGAAACCACAGCCTCTCTATACTTCAATGAAAGAGGGAGGTAAGACCTTGGCAAATGCTCAATAAATGTCAACAGTCTCAGTGGGAGGCCAAGCACCTCTTCTTTTAATGAATCATCCTGCTCTCCTTTCCCTCCCCCTTTTCATTCATTCATTCATTCATTCATTCAATCTTAGCTCCTTCCCTTCCCCACAACACCTGTATATATGTATATATGTTTGTACATATTTATTACTCTATTTATTTATTTATTTATTTATTTTACTTGTACATATTTGTTCTATTTATTTTATTTTGTTAATATGTTTGGTTTTGTTCTCTGTCTCCCCCTTCTAGACTGTGAGCCCACTGTTGGGTAGGGACTGTCTCTATATGTTGGCAACTTGTACTTCCCAAGTGCTTAGTACAGTGCTCTGCACACAGTAAGCGCTCAATAAATACGATTGATTGATTGATTGATTGATTGACTACTGTGTGCAGAGCACTATACTAAGTGCTTGGGAAGTACAAGTTGGGAACATATTGAGATGGTCCCTACCCAACAACAGGCTCACAGTCTAGAAGGGGGAGACAGACAACAAAGCAATATATGTAGACAGGTGTCAAAACTGTCAGAATAAATAGAATTATAGCTATATGCACATCATTAACAAAATAAATAGAGTAGTAAATATGTACAAGTAAAATAGAGTAATAAATATGTACAAATATATACAAGTGCTGTGGGGAGGGGAAGGAGTTAGGGCGGGGGGATGGGGAGGAGGAAAGGAAAAAGGGGGCTCAGTCTGGGAAGGCCTCTTGGAGGAGGTGAGCTCTCAGTAGGGCTTTGAAGGGAGGAAGAGAGCTAGCTTGGTGGATGTGTGGAGGGAGGGCATTCCAGGCCAGGGGAAGGATGTGGGCCAGGGGTCGACGGTGGGACAGGTGAGAACAAGGCACAGTGAGGTTTACTAATAGCTATTCAGAACTTTCCAACTGGGGCCTCTAATGATAGTAATAATATTGGAGGTATTTGTTAAGCGCTTAGTATATGCCACACACTGTACTAAGTGTTGAGATAGATACAGATAATCAAGTCCCACATCAGACTCACAGTCTAAGTGGGTGGGAAAACAAGTATTGAATCCCCATTTAGCTGAAGAGGTAACTGAGGCATGGAGAAGTTAAGTGACTTGCCCCAGGTCACACAGCAGACGAATAGTGGAGCCGGGATTAGAACCCAGGACCTTTGACTCCCAGGCGCATGTTCTTTTCACTAGATAATGCTGCCTCAAGGACTATGTAATTGAATAATCCTGCCCTCTCCCCACGGCATGGCTCAGTGGAAAGAGCCTGGGCTTGGGAGTCTCATTTTATTTATTTATTTATTTATTTATTTGTTTATTTATTTATTTATTTATTTATTTATTTATTTTATTTATTTATTTTATTTGTACATATCTATTCTATTTATTTTATTTTGTTAGTATGTTTGGTTTTGTTCTCTGTCTCCCCCTTTTAGACTGTGAGCCCACTGTTGGGTAGGCACTGTCTCTATATGTTGATAATTTGTGCTTCCCAAGCGCTTAGTACAGTGCTCTGTGCATAGTAAGCGCTCAATAAATATGATCGATTGATTGATTGATTGGGAGTCACAGGTCATGCGTTCTAATCTCCACCACTTGTCAGCTGTGTGACTTTGGGCAAGTAACTTCTCTGGGCCTCAGTTACCCATCTGTAAAATGAGGATTAAGACTGTGAGCCCCACGTGAGACAACCTGATCACCTTTTACCTACCCCAGCGCTAAGAACAGTGCTTTGCACATAGCAAGCGCTTAACAAATGCCAGCATTATTATTATTATTATTATATCCATGCCTCTAGACTGTAAGGTCATTACAGGTAGGGAATATGTCTGCTAATTCTGAAGTATTGTACTCTCCCAAGCATTGAGTACAGTGTTCTGAACCTACTAAGCACTCAGTAAATACGATTGATTTATTGATGTATTCTGCCTGTGGTTTTGCCTCCTACACAACACATGAATAGGCATATGTTGTTATTCTAGTCTTGTTTGGGGTATATTTAAATAGTCTGTTGCTTATTGAAATTGAGTTCCTGAGGAACCCTTGGAAAGAAATAAAACAACTTTTTTTCTCCCATGGAGAAATGCTCAGATGATACAGAGTCACCAAGGGTTTAGTGATTATCTTTGTCCAGAAACGCTCTGGGCATGTTACTCCCCTCCTCAAAAATCTCCAGTGGCTACCAATCAATCTGCGCATCAGGCAGAAACTCCTCACCCTGGGCTTCAAGGCTGTCCATCACCTCGCCCCTTCCTACCTCACCTCCCTTCTCTCCTTCTCCAGCCCAGCCCGCACCCTCCGCTCCTCTGCCGCTAATCTCCTCACCGTACCTCGCTCTCGCCTGTCCCGCCATCTACCCCCGGCCCACGTCATCCCCCGGGCCTGGAATGCCCTCCCTCTGCCCATCCGCCAAGCTAGCTCTCTTCCTCCCTTCAAGGTCCTACTGAGAGCTCACCTCCTCCAGGAGGCCTTCCCAGACTGAGCCCCTTCCTTCCTGTCCCCCTCGTCCCCCTCTCCATCCCCCCCATCTTACCTCCTTCCCTTCCCCACAGCACCTGTATATATGTATATATGTTTGTACATATTTATTACTCTATTTATTTCACTTGTACATGTCTATTCTATTTATTTTATTTTGTTAGTATGTTTGGTTTTGTTCTCTGTCTCCCCCTTTTAGACTGTGAGCCCACTGTTGGGTAGGGGCTGTCTCCATATGTTGCCAATTTGTACTTCCCAAGCGCTTAGTACAGTGCTCTGCACATAGTAAGCGCTCAATAAATACGATTGATGATGATGATGATTACAACAGCGACAATGGCCGATAGACTCTCAGGACTTGTATATTTCTCTGAAAAGTGTGAATTTCCCACCTATTGTAACATACACAACTACCACACATAACCCTACTCCCTACTACCCATCCCCTTTCTCACTGCCCCCACTCAGCCTCCTCCCCCATTTTGCTAAGTCTGGGGAAACAGAGACTGTATCCAAACTCTGTACTGCTACTTCAGGATGATGCTCCAGCTGGTGCCCATCCTGAGATGATAATTTGTCATGGAACCTTCTAGTCATTTCTCAGCAGCAAGCACGGTTTGCTTTAGAGCTGGGAGGAACTCCCCCGCAGCCAAAGCCAGGTGTTCTTAACCCAGATGTGTATGTGTATAAACACATGGGGCGCTTGGAAAAGGGGCATCCCTAATCCAATATTTATTTAGCCGCTTTTGGTCTTCGGTAGTGGAGTCCTTTTTTTTAAGTTGATCCCCAGTTAAATGGATTCCCGGCACAGGTTGCCTGCCTCAGGAAATCATCATTCGAGGGGTTTCTGAGTTTCAAGTTGAGCCCTGAAAATTGGGTTTGAAAATTCCAAAATGGAATTTAAATCCCAAAGCATTAAAAAAACAAAAAACAAAACAAAACAAAAAGTCCCAAACAGACTTGAGGACAGTGTGTATTAACAGAGGCATTTTTAAGGTTGCATAACCTTTCTGTTCATCCCTTAGGTCTCCCAGATGTCCTGTTAGCTTGCAACATAGTCATTTTCTCATCTAGGTAAAAGGGCAACTGGTGCTTAAGGTCTTTTAAATAATTGTTGAAATAATAGAAAAATTAAGTGGTTTAATGAGAACAATGTAAAGGAATGTAATTCTTCCCTGCTGAGTTGGATGTCTCGGTCACGGAACATGGAGAGTGTTTATCTGTCTAAAGAATGCATCCCAGATCTCATGCTGACTGAAGAAGAAATAATAAATATTGCTCCGGGCATCATGCCATTAACACATTACTTCTTATGAAACATGTTTTTGTAGTTGGGCTTCTGAGTCACACATTTTAGGATCTCAGGAACGGGATTGGAGGAGGCCCTTAGCTTTGGGTTATAGAAATATCTTGGGGCTTTGGTAAATATGGGATTGGTGTATTCAACCTTAATGGAACCTTCTCCCTTGCTCTGTCTGGGAGAGGATGATACAGCCCTTCATGAAAGTTGGTTGGACTCTCATGAGAAGCAGTGTGGCTCAGTGGAAAGAGCACAGGCTTTGGAGTCAGAGGTCATGGGTTCAAATCCTGCTCCGCCAATTGTCAGCTGTGTGACTTTGGGCAAGTCACTTAACTTCCTTGTGCCTCAGTTACCTCATCTGTAAAATGGGGATTAAGACTGTGAGCCCCCCATGGGACAACCTGATAATAATAATAATAATAATAATAATAATAATAATAATGGCATTTATGAAGCACTTACTATGTGCAAAGCACTGTGCAGGTTACAAGGTGATCAGGTTGCCCCATGGGGGGCTCACAGTTAATCCCCATTTTACAGATGAGGTAACTGAAGCACAGAGAAGTAAAGTGACTTGCCCAAAGTCACAAAGCTGACAGTTGGCAGAGCCAGGATTTGAACCCATGGCCTCTGACTCCAAAGCCCATGCTCTTTCCACTGTGTCACGTTGCTTCTCATTACCTTGTAACATCCCCAGCACTTAGAACAGTGCATTGCACATAGTAAGCGCTTAATAAATGCCATTATTATTATTATTATTATTATTTTAAACTACAGTTAAGAGTTTGAGTCAGCATTTGGGTGTTGTCCCAAATTTCAATTGAGGTATGAAACCTTGTTGCATACCATAAAGGGTCAGTGTCAATTTGGTGACACATATGAGTTGCATGTAATATGTGAAGCAACCTGCCAAATCTTCCCATCCATCTATCCAATCAATCAGTCAATCAGTCATATTTATTGAACACTTACTTTGTGCAGAGCACTCTTTTAAGCCTTTGGGAGAGTACAAACAGCAATATCATAGACATATTCCCTGACCACCGCGAGCTTACAGTCTAAAGGGGGAGACAGACATTAATATAAATGAATAAATTACAGATATGTATAGAAGTGCTATGGGGCTGGAGGCAGCGGTGGTAAAAAAAAAAAAAAAGAGAGCAAGTCAGGGTGATGTAGAAAGGAGTGGGAGAAAGGAAATGAGGGCCAAATCAAGGAAGGCCTGTTGGAGGAGAAATGCCTTCAATAAAGCTTTGAAAGTGGGGAGCGTAATTGTCAGATATGAAGAAGGAGAGCCTTCCAAGCCAGAGGCAGGATGGCGGAAAGAGGTTGGTGGCAAGGTAGGTGATATCAAGTAAGTGGGCATTGGAGAAGTGAAGTGTATAGTTTGGGTTGAAGTAGGAGAGTAGGAGGGGGAACAGTGCTTTGCACATAGTAAGCGCTTAATAAATGTCATTATTATTATTATTATTATTATTATCTTAAGGAGTTTCCGTTTGATATGGAGGTGGAAGAACAATCACTGGAGGTGTTTGAGGAGCGGGGAAACATGGACTGAACGTTTTTGTAGAAAAATGATCTGGACAACAGAGTGAAGTATGGACTGAAGAGGGGAGAGGCAGGAGGCAGAGAGGTCAGCAAGGAGGCTGGTGCAGTAATTGAGGAGGGATAGGATAAGTGTTATCCACTCTTAGGGCCCAAGTGGTTTAACCCCATGGTCGGTACCCTGCAAAGGGATTAGGAGGAAGGAGGGGCTGGATGGATGATAAGGGAAAAGAAGGAAAGGAAAAAAGTGTTCTTGTTCCTTTTGCATTCCTGGCATCCAGTGAAAGAAATTAGCCAGGCTTTTTTGTTGTTGGGTTTTTGTGTATGTGTGGGTGTGGTGTTGTTTTCTGCCACTGACCAGTTTGATGCTTTGTGGGATACTGTGGATCATTCCAATTCCAAAATTCCAGTGTCAGGAAACGGCGGCTAGGTTCGCAGAGTCCCTCAAACCCTTGTAACTGCCCCGATGCATATCTGTATATTATCTTAGCATTCACATCTGACTCCTGTGAACTAAAATTCCCTGAAGGACAGTCATACCAAAGGGTTTTAGCAGTTATAGAACAGTTGAATATGCTCATTCGCCCACGTTCTGCCTCTGGCCTGAAACACCCTCTCTTTGCTTATCCAACAGACAGTTACTCTCCCCCCTACCTTCAAAGCCTTATTGAAGGCACATCTCTTCCAAGAGACTTTCCCTGTCTAATCCCTCAATTCTGCTTTTCCCACTCCCTTTTGTGTTGCCCTGACTTGCTTCCTTTATTCACCACCCACCTCCCCCAGCCCCACAACACTTCTAGAGAAGCAGCGTGGCTCAGTAAAAAGAGCCTAGGCTTTGGAGTCAGAGGTCATGGGTTCTAATACCGCCTCCGCCAACTGTCAGCTATGTGACTTTGAGCAAGTCACTTCACTTCTCTGGGCCTCAGTTCCCTCATCTGTCAAATGGGGATGAAGACTGTGAGCCCCCCCATGGGACAACCTGATCATCTTGTAACCTCCCCAGCACTTAGAACAGTGCTTTGCATATAGTAAGTGCTTAATAAATGCCATCATTAGTATTATAATTACTATTCTGTACATTTCCATAATTCATATGTATCAATGTCTGTCTCCCCTGTCTATACTGTAACCTCAAGGTAGGCAGGGATTGTGTCAGCTATATTGTTGGAATGTAGGGAGCTTAATACAGTGCTCTGCACACTGTAAGTGCTCAATAAACACGACTGATTGATTGATTGAAAGATCACATCATATGTAGACACCTATACTGGCTAGTGCAATTCCACATATGCAAGAGCCATTCGATACATTTTAATTGGTGGTGATGTTGAATTGAAAAGCTGGCCAGGATATTCATTCATTCATTCATTGTCGTATTTATTGAGTGCTTACTGTGTGCAGAGCACTGTCAGGATATCAGGATATCAATAATCAGGATGTCAGGGTATCAGGAATCAGGGTATCTGATATCCCCTTCCTTCCTCTTCCCCTCGTCCCCCTCGCCATCCCCCCCATCTTACCTCCTTCCTTTCCCCACAGCACCTGTATATATGTATATATGTTTGTACATATTTATTACTCTATTTATTTATTTACTTTACTTGTACATATCTATTCTATTTATTTTATTTTGTTAATATGTTTGGTTTTGTTCTCTGTCTCCCCCTTTTAGACTGTGAGCCCTCTGTTGGGTAGGGACTGTCTCTATATGTTGCCAACTTGTACTTCCCAAGCGCTTAGTACAGTGCTCTGCACACAGTAAGCGCTCAATAAACACGATTGATGATGATGATGATGATGATACCTGATTCAGTACTCTTGACTTCAAGCATGACTCCATCTGTGATATTCGAATCTGTTTGGGAGCCTATCCTTGTCTTAAAGCCCTCCCAGAAAAGAGATTCTCCAGCCTCCCATGGAAAGAAGCCTGTTCCAAATTTGAAAAATCCCATCTTTCAGGAATGACAAATCAGAAGGCACAGAAACAGATTAGGAGGAGAAATTGATAAGGAAGATTTTAGCTCGTTATAAGGCTGGGAACTTGTCTGCTAATTCTGTTGTATTGTACTCTCCCAAGTGCTTAGTTCAGTGCTCTGCACATAGCAAGCTTTCAATAAATACCATTTATTGATCGATTGATTAGCTTGACTGAAAAGAAGGGAGCTGAGGGAATTGAATTGGTGTTCCTGGTTCAAATAATATGTAAATAGGAAGTCGTCATCATCGTGAACAGCAGTGGTATATTGAGTGCTTACTGTGTGCTGGGCACTGTACTATGGGCTTGGGAGAGACATATTCCCTGCACACAAGTAACTAAGAGTCTAGAGGGACGAGCTTATAACATGATCAGATTGGACCCAATCCTTCCAATGTTATGTGTGAGAGAGACAGACAGCTAATAGGAACATACCTTCTACACAATTTGCAAGACTTTATTCATCCCGTGGTGATAGAAACATTGGTATGGGCAGAGTAGGAAAAACAGCATGGCCCAGTGGATAGAGCATGGCCACAGAGTAAAAAGTATCTGGATTCTAATTCATCCATTCATTCATTCAATCGTATTTATTGAGTGCTTATTGTGTGCAGTGTGGCTCAATGGAAAGAGCCCGGGCTTGGGAGTCAAAAGTCATGGGTTCAAATCCCGACTCTGTCAATTGTCAGCTGTGTGACTTTGGGCAAGTCATTTAACTTCTCTGGTGCCTCAGTTACCTCATCTGTAAAATGGGGATGAAGACTGTGAGCCCCACGAGGGACAATCTGATCACCTTGTATCCTCCCCAGCACTTAGAACAGGGCTTTGCACATAGCAAGCACTTAACAAATGCCATTATAATTATTATTATTATTACTAAGTGCTTGGGAAATACAAATCAGCAAAATATAGAGATGGTCCCTACCCAACAATGGGCTCAGAGTCTAGAAGAGGGAGACAGACAACAAAGTAACTTGTGCATTCCAAGCGCTTAGTACAGAGCTCCGCACACAGTAAGTGCTCAATAAATATGATTGAATGAATGAATGAAAGTAGACAGGTGTCAGTACCATCAGAATAAATAGAATTATGGCTATATACACATCATTAATAAGATAGAGTCATAACTGTACAAATATACACAAGTGCTGTGGGGAGGGGAAGGGGATAGGGCAGAGGGAGGGGGGCGATGGGGAGGAGAGGAAAAGGGGGGGGGGGGGGCTCAGTCTGGAGGCCTCCTGGAGGAGGTGAGCTCTCAGAAGGGCTTTGAAGGGAGGAAGAGAGCTAGTTTGGCGGATGTGTGGAGGGAGGGCATTCCAGGCCAGAGGTAGGACATGGGCCAGGGGTCGAAAGTGGGACAGGTGAGAACGAGGTACAGTGAGGAGGTTAGCGGCAGAGGAGCAGAGTGAGCGGGCTGGGCTGTAGAAGGAGAGAAAGGAGGTGAGGTGGGAGGGGGCAATTTGTTGGAGAGCTCTGCCTCCTTTCTTCTGTGTGACCTCGGGTAAATCACTTAACTTTGCTTTGCCTCAGTTACCTCATCTGTAAAATGGGGATTAAGACTGTGAGCCCCATATGGGACATAGACTGTGTCCATCCTGATTAGCTTGTATCTAGCCCAGTGCTTAGTACAGTGCCTGGCACATAAGTGGTTGGGAGGCTATAACAGTAGTAGAATGGATCCCTTGTCCTGTGTCAAGGGAGAGAGACACTAAAATAAACTACAGCTAGGAGAAAAAAACTTTATACAGAAGAGCTAGTAGGGAGCAGTGCTTAACAAATACCAATAAAAAAAAGCCAGTGGTCAATCTGAAGACCAGAACCCAGGCATCCGAGTTCCAGGTCCTCAGGGCTTCCTACCCTGGTTTGCCCCATGAATGTCCCTGGTCCCGCTATGCCCCATGAGAATAGTGAGGGAGCTCCTTCTCACACCACCACAGCTTTGCCCTTGATGTAGCTGGTGTCCAGGGACCACAGGAGGGATTCAAAGGCTGAACAGTCTTGCGGCTCACCAAGACGGTGGATCTTCATGGGTTCCAGTGTGCTAGATTCTGCAGCTTGTCTTTGGACCTTGTCAGAGGATTGGGCCCAGGAAAGGAAATGAATGATTCAGAAGGTCCTTATATTGACAAGATTTTTTCAATTGTTTTTTTGGTTACAACTCAACACATCTATGGCCTAGGTGTGCACCCGATTTAACAGTTTAGAAAGGAGGTTAAGCGATTTTTCTCAGGATCAAATATCAATTCACTGTCTGAACCAGTGTTAGAACCCAGAAACCACTGAATCTAGCCCTGGAAGCCTACCCTGCTGAGCCCATAATCTGCCGTGTGATGATTTTTCCTTTGATAGTCTTGAAAGCCTGGTGAGAGAGAGCGATGACTTTCAGGAGGGTTTCTGTTGTTCCTCCCATACTCTGATTACCTCATACAGCTTTACGCATGTGAGTTACAAAACAAAAATTACTTGGACCTGCCTGTTAAAACTTAGTAAGTTCAAGTTAACAGAAAAACCCAAATTTAGGCTCTCTGGCATTTTTCTACAACTTGAAATCAACAGAAGTTGAATTATATATAGGGGTCGTTCATATTGCCCTAGGACCACCTTTGTTATCAAAAAGGCCAGTGTGAGGCCTTAGAAGCTAGGTTGTGTACACAAAAAGGTTGCCTCAGTCTTACTGAGTGACAAATTTATATTTCCGCAGGCATAATGCAGAAATGTATAATCAGATCAGAAATGACTATTCCATCTGGTAGAGATTATAGAGGGAAGGGGAAAGGGGGCTTCTGTTATTTTGCAGTATCGTTGGCTCCATGAGTTCTCCTCTTACCTTCTCCAGATTGTATTTCACCATTGCCAGCTGCCTTGTGCCACAAGGCAGGAAGGTATGGAAGCAAGTACAGTGAGAAACATTTCTCAAATAAACTCTGCAGACTGGGACAACTTTGGTCCAAATGGTAGTACAAGCCATAATATTGTGGTCTTATAGATCAATCAGTCAATCATAGAGACACTGTACTGTTTCTCTAAGGCCAGTTTTCACAACTGGTGGTGAATAGCAATAGTATCCTGACATGAAAGAAATGACTCAGAAAGTGGAGTTAGCATTATTCCAAAGGGCACAGTTTCAATCAATGGTATTTACTAAGCACTTACTGTTTGAAGACCACTGTATTAAGTACTTAGGAGAGTATGATACTATAGAGTTGGTAACACAGTCCCCGTGCACAAGGATCTTTACCTAGCAGAAAGAACACAGGGCTGGGAATCAAGCAATCTGGGCTCTAATCTTGACTCTAATCAGCTCTTCTGTACATTCAACTCCCTTCTCAGGCCCCCGGTTCCTCCTCCTCCTCCTTCCCTTACCCCCAATGATCTGGCCTCCTACTTCATTAATAAAATTAAATCCATCAGGTCTGAGCTCCCCAAAGTCACTCCCCCCACTTCTCCAACCCCCCAGCTCTCAATGCTCTCCGCTACTCTCCCATCCTTCCCAGCGGTATCCTCAGAGGAGATCTCCTCCCTCCTCTCAAGTGCTACTCCGGCCACCTGTGCTTCTGACCCTATTCCCTCTCATCTTATGAAATCTCTCACTCCGTCCCTTCTCCCCTCCTTAACTTCAATCTTCAACTGCTCCCTCTCCACTGGTTCCTTCCCCTCTGCCTTCAAACATGCCGACGTCTCTCCCATCCTAAAAAAACCCTCTCTTGACCCCACCTCACATTCTAGTTATTGTCCTATCTTCCTCCTACCATTCCTTTCCAAAATCCTTGAACGAGTCATCTACACATGCGGCCTCGAATTCCTCAATGCCAACTCTCTCCTTGATCCCCCCAGTCTGTTTCCATCCCGTACATTCCACAGAAACTGCCCTCTCGAAGATCACCAATGACCTGCTGCTTGCCAATTCCAATGGCTCCTACTCTATCCTAATCCTCCTTGACCTCTCAGCTGCCTTTGACACTGTGGACCACCCCCTTCTCCTCAACATGCTATCCAACCTTGGCTTCACAGACTCCGTCCTCTCTGTCCTCTTATCTCTCTGGCCATTCATTTTCAGTCTCTTTTACAGGCTCCTCCTCTCCCTCCCATCCCCTTACTGTAGGGGTTCCTCAAGGTTCAGTTCTTGGTCCCCTTCTGTTCTCGATCTACACTCACTCCCTTAGTGACCTCATTTGCTCCCATGGCTTCAACTATCATCTCTATGCTGATGACACCCAAATCTACATCTCTGCCCCTGCTCTTTCTTCCTCCCTCCAGGCTTGCATCTCCTCCTGTCTTCAGGACACCTCCATCTGGATGTCTGCCCGCCACCTAAAACTCAACATGTCCAAGACTGAACTCCTTGTCTTCCCTCCCAAACACTGCCCTTTCCCTGACTTTCCCATTACTGTTGACAGCACTACCATCCTTCCCATCTCATAAGCCCGCAACCTTGGTGTCATCCTTGACTCCACTCTCTCGTTCACCCCTCACATCCAAGCCGTCACCAAAACCTGCTGGTCTCACCTCCGCAACATTGCCAAGATCTGCCGTTTCCTCTCCATCCAAATTGCTACCCTGCTCGTTCAAGCTCTCATCCTATCCCATCTGGATTACTGTATCAGCCTCCTCTCCGATCTCCCATCCTTCTGTCTCTCCCCACTTCAGTCCATACTGCATGCCGCTGCCCGGATTGTCTTTGTCCAGAAACACTCTGGGCATGTTACTCCCCTCCTCAAAAATCTCCAGTGGCTACCAATCAACCTACGCATCAGGCAAAAACTCCTCACCCTCGGCTCCAAGGCTCTCCATCACCTCGCCCCCTCCTACCTCACCTCCCTTCTCTCCTTCTACAGTCCAGCCCGCACCCTCCACTCCTCTGCCGCTAATCTCCTCACTGTGCCTCGTTCTCACCTGTCCCACCATCGACCCCCGGCCCACGTCATCCCCCTGGCCTGGAATGCCCTCCCTCCGCACATCCGCCAAGCTAGCTCTCTTCCTCCCTTCAAGGCCCTACTGAGAGTTCACCTCCTCCAGGAGGCCTTCCCAGACTGAGCCCCTTTCTTCCTCTCCCCCTCCTCCCCCTCCACATCACCCCCACCTTACCGCCTTCCCCTCCCCACAGCACCTGTATATATGTATATATGTTTGTACATATTTATTACTCTATTTTATTTGTACATATTTATTCTATTTATTTTATTTTGTTAATATGTTTTGTTTTGTTCTCTGTCTCCTCCTTCTAGACTGTGAACCCACTGTTGGGTAGGGACTGTCTCTATATGTTGCCAACTTGTACTTCCCAAGTGCTTAGTACAGTACTCTGCACACATAAATAAATATGATTGAATGAATGAAATGACTCTATTAAGTGCCTGCTGTGTGAATTTGGGCAAGTCACTTAACATCTCTGTGTCTGTTTCACCTGCAAAATGGAGATTAATATCTGTCCTCCTGCTAAGATTGTGAGACCGAGACTGTGTCTGACCTGATTATCTCACATCTACCTCAGCGCTGAGTAGAGCATTTAGCACATAGCAGGCACTTAACAAATGTGATTATTACTATTATTATCATCTTTATTATTAGCAGTTTCTGTAGATAGATCATTTCTCCCAACCCAGATATGCTGCATCCCATATCATTTTTCTAAAAATGTTGTCCATATTTCATCTCTCTACCCTTACCAACAGCTTTGTCACCCTCTCCCTCCTACCTTACCTCACTGATTTACTACAACCCAAACCATACACTCTGCTCTTTTAACACCAGCCTACTTTCTGTAATCTTGATCTCATCCATCCCACCACCGACCCCTCATCCGCATCCTCCCTCAGGCCTGCAATTCCCTTCCCACTTTCAAAATGCTCCTAAAATTATATCTTCTCCAAGAGTCCTTTCCTGACTGAGCCCTCATTTTCCCTATCTGCCCTTCCCTCTGTGTCAACTATGCACCTTGGCTGTGTAGCTCTTAAGCACTTTGATGCTCAACCCAGCCCCACAGCACTTATGCAAATATGAAAATACTCTTATACTCTACCTCCCCTCTCCATAATTTACATTAATGTCTGTCTCTTTCTGTAGTGAACTCCTTGTAGGCAGAGAAGCATCATGGCCTTGAGGAAAGAGCGTTTTCTTGGTAAAGATACGGAAGTTGTTTATCATTGCCTTCTGCACCGTAAAAAACTTGAGTCTCTGTCATTATCTTTGATCAATGTTTTGATCACTTGATCATCTGCCTTTGACTCTTTTCCTATGTGGCTACTGTTCAGCACAGGTGAATTGACTTTGATGCTTCAGTGTAGATCTTTCCATTATTGGTAGCCCTATATGGCATAGCACTAAGCTTCATCAGCATACACGAATTCTCCTGTCATGATAAGGCATCGATTCATAGGAGATTCACACAGTAAGTGCTTAATAAATACAAGTGAATGAATGAATAGTAGAGGTGGGGTTTTTTTCTGCAACTTAAACTCAGTCAGTCTTGTAGAGTTGAACCCAAATGTCTGTCATGTTTCTGTCAAAACATGAAATAATTTGAGTGCATTGTGTACCAAACTTGGAGGCTTTTGCGATGAGGAATGTAAGATTAGATTGGCAAGGGAGAGACCTGGCACCGTCAGTCCACTCAGACATGAAAAGCATTATTGAGCAGGTGGGGATAATGAGGCTTTGAATTAAGGAAGGAATGAAGCTCTTTGGCTACTCAGAGGAAGAAGGAAAGGATCCACCTGCCATAAGGAGTGGATGGAGCAGGAATAGGGGGAAAGAAAAAGGAGAGCAGCGAGCCACAAGAAGTCTGAGAGTGTGCTACCTGGCTTGATTTGGTGGCTGACAGCTGAAACAGGATTTGTTTGTTAACAAAGTCTAGCTTGCGAAAGAGGAGTTGAAATAGAGGAACGCCATCCTTTCTTGACACTGTGAAAGAGAGGGAATGTTTTGGCTGGTTGGATTGCACCTGAATGCAATTGAGTTCCACCTTTGCCCAACTGGACAATTTATGAAAGAACAAGCAAATGAGAGTGTCCTGATTTCCTAGAATAGAACTAAAGTCGACCACATGAGTATTCATTCCCACTTGGCTTGTTTTTCTTTAGCTTATCATAGGACAGATGCTGCTTATTGGCCGGGATTCCAACAACTCAGTCCACTTATTTTTCTTTCTAAACATAGTGTAACTGACTATAAATATTGATGATGGAAACTCTGCTCTAGGACTCAGCATATTTGCTTGTAGTTGCCCTGGAACCTGTTGACTGGGAGATGGAACGAAAGCCTGGAGAGCAGCTGAAATAAATGACACCAGATGATGTATTTTTTTCATTTTTATTTTCTTTGTATGAAATGTGAAGCATCCAGTCTGTCCTCTCCCAACCAACATTTTTCCAGGAGGCAAAGGAGATCATTTAGATAAGGTGGGTGATGGTATGTCAGTCGTGCATTTTTTAACAAGTCCTCACCACTCATACTCCAAGCCTCTGACTTGTCTTGTCAGGGTAAAAGACTTAGAAAAATTCTCATCTTCTCCCCGGAGATCCCCCGAGGGTAAGTGGTATTTTACAGAATTGGAGAATAACTGTGTGATGTCTTCATATGGTCTGCTGTTAGTCCTTTTGTTTGTACACAGTGGATTGTTTTGGAAAACATCACAATCTCATTAAAATGCAGTTTTAACATCCAGAGCTCATTCAGAATATTAGCCGCACATTTGTCCATCGCTCCAAGGGGAACAATGCTGAGCTCCCTATCTGGGGGACCACGAGTCAGGACCATGTAACCATCTTGTGAAGATAAACATGGCTTCCTACATCTGAGGATGGGCTTGGCAGATTTCTTGGGATTGGGAGAATGAGGGCTGGGAGGGGTTTGCTGTGCTGAGCAGCTGTGGTTGGAAGGTGATCCCTGGCAGCCGAGGTACAGATTCGGCCTCCTGTCTTTCCTAACTCCCAACTCATTTTTTCCAAAAAAAATCCAGTCCACATCTCCCCACTCCTCAAGAACCTCTAATGGTCACCTATCTACATCCATATCAAACAGAAACTCCTTTCCATAGGCCCTAAAGCACTCAATCAGCTTTTTCCCCTCCTACTTTACCTCGCTGATCATCTACTATAGCCCAGCCCACTCACTTCACTGCTCTAATATCTTCCTACTAAGTGTACCTCGATCTCGTCTATCTCACCACCAACCCCTTGCCCATGTCCTGCCTCTGGGCAGGAATTCCCTCCCCCTCCATTTACCACAGACCACCACTCTCCCCACCTTCAAAGCCTTATTAAAATCACATCTCCTACAGGCCTTCCCCAATTAAACCCTCCTTCACTATTATTAATTGTTATAATTATTATCATCATCGTTATGATTTTCATTATTGTGATTATTAAGTGCTTACTTACTATGTGCCAAGCACTGTAATAAGCTCTGGTGTAGACACAAGATAATCAGATTGGACACAGTCCCTGTCCCACTAAGTAGGAGGGAGTAAGATTTATTTCCCATTTTACAGATGAGCAAACTGAGGCACAGAGAAGTTAAGTGACTTGCCCAAGCTCACACTGCAGAAAAGTGGCAGAGCTGGGATTAGAACCCAGGTCCTTTGACTCCCATGCCCATACATTTTCACCTAGGCTATTCTGCTTCTCTTTTCTCCTATTTGCTCTCCCTTTTGTGTCACCCATGCACCTGGACCTGTATACCCTTTAAGCACTCGATATTCACCCCATCCTCACCCTCATAGCATTTATGTACAAATACATAATTCATATATTTATATTAACGACTGCATCCCCCCTAGATTATAAGGTTCTTGTAGGTACCAGAGCTTAGAACAGTGCTTGGCACATAGGAAGCACTTAACAAACACCATGGTTATTATTTTTATTTATTAGGAAGGGCATTTGTCTACCAATTCTATTGTATTATGCTCTCTCATGGTATGACAGCATGACCTACTATAAAGACCGTGGGCCTGAGAGTCGGATAACCTGGGGTCTAATCCGGCCTCTGCCACTTACCTGCTATGTGATCTTAGGCAAATTTCTTAACTCTTTTGTTTCTCAGTTCTCTCACCTGCAAAATGGGGATTCCACACCTGTTCTTCCTCCTTTTTAGACTGTGAGCACAAATTTGGGATCTGATTATCTACTTTCTATCCCAGTGCTAAGTACAGCCCGTGGCACATAGTAAGCACTTAACAAATACCACAACTAGTAATCATTATTACTATCATTTTTATTATCATTATTGGGGTGCTGTGGAAACAGTAAACACTCAATTAAATCCCACTGATTGGTTGATTCTTCCCAGGGAAGATACAGTTGCTCATGGAAGAACAGAGGAGTAAAGAGATGAATTCCAGCAGCCACAGTCCAGGGGATAGTGGTCACTCTTAGGCTCTGAAAATAGCAATTACATTTCTTCACCTGATTAAGATTTGATACAAACTATTTACCTTGTCCTTCCATATTATGGGAGGTATAGCTACCTTATTCTCCCACTCAGGCAATGTTTCCTGAGTGGCACGGGATATCATACCTCTAAACAGCACATGGTAGTTCCCTGTCTATATCAGTGAGGATTCCCTCTAACACATCTGTTCTACCCAAGGCTACTTCTCTATGCCTGCATTTTCATGCTTGGGAAAAATAGCTCCTGAGTCTAAATCAAACATAGACACTTTGAAATGAATTTTCTTTTCCCAATGGTCACCTGCCAAGTTATAGAAAGTACTCTCTCTCTCTCTCTCTCTCTCTCTCTCTCTCTCTCTCTCTCTCTCTCTCTCTCTATATATATATATATATATATATATTTGAATTTCATCATTGCATCACTGTAAACATCTGTTACCTCTTTGCATCTCATTTCTGTCTTGGGGTCAACCAAATAATAATAATAATGGCATTTATTAAGCACTTACTATGTGCAAAGCACTGTTCTAAGCACTGGGGAGGTTACAAGATGATCAGGTTGTCCCACGTGGAGTTCACAGTCTTAATCCCCATTTTACAGATGAGGGAACTGAGACACAGAGAAGTTAAGTGACTTGCAGAGCCGGGATTTGAACCCATGACCTCTGACTCCAAAGCCCATGCTCTTTCCGCTGAGTCACGCTGCTTCTGATGATGCTATTTGTTAAGCGCTTACTATGTGCCAAGCACTGTTCTATATAAGCAGTAAATGTTAGGCTGTTCACAGGAGTGATTTAAGGCCTTCTGTGTATGGAGCATTGTAGAAGACAATGAGGAGAGTGACATTTGACCTTTGCGATGTTGCTCTACCTGGTCTACTTCTTTGTCCAGATCCCATTACATGCCTAGAACATGGGAGAATAAATATTCACTTGCAAGCCACAGGAGGAAGTGATTGGAACCAAAGAGTAAAAGCATAATGTAATAAAAAGAACTTGGAGAGGTGGGTCCGGATCTTAAATGGTAGAGTGATCTGAAACCAGAGAGGATAATCATAGTGACAAAAGCTCTTCAGGGAATTCTCTGAATAATCCCTTGATGGTATTCACTGAGCACTTACTTTACACAGAGCACTGTACTAAGAGTTTGGCAGATTACAATTGAGTTGGTCGACATGATCCCTGCCCTGATGAATCTCACAGTGTAGCCGGGAAGTCAGACTTTAAAGTGAATTACAGGTAAAGAAAGCAAGGAAGTATTAGGATATTTACATAAGTGCTTTAGTGGTGAGGGTGGGGTGAGTACCTAACCCCTAAAGTGGTTGGGACTAAGAGCATGGATGATGGAGTAAGGAGAGAAAATAGGATGAGAGCTTAGTCAGGGAAGGCTTCCAGGAGAAAGTATGATTTCAAGAGGGTTTAAAAGATACAGAGTGCCAGTCTGTTAATAGGTAAGCTCCCCTTCTAGAATGTAAGCTCGCTGTGTGCAAGGGAATATTTCTACCAACTCTGTTATTTTGTGCTCTCCCAAGCACTTAGTAGATTGCTCTGCACATAGTAAGTGCTCAATAAATACCACTGATGGATTGCTGGAGGGGGAAGAAATTCCAGTGGGAAAGAGGATGTGAGCGAAGGGGTCAACAGCAAGCAAAGTGAGAGGGAGTGACATGAATAGGTTGGTATTACTGGTACTTGTCAAGTGCTTGCTATGTGAAGAGGTTCTCTGATGCTGACACACTCTGACCAGTTATTGTACTCTTCCAAGCACTTAGTACAGTGTTCGGCACACTGGAAGTGCTCAATAAATACGATTGATTGATCAAGAGAAGCTGGAGAGAAGCTGGAGCTGCAAATGCCATTTTTCTCAGTTGGAAAATCAGGATGGTGGCCAAAGAATTCCAAGTCTCTCAAAGTGGGGAGGGAGAGTCTGAGGCTGGGGAAGCACCTACTAGCCTCCTCAAAGAGCAGGAATTTGGCATTAAATTCGAGGATTATACTGCCTGGTATTGGTTCTACAGTTTTAATCTTAACCTTAAAGCCCAGGGAGGAATGCTGTTTTCTTTTCATTTCAGTGAAATAGTATCAAATATGGTCCGGCGTATTTTGAAGTCTTTTAAGTTTATTGTCTATTTGTTCAGTCAAAATTAATTCAACATGTTCCCGAGCCAAAGCAGACAATGGCCCTTGAACAGAAATCAACATGAATTTTTGTAGCGGATACATTTTTTTTTCTCTTTGCAATAATGAAAGCATCCTAGAGACCCGGGAAGGACTGTACTCAGAGAATTTAATCATTTTCCTCTGGGAAGGGGAGCTTGGAAAAATTTCAAATCTCTGGACTGGGAGTCTTAAAGAGAGAATGAGATTACAAGTCCCCTGTGACTGGTGAACACTTTTCCCTTTGTGCTGAAAGCTGCCGTTGAAATACAGGTTCTTCTGCTGGTGAAGATTCTTTACACTTTCGGAGATAACAGTGGGAGGGGAAGACCCTATTTGAAAAGTCATTACTGCCAGCATCTGGTTCCCATTATGAATTCAGTCCCTTTTTAAATGTAAGAAACAGAGTGAATGCCCAAATCAGGATACTTAGTTTAATCAGTTCACAGTTATGTGAATTGTCATCACTTGAGGTCACTTGCTGCAGATTAGAATGCTTCATTCATATGGCATCGCCTTGCCCAAGCCACCTGGGAGAGTACAATATAGCAGAGCTGGTAGACACATTCCCTGCCCACAACAAGCTTACAGTCTAGAGGGGGAGGCAGGCATGACTATAAATAATTTATGGTGCGTAAGTGAGGGCTCTGGGATGGCAGAAGGGATGAATAAAGGGAGTAAATCCAAGTGCAAGGGAGACACAGAAGATGAAGGAGGGATGAATAAAGGGAGCAAATCCAAGTACAAGGGAGACACAGAAGGGAGCGGGGAAGAGGAAATGAGGGCTTAGGGAAGGCCCCTTTCATTCATTCATTCATTCATTCATGCAATCGCATTTATTGAGTGTTTACTGTGTGCAGAGCACTATTAAGTGCTTGGGAAGTACAAGTTGGCAACATATAGAGACAGTCCCTACCCAACAGCGGGCTCACAGTCTAGAAGGGGGAGACAGACAACAAAACAAAACATACTAACAAAATAAAATAAATAGAATAAATATGTACAAGTAAAATAAATAAATAAATAAATAGAGTGATAAATATGTACAAACATATATGCAGGTGCTGTGGGGAGGGGAAGGAGGTAAGGTGGGGGATAGGGAGGGGGAGGAGGGGGAGAGGGAGGAGAGGGAGGAGATGTGCCTCCAATAAGGCTTTGAAAATGGGGAGAGTGATCTTGTGTCCGATATGTAGAGGGAGGGCGTTCCAAACCAGAGGCGGGATATGGGTGAGAGGTCGGAGGTGAGATAGACAAGATGGAGTTACAGTGACTAGGTTGCCATTAGAGGAGTGAAGTTCATGTGCTAGGTTGTAGTCGGAGAGCAGGAAGGTAAGGTAGGAGAGGGCAAGGTGATTGACTGCTTTAAAGCCAATGATAAGGGGTTTCTGTTTGAAGTCACGGTGGATGGGCAACCACGGGGGGTTCTTGAGGAGTGAGGAAACATGTTCTGAACATTTCTGAAAATGATCTGGACAGCAGAGTGAAGTATGGGGGAGACACAGGAGGAAGAGAGGTCAGTGCTGAGGCTGACGCAGGAGTCAAAGTGGGAAGCAGCGTGGCTCAGTGGAAAGAGCGTGGGCTTTGGAGTCAGAGGTCATGGGTTCAAACCCTGGCTCCGCCAATTGTCAGCTGTGTGACTTTGGGCAAGTCACTTAACTTCTCTGTGCCTGTTACCTCATCTGTAAAATGAGGATTAAGACTGTGAGCCCCCCGTGGGACATCCTGCTCATCTTGTAACCTCCCCAGCATTTAGAACAGTGCTTTGCACATAGTAAGTGCTTAATAAATGCCATCATTATTATTATTATTATTATAGGATAAGAGCTTGGCTTGTGATTCATTCATTCATTCATTCAATCATTTATTGAGCGCTTGCTGTGTGCAGAGCACTGTACTAAGCGCTTGGGAAGTACAAGTTGGCAACATATGGAGATGGTCCCTACCCAACAGCGGGCTCACAGTCTAGAAGGGGGAGACAGAGAACAAAACAAAACATATTAACAAAATAAAATAAATAGAATAGTAAATAGTAAATATGTACAAGTTCCTCCTGCTTCTCAAGAATTCCTAATATCAGCCTGTGTATTTCACGATAGGATGCCCCACTGTTCCTGAGAGCTGCTGAGCAGTAACTGGGGGAGGCTATTATGGGAGAAGAAACCAGGTTTCATCCTTCAGCATGCCACAACTCCCACACAGTAGTGGCTTTGGGTGGGAAATGACTCAACGGCATTTGAAGAGGGAGGCAGAAAAAAACCTTTCAGAAGGTCAAGTTCATCTCCCCATTCGGGCCCTTAATCTACACTTACAACACCTTATAACAGTCTCTGATGCCATAAATAGACCACCGTAAGCTTACGGAAGGGAGTGCTCTATCTGGAGGCCAGGAACATGAAGAGCTAGGAACTTGAGGCAGTTTAATCAGGTTGATCCATGTGTCACCATGATGGGAGGTTGAAATAGCCAGTAGAGGAACGTCTGCTGGGACGATGTCCTCTGGAGTAAAGGTTCCTGGCCAAATAGATGTCCGGAGCAACTCACCTGATGAATGGCCTCAGTGGAAATCTTGAAAAATCCAGGCAACACAATCCCCAACCCTGGGAATAGCCTACAGGACTGCTAGGATGGCGCTCAGCTTCGGCACCAGGCTGCAGTCACTGGCCTCCAGTCATGGAAGCAGTGAGGCTTAGTGGATAGAGCATGTTCCTCGGAGTCAGAAGGACATGGATCCTAATTCTGACTCCACTGCCTGTCTGCTGTGTGACCTTGGGCAAGTCACTTAACATCTCTGTGCCTGTTACCTCATCTGGAAAATGAGGATACAAGTGTGAGCCACTATGTTGCCGCCGACCCCTGGCCCACATTCTACCTCTGGTCTCGAATGCCCTCCCTCCTCAAATCCATCAAACAATCACTCTTCCCCCCTACAAAGCTCTACTGAAGGCTCGCTTCCTCCAAGAGGCCTTCCTAGACTAAGCCACCTCTTCCTCAGCTCCTCTCCCTTCTGCGTCACCTCAACTCGCTCCCTTTGCTCTTCTCCTTTTCACTTTCACTTTCAATCGTATTTATTGAGCGCTTACTGTGTGCAGAGCTCTGTATTAAGCACTTGGGAAGTACAAGTTGGCAACATATAGAGACGGTCCCTACCCACCAGCAGGCTCACAGTCTAGAAGGGGGAGATGGACAACAAAACAAAACATATTAACAAAATAAAATAAATAGAATAAATATGTACAAATAAAATAAATAGAGTAATAAATATGTACAAACATATATACATATATACAGGTGCTGTGGGGAGGGGAAGGAGGTAAGGCGGGGGGGATGGGGAGGGGGAGGAGGGGCACCATACCACACACACCACACCACAGAGCCTATGTATATATGTATGTATCTATAATTCTATTTATTTAAATTGATGCCTGTTTTTGATGTCTGTCTCCCCAGCTGTAGTCTGTAAGCCCATTTTGGGCAGGGATTGTCTCTCTCTATTGCTGAATTATACTTTCCAAGTGCTTAGTACAGTACTCTGCACACAGTAAGCGCTCGATAAATATGATTGAATGAATGAATGAATGTGGGACAGGGACTGTGTCCCACCTGATTAACTTGTATCTACCCTAGCACTTAGAACAGTGCTTGGCACATAGTAAGTGCTTAACAAGTACCATAATTATTATTATGAGCCAGAACTGGATTTCATGTATCAAATTCTTGGATGCACTTTGCTGCCTGTCTACTCACTTGGTGATTCCATTCACTCATTCATTCAATTAATAATAATGATGGCATTTGTTAAGTGCTTACTATGTGGAAAGCACTGTTCTAAGCACTAGGGGGGATACAAGGTGATTAAGTTGTCCCATGTGGGGCTCACAGTCTTGATCCCCATTTTACAGATGAGGTAACTGAGGCTCAGAGAAGTTAAGTGACTTGCTCAAGGTCACGCAACAGACATGTGGTGGAGCTGTGATTCGAACCCATGACCTCTGACTCCAAAACCCATGCTGTTTCCACTGAGCCACGCTGCTGCTTGTATTTATTGAGCACTTACTGTGTGCACATCACTGTACTAAGCACTTGGGAAGTACAAGTTGGCAACATATAGAGATGGTCACTACCTAACAATGGGCTCACAGTCTAGAAGGGGGAAACAGACAACAAAACAAAACATGTAGACAGGTGTCAAAATCTTCAGAACAAATAGAATTAAAGCTAGATGCACATCATTAATAAAATAGAATAGTAAATATGTACAAGTAAAATAGAGTAATAAATCTGTACAAACATATACGCACGTGCTGTGGGGAGGGGAAGGAGGTGGGGGGGGCGATGGGGAGGAGGAGAGGAAAAAGGGGGGTCAGTTTGGGAAGGCCTCCTGGAGGAGGTGAGCTCTCAGTAGGGCTTTGAAGGGAGAAAGAGAGCTAGCTTGGAGGATGGGCAGAGGGAGGGCATTCCAGGCCAGGGGGAGGACGTGGGCCGGGGGTTGATGGCGGGACAGGCGAGAACGAGGTACAGTGAGGACGTTAGCAGCAGAGGAGCTGAGGGTGTGGGCTGGGCTATGGAAGAAGAGCAGGGAGGTGAAGTAGGAGGGGGCGAGGTGATGGACAGCCTTGAAGCCAAGAGTGAGGAGTTTTTGCCTGATGCATAGGTTGACTGGTAGCCACTGGAGATTTTTGAGGAGGGTAATAACATGCCCAGAGCGTTCCTGCACAAAGATGATCCCGGCAGCAGCTTGAAGTATATACTGAAGTGGGGAGAGACAAGAGGATGGGAGATCAAGGAGGAGGCTGATGCAGCAATCCAGTCGGGATAGGATGAGAGACTGAACCAGCAAGGTAGCAGTTTGGATGGAGAGGAAAGAGCAGATCTTGGTGATGTTGCGGAGGTGAGACTGGCAGGTTTTGGTGACGGATTGGATGTGAGGGGTGAATGAGAGAGCGGAGTCAAGGATGACACCAAGTTTACGGGCTTGTGAGACGGGAAGGATGGTAGTGCCATCTACAGTGACGGGAAAGTCAGGGAGAGGGCAGGGTTTGGGCGGGAAGATAAGGAGTTCAGTCTTGGACATATTGAGTTTTAGATGGCAGGCAGACATCCAGATGGAGATGTCCTGAAGGCAGGAGGAGACCCGAGCCTGAAGGGAGGGAGAGAGAGTAGGGGCAGAGATGTAGATTTGGGTGTCATCAGCCTAGAGATGATAGTTGAAGCCGTGGGAGCGAATGAGTTCACCAAGGGAGTTAGTGTAGATAGAGAACAGAAGGGGACCAAGAACTGACCCCTGAGGAACCCCTACAGTAAGGGGATGGGAGGGGGAGGAGGAGCTGGCAAAGGAGACTGAGAATGAACAGCCGGAGAGATGAGGAGAACCAGGAGAGGACGGAGTCTGTGAAGCCAAGGTTGGATAGTGTGTTGAGGAGAAGGGGGTGGTCCACGTGTTGAAGGCAGCTGAGAGGTTGAGGAGGATGAGGATAGAGTATGTGCCGTTAGACTTGGCAAGAAGGAGGTCATTGGTGACCTTTCAGAGGGCAGTTTTGGTGGAGTGTAGGGGACAGAAGCCAGATTAGAGGGGGTCAAGGAGAGAGTTGGAATTGAGGAATTCGAGGCAGCGGCTGTAGACGACTCGTTCAAGGAGTTTGGAAAGAAATGGTAGGAAGGAGATAGGGTGATAACTAGAAGGGGAGGTGGGTTCAAGAGAGGGTTTTTTTTAGGATGGGGGAGACATGGGCACGTTTGAAGGCAAAGGGGAAGGAACCAGTGGAGAGTGAGCCTGGCAACAACAAGAGAGCAAACCACTATCAGTCAATTAATCAACAGGATTTATTGAGGTCTTATTCATTCAATCATATTTACTGAGTGCTTACTTTGTGCAAAGCACTGTACTAAGTGGTTAGGACAGTACACTATAACAACAGACACATTCCTGCCCACAATGAGATCACAGTCTAGAGGGGGAGACAGGTGTAAATGCAAATAAAGAAAGAAATTACAGATACATATGTATATATATATATATATATATATATATACAGAGAAGCAGCGTGGCTCAGTGGAAAGAGCCTGGGCTTTGGAGTCAGAGGTCATGGGTTCAAATCCCGGCTCCACCACTTAGCTGTGTGACTTTGGGCAAGTCATTTCACTTCTCTGGCCCTCAATTCCCTCATCTGTAAAATGGGGATTAAGACTGTGAGCCCCCCGTGGGACAACCTAATCACCTTGTAACCTCCCCAGTGCTTAGAACAGTGCTTTGCACATAGTAAGCACTTAATAAATGCTATTATTATTATTATATATGTGTGTGTGTAGGAATATACATTATATACAAATTTATACATACTGTGTTGCACAGCACAGCACTAAGTGCTTGGGAGAGTACAGTAAACTGGAGATGGTAGACATGTACCATCTCCTCCAGAAAGCCTTCCCTGACTGAGCTTCCTCTCTTCTTCTCCCACTCCCTTCTGTGCAGCTCATACTTGCTCCTTCATTCATCCTCCCTCCCTTCCCCACAGGACATATGTACATATTTGTAATTTATTTATTCATCTATTTATTTATTTATATTAATGTCTGTCTCCCCCTCTAGACTGTTAGCTCGTTGCGGACAAGGAATGTGTACAATGTTATATTGTACTCTCCCAAGTGCTTAGTATAGTGCTTTGCACACAGTAAGCGCTCAATAACATTCTAGCAGAAGATACAGATATAAAATAAATTACAGATGGTGAATGCAGCTGAGTTTAAGGATGTCTATGTAAGTGGTATGGGTGTGGCTTAGTGGCAAGAGCACAGGTTTAGGAGTCAGAGGTCATGGGTTCTAATTCTGGCTTCACCAGTTATATGCTGTGTAACTTTGGGCACGTCCCTTAACTTCTGTCCCTCAGTTACCTCATCCGTAAAATGGGGATTAAGACTGTGAGCCCCATGTGGGACAACCTGATTACCTTATATCTACCCCAGCATTTAGAACATGCTTGGCACATAGTAAGCACTGAACAAATACCATCATCATCATGATCAAAATATCAAAGTACTTAAGGGTGGTGGGCTAAGATGGGGTGAAAATCAAAGTGTTTTAGGAGTACAGATCCAAGTGCATAGGTGATACAGAAGAGAGAATAAATAGAAGGGGAAATGAAGGGGTTAGTCAGGGAAGGCCTTTTGAAGGAGATGTGGTTTAAGTAGGACTTGAAGGTGAGGAGAGTCATAGTCAATCAGTTAATCATATTTATTGAGCACTTACTGTGTGCCAAGCACAATACTAAGAGCTTGGGAGAGTACAATATAACAATATAAGAGACACATTCCCTGCTCACAGCAAGCTTACAGTCTAGAGAAGGAGCGTACAGTCTGTCAGATATAAATGGGGAGGGAGTCCAAGCTAGAGGGAGGACATGAGAAAGGCGTCAGTGGCAAGACAGATGAGACAGAGGTATAGTGAGTAGTTGGCATCAGAGGAGCAAAGTGTGTGAGCTGGGTTGTTACATGAATTGAGTGAAGTGAAATAGGAGGGAGTGAGCTGATTGAGTGCTTTGAAGCTGATGGTAATAATAATAATAATAATGGCATTTGTTAAGCGCTTACTATATGCAAAGCACTGTTCTAAGCGCTGGGGAGGATACAAGGTGATCAGATTGTCCCACGTGGGGCTCACATCCCCATTTTACAGATAAGGTAACTGAGGCACAGAGAAGCTAAGTGACTTGCCCAAAGTCACACAGCAGATAATTGGTGGAGCCAGGATTTGAACCCATGACCTCTGACTTCCAAGTCCGTGCTCTTTCCATTGAACCACGCTGCTTCTCTAAGGAGTTTCTGTTTGATGTGGAATTGGGCAGTCACTAGAGATGGTTAGTTTTTTGTGAAGGCTCTCTGTCTTGAAGTCTTTATGACTTTATGGTAAGGAGTTTCTGTTTGATGTGGAATTGGGCAATCACTAGAGATGGTTAGTTTTTTGTGAAGGCTCTCTGTCTTGAAGTCTTTATGACTGGACCAAGACTCATCCATCATTTATGATGAGAGTCTCCCTTGTCATCACCATGAGGTGGGACATTTAAATACCAGAAGTGGAATAATCTGAAGAAGTTGGATCACCAGAAATTTGGGAAGTCTGAAGATGCTCCAGAGGATCCCCGACCGAACTGTACCACCAGTGACCCGCATACCTGGAGAGGGCCTCTAAACCCCTATATTCTTGGTTAGATTTGCACCCAGAGTCAATGCTGACAAACAGATTTTGTGAAGCAGTCCCTGTCCCAAACCTAATTGTTTTACTTACCCCAGCACATAGAACAGTGCTTGACACATAGTAAGCTCCTAACAAATGCCATAAAACAGAAACAAAATAATGGTGTTTATTGAATGCTTACTGTGTGCAAAGCACAGTACTAAGTATGTGGGAGAGTACAATACATCAAAGTGGGTAGACTCAATCCTGCTCTCAAGGAGTTTACAATCTTCTTGGACAGTAAGATATTGGAGTGGGAAGGAAATTTCCATAGAGGATTTGGTGCAGGAGTGTGGCAAAGGGGAAAAAATTGTCCAAAGGTCATGTTTTAAGAGGTGTTGCCATCAGAAGTTAGGAGAAGGAATAGGAGGGTAAAGATGGGGGGAAAGAAATGGAGAAGAAATTCATTCATTCAATCATATTTATTGAGTGCTATTTGTGTGCAGAGCACTGTACCAAGCGCTTGGAAAGTACAAATAGCATATAGAAGCGGTCCCTAACCAACAATGGGCTCACAGTCTAGAAGAAATCCTTCAAAATACATGAAAAAGGTTTTCACCCTACTCCACTCACACTCCCCATTTCCTTTTAGCTTCAAATTACTGAACACAGTAGGTGTATGGCACTCCTGTGGGGATTTGGGCAAGTAATGTAAGCAAGGAACAACAGGGAAAAGCTTTAAGGTACAGCAGAATCGCTTAATCAGTACCTTGACAAAATGCACTCCTTGCCAGATTGGGAAGACTGCCAGGGGATATATTCGATGCAGGGTATTTCATTAACTCTAAACAATGGGTAAATCGCTCACCTAATTGTAAATTGTCTGTTTAAATGGCACCTCTGGTGTTATCTTTAGCTTCTTCACAGTAGCTAACATGGGAAAATTGGTGTTGGCCAACATAAATTCCCTACTTAAAGAGAAGCAGCGTGGATCAGTGGCAAGAGCCTGGGCTTTGGAGTCAGAGGTCACAGGTTCTAATCCCAACTCCACCACTTGTCAGCTATGTGACTTTGGGCAAGTCACTTCACTTCTCTGGGCCTCAGTTACCTCAACTGTAAAATGGGGATGAAGACTGTGAGTCCCGCGTGGCACAACCCGATTACCTTGTATCCCCTCCAGCGCTTAGAACAGTGTTTGGCAGATAGTAAGCATTTAACAAATACCATCACTATTATTATTAATGTTATTATTACTCCTTTAGTTTGATGACACGGCCTTGTGAATTATTTCATGCTTTATTACAGTTTTCCCAGTATTTTGGTTGTTAGAAAATCGCAACTGAAACCACTCAGGAAAGAATTTAGGACCTTGTTTGGTGTCTTGGATTGGGCAAATACTGTGGAATCAGTAGACTTAGATCTTAGACTTCTTTCTAGCACTCACCCTCTGAACATCCACACTGTTTATTGAGCACCTCTTTTGTACTATATTAAGTGTTTGGAGAACTTACCAAAGAAGTAAAAGAGGTGGTCCTTGCCCTTGAGGAGTTTTCAGTCGATTGTGGGCAGGGAATGTGTCTACCAACTCAGTTGTATTGTACTCTCCCAAGAGCTTAATACAATGTTGTGCTCACAGAAAGTGCTCAGTAAATAGGATTGAATGACTGATGTGCTTTTGGGGCCTCGTTTTCTTCTAACTGTGATTGTGATGATACCATCTAGGTCAGAGTTAGTATTCCCAGGTATGTAGGTCTAACTTCCCACCAAGGCCATGTTTGTCCAGAAACCAGGAAGGGCTAGTCCTTGGTGCTCTAGGGGATATTGGACTGCTTCTGGATAGTGGTAAGGACCCCACTCTTCCACCAGGCTGCAGTCATCCTGTGCTCTCCCTGGGAAAAAATGGGGAAAGAAAAAAATTGGGGAGGTTTCCCTGATTTCTGAGGAACACTGGTGCAAGGTGATCCTTGGCAACTTAACATGTTTCATGAGTCACTGTCCTTCCAAGGGAGGGATTATCAGGCAGATGATAGTAAAATGAGCAGCATTCTGCCCTCTTCTAGGCTATGAGCTCATTGTGGGAAGGGATTGTCCCTATTGCTGCATTGTTCTTTCCCAAACCATTGGTAGAGTGCTCTGCACACAGTAAGCACTCAATAAACACAATATGATGGATGAATGAATGAATGGAAAGCAAAGCTGCAAACATTAGACAGGAAAATCCTCCCTCCTCTCCTGCTACTCCCCAGCTTGTACAGCTAGCTCCTCTCAAGACAAATTTACACACTGTACCTTGTTCTCATCTCGCAATCAACCTCTTGATCATACCCTCCCTCCTGCCTTCCCTCCACTGCTCTCCCCATCTTCAAAGCCCTTCTGAAATCCCATCTTCTTCAGGCCTTTCCTGATTAATCTCTTATTTCCCCTCCCTCCCTCAGCAATCAGCATTCACCTAACCTTCCTTCCTCTCCCCCTCGACCCCCTCTCCATCCCCCACATCTTACCTCCTTCCCTTACCCACAGCACCTGTATACCTGTATACATGTATATATGTTTGTACATATTTATTACTCTATTTATTTATTTTACCTGTACCTATCTATTCTATTCATTTTATTTTGTTAGTATGTTTGGTTTTGTTCTCTGTCTCCCTCTTCTAGACTGTGAGCCCACTGTTGGGTAGGGACTGTCTCTATATGTTGCCAGCTTGTACATCCCAAGCGCTTAGTACAGTGCTCTGCACACAGTAAGCGCTCAATAAATACGATTGATTGATTGATTGATTGACCTAAGCACTTTGGCACTCACCTTTTCCCCCCTCCCCCTTTATCCCCTCCACACACATCCACCATAACATTTACATTCATATCTTTATACTCTACTGTTTTTCCATACTTAGAATTCGTTTCAGTGTCTATCTGCCCTGCTAGAGTGTATACTTCTGAATGGCAGGGATCATGTCTCTTAACCCACTGGACTCTCCCAAGGACTGAGTATATTACTCTTCACAGTTTCAGGGCTCAATAAATAATACTATAGAGCAACTGTGGGGGATTATCTAAACCTTGCAGTGGAGAGTTGATTTTTCTCTATGTGCCTCAGAGGTTCAGTTGGTAATAGGAATTGATGCATGGAAAAGATCCGTGAGGCTTTGTCTCTCTCCAAGGTGAAGAGACCGCAGAGAAGCTATCTCATTTCTGGGGGGTATTTTCATCCCTCCAAAGCACATTGCTAAATAAATGTGGAGTATATTTTTTTTTGGCAGTAGTCAGATTTTCTTCTGGATTGAATTTGAGACTGAAAAGAACATGTAAACACAAAAAAATTAAAGTCTTTACAAACACACATAAACTCATAGTGTTTGGCTTCTGATGAGGGTTAGTTTAATTCATATTTTATCTCAACCAACCTCCATCCACACTTGTTGATGACTTCAAGGCATCAGTCATTCATTCATTCATTCAATTGTATTTATTGAGCGCTTACTGTGTGCAGAGCACTGTACTAAGCGCTTGGGAAGTACAAGTTGGCAACATAGAGAGACGGTCCCTACCCAACAGCGGGCTCACAGTTTAGAATCAGTCATATTTCTTGGATTGGTTGTCGGACTACTGTTTCTGCTTCTTAGGAACTGTTAGTATCAACAAAAAGTCATAAAAAGGCATAACCATGATTTATCAAAAGATGTAATGAAACTTTTCTTTAAAAAAAAAATCAATGGTTTTCCAGCTATAAAAGTACGATGAAGCTGAGAATTCAGTTTGCTGAAGCATGAGCAAATGGATTAATGGTCTTTATGTATTAGTAGAGAATATAAATCTAAAAGTAATAAAGGTTGATTATCTGACAGGGAAGCACTGTGGTGGAGAGCTATCATTTTTATTCACCTTTCCATCCACACATGCAATCAGGATTTCCAATTATTCATGTCGTTTCCAGTTTGTGATTTGGATTCATTCACCATCAGTTCCACCCCCCAGGCCTTGGATAGCAAAACACCATATGCTTCTCTCTCTCCAAGCTTGAGCTTAAGGCTGTGTCTTCTCTCATTGCCCTCATCAGCAGCACTGCACCCCAGGGATTTAATAATAATAATAATGGCATTTATTAAGCACTTACTATGTGCAAAGCACTGTTCTAAGTGCTGGGGAGGTTACATGGTGATCAGGTTGTCCCGTGGGAGGCTCACAGTCTTAATCCCCATTTTACAGATGAGGTAACTGAGGCACAGAGAAGTTCAGCGACTTGCCCAAAGTCGCACAGCTGACAATTGGCAGATCTGGGATTTGAACCCATGACCTCTGACACCAAAGCCTGGAATCTTTCCACTGAGCCACGATGCTTCTCTGTTAAGCATCTTCTTTGGGCAGAGCATTGGTCCAGGCAATAGCAGTAATAGCTTTTATTGAGTACCCACTGGCTGCAATATACTGCAGTAAGTGTTTAGGATGTATTAAAGTGCAACATATGGTCCCTGGCCCTCAATATATAGTTTCTGGGGGTACAACCTAGAATAACAATAATAATAATAATAATGACAATAATGGTGGTATTTTTAAGCGCTTACCACTAAGCACTGGAGTCAATACAAAGAAATCAGGTTGATCACAGTCCCTGTCCCATGGCTCAGTGGAAAGAGCACGGGCTTTGGAGTCAGAGGTCATGGGTCCAAATTCTGGCTCCGCCAACTCTCAGCTGTGTTAATTTAGGCAAGTCACTTAACTTCTCTGTGACTCAGTTACCTCATCTGTAAAATGCGGATAAAAACTGTGAGCCCTCCGTGGGACAACCTGATCACCTTGTAACCTCCGTAGCGCTTAGAACAGTGCTTTGCACATAGTAAGTGCTTAACAAATACCATTATTATACTTATTGTTATATAGGGGTCACACTCTTAATCTGTATTTGACAGATGAGGTAACTGATACACAGAGAAGTGAAGTGACTTACCCAAGGTCACACAGCAGACAAGTTGCTGAGCCGGGATTAGAACCTAGGTCCTTCTGACTTCCAGGCCTGTCTTCTATCCACTAGGCCATAAATGAGACTATGCAAATTCAGAAAGTCAAATGTTTTCAGCCGTAGTGACCTAACTCTAAGGTGAGGGATTTAGAAGAAAAAGAAGATCAAAACAGGGAAATGAACTTTAGGGCTTAGTACAGTGCTCTGGTGACACAAACCTGCAATAATACCATTCATTGATTAAAGAAGCCCAAACCTCTGCTTTATTTGCCACAGTGCCCTACTTCTCTTTGGTTTCTATATAGTCTACTTGTCCTTGCCTCTTGTCTTGCTTTAGTTTTCTACTGTTCTATTTTTGTCTTATGTACAGGTCACAGGTTCCCCTCTTTATCAATCAATCAATCAATCAATCAATCGTATTTATTGAGTGCTTACTGTGTGCAGAGCACTGTACTTAAGCGCTTGGGAAGTACAAGTTGGCAACATATAGAGACAGTCTCTACCCAACATTGGGCTCACAGTCTAAAAGGGGGAGACAGAGAACAAAACCAAAAATACTAACAAAATAATATAAATAGAATAGATATGTACTAGTAAAATAAATAAATAGAGTAATAAATATGCACAAACATATATACATATATACATATGTATATATTCCCTCCCTTATTCTGAGGGCCAGGGATCATGTCTGAATCTCACCTGGTATTATTTCCAGGCCCTTAGTACAGTACTTTGCACATAGTAAGCACGTAATAAATACCATCACAACCAGGGCCTGGTGTGGGAAGTATTTGCTTCGCTGAGAGGGCCAGTGTAGCGGATGATGATGATTTGTGACCTATACTCCTTCTCTCACAGCTGTGCCTCAGAGGTGTCCCTGTTTCAAAACCTCACATTTTTGATCGGCAATAGCCACTCAATTGTGCATCAGAGGAAAGAAGAACCTGAGAAAGGCTATAGTGGTTTGTTGTATTCATAGAAGTGAATCCTGTCAGGGATTTTGCTTTGCTCTTAAACTAACCTGAAGATTGATTCAGGGCTTTGGAAGTCAGTTGGCGGAATGAAAAACACTAACATTTGGCCCAGGAGGGAAACACATAAACACGGCTCTAGCGAGCCTCCTTCTTGCCAAGATTTTCCTACAGTGTGCACACTGGTGGAGGCTATGCAGATGTTTTCCTAGCCCCAGGCTTTTTTTGAAGGGAGGGAGAGAAGAGTAGTGGGAATCCTCCATTCCAGAAGAGGCTTTTTTTAGAAGCAGAGTTTGGAATTGAGCTTAGTGGAAAGAAAGCAAGTGTGAGAGACAGGGGACTTGGTTTCTAATCTCTGCTCTGCCACTTGCCTGCTGTGGGACCTTGAAAAAAGTCACTTAACTCACTATGCCTCATGTTCCTCATCTATATAAGGCAGGGTTGGTAGGGGAGACTCAATACCTGTTCTCCCTTCCCTTAGACTGTGAGCCTCTTGTTGGACATCGATTGGGTCTAATCTGATAAATTTATATCTGCCACAGCACTTAGTACATAATAAACACTTGGAAAGCTGTGTGGCCTAAGGGACAAAGCACAGGCCTAGAAGACAGAGGGCCCCTCTTGGAGTCACACCTGGGGAGTTTCCAGTAGCCTACCAGTCTCGATTGTAGGAGGGAGAGTCAAGCAGAGGCATACCCATTCCATTCCTAGCTTGGCCAGTGGCTAGTGAGTGGAAGGCCATCTGCTACAAGTCAAAACTCAGCTGTGCTGGGCAACAGTGGCATGGGAGAGAGTCGAGTGCAGAGACTTGAGTTTACTGCACAGAAGGAGGCACTGGTAAACCACTTCTGTATTGTTACCATGAAAACTATCGATACACTACCAGAACGATTGCAGATGTAGGTGGGGAATTCTGGGAGAGATGTGTCCACGGAGCAGCTATGGTCGGGGACAACTCGAAGGCATAAGACAGGACAGGACCCAGAGGATCTGGGTTTTAATATCAGCCCACTACTTTCCTGCGGTGTGAGCTTGAGCAAGACACTTAACTTCTCTGGGCCTCAAGTTTCCTCAACTATAAAGCGAGAATTCAATACCTCCTACTTGACTGTGGGCCCCATGTAGGACAGGGACTGTGTCCCACGTGATTAACTCACCTCCCTTCTCTCCTTTTACATCCCAGCCTGCACACTCTGCTCCTCTGGTGCTAACCTTCTCACTGTGCCTCGTTGTCACCTGTCCCACCATAGATCCCTGGCCCTCTAGCCTGGAATGCCTTCCCTCCCTCCTCAGATCCACAAAACAATCACACTTCCCCACTTCAAAGCCCTACTGGAGGCTCACTTCCTCCAAGAGGCTTTCCCAGACTAGGCTCCCCTTTTCTTCAGCTCTCCCTCATTCTGTATCCCTCCACACATCTGCCAAGCTAGCTCTCTCCCCCCCTTCAAGGCCCTACTGAGAGCTCACCTCCTCCAGGAGGCCTTCCCAGACTGAGCCCCCTCCTTCCTCTCCCCCTCCTCCTCCTCCGCCTTACCTCCTTCCCTTCCCCACAGCACCTGTATATATGTATATATGTTTGTTTGTATTTATTACTCTATTTATTCTACTTGTACATATCTATTCTATTTATTTTATTTTGTTAATATGTTTTGTTTTGTTCCCTGTCTCCCCCTTCTAGACTGCGAGCCCACTGTTGGGTAGGGACTGTCTCTATATGTTGCCAACTTGTACTTCCCAAGCGCTTAGTACAGTGCTCTGCACACAGTAAGCGCTCAATAAATATGATTGATTGATTGATCGCTCCAACTCACTCCCTTTGCTCTGTTCCCCTCTCCCAGCCCCACAGCACTTCTGTATATATGTACATATCTATAATTCTATTTATTTATATTAATACCTGTTTACTTGTTTTGATATGTATATATCTATAAATATATTTATTTATATTGATATTGATTGGAGTCAGAGTTCATGGGTTCATATCCCTGCTCCGCCAATTGTCAGCTGTGTGACTTTGGGCAAGTCACTTAACTCTGGGCCTCAGTTCCCTCTTTTGTAAAATGGGGATTAAGACTGTGAGCCCCCCGTGGGACAACCTGATCACCTTGTAACCTCCCCAGTGCTTAGAACAGTGCTTTGCACATAGGAAGCACTTAATAAATGCCATTATTATTATTATTATTATTATTATTGATGCCTGTTTACTCGTTTTGATGTCTATCTCCCCGCTTCTAGACTGTAAGCCTGATGTGGGCAGAGCTTGTCTCTTTTTATTGCTGAATTGTACTGTCCAAGCCTTAGTACAGTGCTCTGCACACAATAAGTGCTTAATAAATTCGAATGAATGAATGAATGAACTTGTCCCTACCCTAGCACCATCATTCATTCATTCATTCATTCATTCATTCAATCGTATTTATTGAGCACTTACTGTGTGCAGAGCACTGTACTAAGCTCTTGGGAAGTACAAGTTGGCAACATATAGAGACGGTCCCTACCCAACAACGGGCTCACAGTCTAGAATGGGGAGACAGACAACAATACAAAACATATTAACAAAATAAAATAAATAGAATAGTAAATATGTACAAGTAAAATAAATAGAGTAATAAATATGTACAAACTATCCAGCCTGGAAGTTATCTCACTCCTGCTGCAGGTGAATTTGATCTGTGTCTTCCTCTCTGTCTTTTCCTCTACAGTCTCTTCTGGAGTACCAACCAATCAATCAATCAGTGGCATTTATTGAGCACTTAATGTGTGCACAGCACTGTACTGAGTGCTTGGAAGAGTGCCCCAGTGCTTAACAAATAGTAAGCACTTTGCAAATGCCATATTAAAAATACAATACTAATAATGATAATAATGAAAAGGGCCCGGGAGAATAGTTTGGGATTGCACTCCAGCATCAGCTTTAAATTTTCTAAAACTGTTAACAGAAAATATAATCAATTGGATTCATTCATTCAAGCGTATTTATTGAATTCTTACTGTGTGCAGAGCACTGTACTAAGCGCTTGGGAAGTACAAGTCGGCAACGTATAGAGACGGTCCCTACCCAACAACGGACTCACAGTCTAGAAGGGGGAGACAGACAAAAAAACAAGACATGTAGACATTAGATCCCATTTGGTGGTCTAGAAAGAGATTTGGTGAATAACTACATTTAAGAAACTCTGTCCCATGCTTGTGCTCAGTTTCCTTGGAGCTGGGGTCCCTTAGTTCCTGTATCATCTCCACGTCCTTCATCCCCTTCACACACTTTACCTGCAGGCTCTGTTTCTATTTCCTTTTCTCCTTCACCTCTTGTTTTCTGGTGACATTTTCTCCCCCATCCCCACCCACCTCCACCACAGGCAAGAAGCAGTCATTGCCCCTGCAAACCGGGACAGGAATCAGATCCCTGAGAAGCAGTGTGGCTTAGTGGATAGAGCACGGGCTTGGGAGTCAGAAGGACCTGGGTTCTAATACCAGTTCTGCCACATGTCTGCTGTGTGACTTTGGGCTAGTCACTTAATCTCTCTGGGCCTCAGTTACCTCATCTGTAAAATGGAACTAAGAGTGTGAGCCCCATGTAGGACAGGGACTGTGTCCAATTTGATCAACTTTCATCTACCCCTGCACTTGGAACAGTGCTCGGCAAATAGTAAGTGCTTAACAAGTATTATCATTATTATTATTATTATTATTATTATTATCATTATCATTATTATTATTATCATCCCTGTCCTGGGGACTGGCAGACCTGACCTGCCTTTGAGACCAGAGAGTGGCATAAAGCAGATTAACTTTTATCCTGATCCTGTGAATCTTGAATAATAAGAATCTTACTGCCTCTTCTTAGAGATCAGAATTTCATTTAGAGGAGATATTCAGTTTATTTTCTTCACAAAAGTAAGAAATGAATAGTGAAGACTTGAGGGAGTTTTATTTTTCATTTCTACCTTTTATGGGGCCCTTCTTTGCACTGCAGTTTCATGTTGAGAGGAGTCGTCTTTGGCTGCCTTAGTGCCATGGCCTCATAAATCCCTTATTAATAACACTAATAATAACAATGGTGTTTGTTAAGTACTTACTATGTGCCAGGCACTGTACTAAACACTGGGGTGGATACAAACAAATAAATCAGACTGGATACAGTTCCTGTCCCACGTTGAGCTCACAGTCTCAATCCCCATTTTTCAGATCAGGTAACCAAGGCAAAGAGAAGTGAAGTGACTTGCCCAAAGTCACACAGCAGACAATTGGTAGAGACAGCATTAGAACCCAGGACCTACTAACACCCAGGCCCATGCTCGATCCACTATGCCATGGAAATCCAAATTTTGATTCCATGACTTTGGGGATCATTCCTTGTAAAATCTCCTCTTGCCCCCAGCAGGTCCTTGTGGCTTTACCTATGGAGTGTCATAAGGATAGTGTTGATTCATTCAATCGTATTTCTTGAGCCCTTACTGTGTGCAGAGCACTGTACTAAGCATGTGATGGAGTTGCATAAAATAGAAATAGAATTCAGAAATCCCTAGCCCAGAAGCATGGTCCAAAAGCTCTGCATCCATTTATTTCTTCCAGGTGACTTTTAATTGACTCATAAATATGAATCTAAATTCAATTTTTGAAGATAATAAGCTCCCCCCCATTATTGTCCAGAAGCAGTACTTTGTAGAAACAGTATTTCCTGGAGGATTTAGAAAATCCTGTGTGAGAGCCTCACTTTTATACCTTGTTCCCCTAGCCATGGGGGCCACTAATAGGCTGCTGGGCTCCCCACACCAGATCTGTGTGAAGGGGAAGATGTTTCTGGCACCTGATCATCCAGAAGCAGTGGTGAGGAGATTGATTGTTTTTTTTGGCCTCTGTAGGTTGGCTTTCAAGACAGTTCAGTCCTGATGAAGATAATGACTTCCACTGTTGAGCTCAAACAAAGCTTTGGCTTATGCATTTATGACCTTGGTCATTTCCAGTAAGCCCTGGAAGTCGTGTCAGTCCAGCTTCAGGTGAATTTGGTTTGTGACTCCCTCACCATCTGTTCCTCCACTTTCTCTGTAGGACCAATCAATCAGTGGTATTTATTGAGCACTTATGGTCTGCAGAGCACTGTACTGTTTGGAAGAGTAGCATCCAACAGAATTGGTAGACATGATTCCTGTCTAAGGTAAGGGCTTCCATGGCACCGTGAAAAGGGGTAGCAGATCCAAAATCCCTGAGTGCACCAGGATCTCCCACACCACAACTGTGGCTCCTCAATCACTCCTTTTTCATTCATTCATTCAATTCAATCTTATTTATTGAGCACTTACTGTGTGCAGAGCACTGTACTAAGTGCTTGGGAAGTACAAGTCGGCAACATATAGAAACGGTCCCTACCCAACAATGGGCTCACAGTCTAGAAGGGGGAGACAGACAACAAAACAAAACATGTAGACAGGTGTCAAAACCGTCAGAATAAATAGAATTATAGCTATGTGCACATCGTTAACAAAATAAATAGAATAGTAAATATGTACTATGTGTAAATATGCACACAGTAAGCGCTTAACAAATACCATCATTATTATTATTATTACAAGTAAAATAAATAGAGTAATAAGTCTGTACAAATATATACAAGTGCTGTGGGCAGGGGAAGGAGGTAGGGCAGAGGGGGGGATGGGGAGGAGGAGAGGAAAAGGGGGGCTCAGCCTGGGAAGGCCTCTTGGAGGAGGTGAGCTCTCAGTAGGGCTTTGAAGGGAGGAAAAGAGCTAGTTTGGCAGATGTGTGGAGGGAGGGCGTTCCAGGCCAGGGGAAGGAAGTGGGCTGGGGGTCGACAGAGGGACAGGCGAGAACAAGGCACAGTGAGGAGATTAGCGGCAGAGGAGCGGAGGGTGCGGGCTGGGCTAGAGAAGGAGAAAAGGGAGGTGAGGTAGGAGGGGACGAGGTGATGGACAGCCTTGAAGTCAAGAGTGAGGAGTTTTTGCTTGATTTGTAGTTTTCCTGTTTTCTTCCTTATAATCACCAATCATTTTTTCTCCTTTCCCTCTCCCTTCCTTCTGACCTCTTTTGGTTTTTCCTTTCCCCTCATTCTTTATTGTCTTGCCTCTGTCTCACTGTCCACTTTTGGCCTCACCTTGGTCCCTCTGGACAACCACCCTCTTTTCTAGCGAAGCAGTGTGACTCAGTGGAAAGAGCCTGGGCTTGGGAGTCAGAGATCATGGATTCGAATCCCGACTCCACCACTTGTCAACTGTGTGACTTTAGGAAAGTCATTTACCTTCTCTGTGCCTCAGTTACTTCATCTATCAAATGAGGATTAAGACTGTCAGCCCGACATGGGACAACCTGATTATGTTGTATCTACCCCAGTGCTTGGCACATAGTAAGAGCTTAACAAATACCATCATTATTACTATTATAAGTATTCTAGGTGGGCCATTACTTTATATATTTGCTGTATGCAAACTTTCAGGAGTCACCATTCATTCATTCAGCCGCATTTACTAAGCACTTACTTCGTGCAGAGCACTGTACTAAGAACTTGGGAAGCACTATTCAGCAACAAATAAAAACAATCTTTGCCCAATAATGGGCTCACAGTCTAGAAAGGGGGAGACAGACATCAAAACAAGTAAATAGGAATCAATAGGATCAATGTAAATAGCCCAAAATCACACCCAGCTGAAAACAGTGGAGAAGGCCAGTGTTGTGAAAATCTTTTTGGTAAACATTTTGGTATGAGCACAGGTTTTCTCAGGTGCCTTTCAGGAAGAAACTAAAGTGATTTCAACACATTTAGTAGGAGGTGATCTTTAGTAGTGGCAAACTTTAGGAGAGATTTGCCAGTGGCCATGAGCAGGGAAGGATCAACATTGCAGTAGCAGCAGGAATTTATGTGGTGTTTGCTGGAGCAAAGCAGGGGAGTTCACCCATCCTTAGGCTGTGGTCCCTGAGTGTCAGCCCCATGAACACCTAACAATAATAATAATTGTGGTATTCGTTAAGCACTTACTATGTGCCAAGCACTCTAGTAAGTGCCGGGGTGGATACAAGCAGATTGGGTTGGATGGAGTCCCTGTCCCAAATGGGGCTCACAGTCTTAATTCCCATTTTGCAGATGAAATAACTGAGGCACAGAGAAGTTAAGCAACTTGCCCAGGGTTAAATAACAGACAGATGGCAGAGCCGGGATTAGAACCCAGGTCCTTCGGATGCCGAGGCCCATGCTTGATCCACTAGGCCACGCTACTTCTCAACTCCTTCATTAATGCAGCCCTGGTCATGAGCTTCTCTACCTGTTTTGGTCCCAGTTTAGTTTCAGTTGACCCGGCAAATAATCATCCCTGATGTTTAGTAATTATTGTCTGCAGAGAAAACAAGATTCAGGATATGGATAGTAAGTGCTTAGTCCAGTGTTCTGCACACAGTAAGTGCTCAATAAATATGACTGAATGAATGATTGAATGCAAGGAGAGTTGGTTCATCCCCTCTTACCTTGCCGGGAGAAATTAAGGAGATTAAATCTTGAAGGCAGCCTTTTGTCTCCCCAAGAAATCAGTAGACATGCACTTATTTAGGGGAAATAAAATACTGAGTTCAAGTTTATTTCTGCCTCACTGTGCACAACCAAAACAGGGGCCATTAAAGAGAAAGCAGATAATTTCTCAATGGTGAAATGGGCATTTCTGCACATGGTTAGCTACTTCACTCACCTCATTCCCCTGATAAAGGTTACTTGGTAAAAGTTAGCCACAGGCAGCTGTAACCAAGCAGGGAATATCTAATGGATCTCTAGCAGAGAAGCACTCCCCTCCAACACCTCCTCCCATCCAAATCAAAATTATTAATTCTACAAGAGCTTTGAAGTAAACAGGCAAGATGGATCGCACTTTCATGTAACATTGTAAACATGAAATCTTTTTCCCTGCAATAAAATCTAAAGCCCCTTCTACCTATAAAGACACTTCATGAATGGAGGTGAAATATGAAGCCCTGTAATCAAACTTAAGTAGACACTTGGGAGGAGGATTTAGTTCATTCGACCGAAGGGAAACAGTGGTGTCACAGTGGATCACACACTCCTGAGGGTTTTCTCCTTTATGTTCATTGGTTTTTTTTCTTTATTTCTGGATAGCTTACAAGATCCTACATTGCCTAAAAACGACTATAATTCCTAGCAAAAAACGAAGCCGGGCAGAGATAGCCCAAGTGCAATGAGTCTGTAATATTCCCCACAAGAAGGCAAAATTGCCCCTGGAGTCTGCTCAGAAAGTTCAAATATAAACATGCAACTGTCTTTTCTTGGGAAGGGAAGAATGAGGAGTACAGTAGTTGGATTATGTTAGAGAAGACAGCTGGTGGAAAACCCAGAGCGGTGGTATTGTCTCATAAAGTCCATTGACACACAGGCCCTAAGGGGACACCACTCACGGCCTCTAAGGAGTAGGCAGAGAAATAAAGCTTCTAGTGATAACCAGTTTGAAATAGCTCTGAGTAAAACTGAAAGTTTAAGCTGCCATGGTATTCTAGTGCCCTGTCGTGCGTGTATGTGTGTTTTGTTTTAAAAGAAATGCTTCATTTCACCTACACCTGCCCTCAATTCTGACAGAGCTCTTGATTAACATTCCATAATTAATTTGTCACCTTTAAAGATTTTCCCCTCAGGAACACATATCCTCGTAGAAAATCCTGATATCATCCAATTCCCAGAAGGCCTACAACCCCCAAATCAATCAATCACTGAGTAAAGAGCACTGTTGTGAGCACTTGGAAGAATATAGCAAAACACGTGTTTTATAGTTTCGCTTCCATTTATTCTTAGAGGAAGCAAGACATACTGGTTTAAACCATGTAGAATTAAAATAATACTAATACAGAATTTTTTCATGAAGCTTTCAGAACCTTAAGGGATATTAGTAGTAGTGTTCATTAAACAATCTGTGTAGAGCATCATACTAAGAGCTGGAAAAAAATACACAGATAGGAGGGATTAAATGCGAACCCTGTCCCTCAAGAGGGCCTCACATTATTTCAGAGAAAAGCAAGAGAGACAGGGAGATGCAAAGGGAGAAGAACCAACGAGGACACACATGCGCTGTCTCTCTCTTTTTCTGACCCATGTTCTGGGTGATGTCCACAAGAAGCTACAGATGGAGGCAAGAAACATTTATTCTTCCTCTTCCCAAGGTAATCAGGTTGTGCCACATGGGGTTCTGTCTTAATCCCCATTTTTAAATGGCCCCTTTTTTAGTTGTACACGAGTCAGGAGTAAACTTTTGAATTTCCCATAAATAAATGCATGTCTATTGATGACTTTGTGAGCCCCATGTGGGGCAAGACTGTGTCCAACATGATTACCTTGTATCTACCCTAGCACTTAGAACAGTATTTGACACATAGTAACTGTGTAACAAATACCAAAACTATTATTATTATTGCTACTAACAAAAATAATAATGGTGGTAGTAATAATAATAGGATTTAGTAAGTGTTTTCCACCGGGCCAAGCAATTGTTTCAAATTCAGGGGTAAACATGAGATAATTAGATTGGATATAGTCCCACATAGGGTTCACAGTCTAAGAGGATAGGAGACCTGGTGTCTTAACCCCATTTTCCAGATGAGAAAATTGAGAACCATACATTCAATCATATCTATTGAGTACTTACTATGTGCAAAGCACTGTACTAAGCACTTGGAAAGAACAATACAACAATAGAGACAATCCCTGCCCACACTGGGCTTACCAGAGAGGTTAAATGTCTTGCCCAAGGTGACTCATACTGCAAGCCAGTGGCAGAGCTTGGACTAGAAGCTGAGTTTCTCTTCCTCTAGGGAAGACAAATGGTCATTTTAGGACAGCTGGCCCTAGTCTTCAAGATGAGGCACCTTTGTGCAGCACCTAATAATCAGACTGTCAAGTTGACACTTCACTCTTTGCTTCTGTTTTATACTTAATTGTCTTTTGCTATCCAAGTGGTCTTTGAAGAGTGCAAATTATGAATAAAATGGTCTATTGCTCCATTCTGTGATTAAAATGGTGGAGTTCCAGAATTGTGAATCCAGTTTGAGTGTTCCTTTCTACTCAGAAGAGTGGCTCCAGGCAGGAATGGGTGCCTGCCAAAGGTTCCACGCAATTCCCTTTTCTAGATCCGTGGAACACCTGCTAGCTGATACCTCAACTAGGAGCCACCCTCCATCCCGGGGAAATCACATTTTGCTACAGTGCTTTCTTCTCCCTTGTAATAGCTTCCAAATTAGCAGTGTCAAGGCTTGCCTAGAAGGACTTCAGTCAGATTTAGAGAAAGGGAGGATGAACAGCGCCCTTGCTTCAAAGCCAAAGCGGAAACCAGGAAGGACCATCACCCCAGCCCTCTAAACTGCAGTTTTCCAAAGGATGTCAGGGCAGCGAACCCAGAGCCTACCAACGTGAACAGTGTTGGCCCCCCGTACTGTTGCCCTTCCCCCACTGGTCTGCTTGCCACCTGCCTTCCCCAGCCCCACTCCTTCCCAACTTGATCTGCTGCCAGACTAGAAGAAGGGAAAAAGAGAGGGGAGTCTGACATCCCCCAACCCCTCCCCAACACACACGCTCACACCTGTTCAGACATTCAAGGGGAGAGGCAAGTTCCCTGCCCGGAGTGTCCTGGAGGGAAAAACACAAAAGCTTGGGGGATCAGATGAAAAGTCTGCAAGAATTTTGGAGTAGGAATGGGGGCCAGGAAGGAGGGGCTGAGGTTGTCAGGATTTATTCTGCTGGGGAACAACAAGGAGGAGGAGGCAACAAGAGGAAGGGAGAGTGTCTGTGTGCTGGTTGGCCTTCAGCCCTATAGCCACCAACCAGGCCTAGGAGCCAGCTGGCAGATGTCTTGGAGGCAGAGGAGTGAGTCACAGGTGCTTCTTCTCCCCTTCAGACCTGCCGAGCCTGCAGCTGTAGATAACAGCTTCTGCCCAGCTTCTTCCTCCCTATAGCTTAAGTTGCCCCCTGTTGACTTTTGTCTCCCTTCCCAAATTGCTGAAACTGAAGAAAGAAGGATCTGGTAGACGAGGTTTGCCTTGGAAAAGGCAGGGAGCAAGTCTGGACTGGAAAGTATCTGAGGTGGGGTTAATGTTTTTCTTAATGACCAGGATTAGTGTTGAACTCAGCCTGTTTCTTTTGAAGGGAGAAAGTAAGCGGAGTCACATGTTATATTCCAAAAGTCTGTCCTGTCCAGGGTGTATGGAAAACCTGCACTTGTTATTCCATTTTCTTCTCTTTGCTTTTGTAGTGTCTACTCTGTATTTTGGGGAGTTTAGGGAAAGAGGGTGGGGGGGAGAAGAGAGAGGAAGAAAGAGAGAAAGAGTGTGCGTGTGTGTTTTATTGCCCTTGCTTCTCCCAAAGGCCCATTTCAGAGTTTTGACATGCTCTGCGAGCTTAAATTTGGACTGAACAAGACGGCAGGTGGGCAGATGAGTGGTTCAAGATGTTACCCGTTTGGGCGTCTTAAATTCCTTGGTGCTGAAGTCTGCAAAAAAAATAAATAGATAAAAGCATTATCCCATTTTTGTTTTCTCCAATTTATAAAACAACAAAGGGAAGTTTTAGACATCCCTTCTAGTCAACCAATGATATTTATTTTACACTTAATTCTATGCAGTACACTGTACTAAGTGCTTGGGAGAGTACAATACAGTAGAGTTGGTAGAATTGATCCCTGCCCTCAAGGAACTTACTCTAATAGGGGAAGCTTACAATCTAATGGGGAACTTAATCTAATTAGTAAATAAATATATCAGTGGTGTTTATTAGCACTTACTGTGTGTGTAAACTTTTGAAGCCTAATTTGAGCCCCTTTGAATTTGATGAAACTGAGAGGCTTTGTGTTTGTTTTTTGTTTTTTTTATCCCCACCCAGTCACTGTGCTGTGCTTTTGCAAGTGAGAAAACCTTCAATATCAGGGAGGAGTCCCCACAGGCTCTGGGCTAGGATTCTGGCTGGCGTGGTGACACTGAAATCCATCCGTTCGGATCTCTCTGCCCATGTTCTGCGGGTTTGGGAGTCAGAAGTCATGGGTTCTAATTCTACCTCTGCCACTTAGCTGTGTGACTTTGGGCAAGTCACTTAACTTCTCTGTGCCTCAGTTGCCTCGACTTTAAAATGGGGATTAAGATTGTGAGCACCTTGTGGGACAACCTGATTACTTTTTATCTACCCCAGAGCTTAAACAGTGCTTGGCACATAGTAAGTGCTTAACAAATACCATCATTATTATTATTTAAACAAGGCACTCCACACCTGTCACTGTTGGGGCCTTGGGAAATGTGTGTTTCTATATCTACTCACTCTCTCCTCCCCACAGGAAAAAAAAAATGACCAGGAGGGAAAATGCTGAAGTGATTTCCAATCTGACTTCCAACACGCTTCAACTATAATTCTATTTATTCTGATGGTTCTGACTCCTGTCTAAATGTTTTGTGTTATCTGTGTCCCCCTTCTAGACTGTGAGCCTGTTGTTGGGTAGGGACCATCTCTATATGTTGCCAACTTGTACTTCCCAAATGCATAGTACAGTGCTCTGCACACAGTAAGCACTCAATAAATATGATTGAATGAATGAATAAATACGATTGAATGAATGAATATTCAGTGCAGTAGGTCCACAGAGTTGAATCCCAGTCTTTTCCTCTAATGCTTGTTAAGCTGGACTGTCCCTTCACTCGCAAAGCCAAAGGAGCTAGAAAAAAAGCAGAGCCAGGGAAAAAGAAGGGAAGTGGGGAAGAGGCTGTGGCTTTTATCGGTTACAGCTGCAGCCGCAGTAGTAGTGAGGCCTTCCAGACTAGATAATATAATTCTAAATGTAGGTGTGACTTGTCATCCTCTGCGTATCCCATTCCAGGAAGGCCATAGGTTGATCACGCTTCTCAAAGGAATCCTCTCTGTGGGCAGAAAGATTGCGATTCTCTCTGTGTCGAGCCACAGGGATGGTTTTCTCAAGGGGCTGACGGCCAGGTTCCCTCTGTGGAGTGAGGGCTCTAATTTCAGGAAGTGCTTCAGAAAGGCCTCGCTTGTCTCAACACTGGGAATCTCCCCCCATCAAGATGGCTCGTGGAACCTGCGTGGCTTCATGTAGTTCTGCTCTCCTGGCCTCTCAGGTTCTCTTAAACCATCTGTCATCATTAGGATTCATCTGAAAAGAACAAAATGAAAGAAGACAGGCTTGCCTCTGGAATCATAGTAGTGGGGATGAGAAGAGTATTGTTTATCTCCTAGCTAGCCCTGCTCCTTTTCCTCCACTCCCTACTTACCCGCTACCCCCTAGCATCTCCTGTATGAGAAGTGACTGCATTTCACTGCAGGCAATTCATTCATTCATTCAATCTTATTTATTGAGTGCTTACTGTGTGCAGAGCACTGTACTAAGTGCTTGGGAAGTTCAGGCAATGAGATGCATCTTCATGACAAACAACGTTCTGTACTTTTCCCAAATATATCCTTGGGATAATAATAATAATAATGTTGGTATTTGGTAAGCACTTACTATGTGCCAAGCACTATTCTAAACGCTAGGGTAGATACAAGGTAATCAGGTTATCCCACATGGGCTCACAGTATTCATCCCCATTTTACAGACGAGGGAACTGAGGCCCAGAGAGGTTAAGTGACTTGCCCAAGGTCACATAGCTGATAGGTGGCAGAGCCGAGATTAGAACCCACGACCTCTGGCTCCCCAGCCCGGGCTCTTTCCACTGAGCCATGCTGCTCTACTATTCCCTGCAGCCCAACTCTCTGTGCTGGAGGAAGGGTTTTTTTTTTATCCCTCTCCCTCTAGGAGATCTGGAGCAAAAGGGGAACCAGGGGACACCCGGGTTCCATTTCTGATCCAGGCAGTAATCTGAGGGACCTCCCTCAAGCTAGCTCAGGAATTAAAGTTGGATCCAGGAACCTCCTGCTTCTTCTCCCCTTCTGTCTTTGTCCTCTTCCAGCCAAACTAAAATGGCAGTAGCAACTAGTTTGCCTCAGTCCCAGAGTCTGGGATCCCAAAGGAGTGAAATGATGCCTGAAACTGGTTTCTGTCCCTGGCTGGGGCACCTGGTTCTTCATGGCCCTTGTGGCATTTCCCCTTTTCCTATTCCCTCCTGCATCATCCAGACTTGCTCCCTTTATTCACCCCCGATTCCAGCCGCAAAGCACTCATGTACATATCTGTAATTTTATTTATTCATAATAATGTCTGTCTCCCCCTCTAGACTTCAAGCTCACTGTGGGAAGGGAATGTGTCTGTTATTTTGTTATATTGTACTCTCCCAAGTACTTAGTACAGTGCTGTGCACACAGTAAGCACTCAGTAAATTTGATTGACTGACTCAGGTTTGTGGCCTCCATGGCAATGGTTCCTATCAAGACCTCATTTTGCTCTCCCTCTTGTCCACATATGGGCTGGGAATGCCTAGGTAAGACAATGGTAAATATGTTGTATGTAAATGCCATGTGGACTGTGTCTGCTAATTCTGTTACATTCTACTCTCCCAAGTAGTACAGAGCTTTGCACATAGTAAGCACTCAGTAAATATGACTGATTGTAAGTTCCTTGTGGGTAGGGATCACATCTAACAACCTAATTGTATTGTACTTTCCCAAGTGATAATAATGGTATTTGTTAAGTTCTTACTATGTGCCAAGCATTGAACTAGGTGCTGGTGTAGCTAAAAGAGGTTGGACACAATCCTTGTCCCTCATAGGACTCACAGTCTAAGTGGGAGGGAAAATGGGTATTGTTTAGTACAGTTCTCTTCTTATAGTAAGGGCTCAATAAATACCACTATTATTATTATTATTATTATGTTCAGTAGACTGCTCATATGTTTGTTGTGGTTTCCACTGCTCCCCCATTGCTGTCTTACCTTGTATCACTGTTTCGTTTCCCCAGTGCTGTGGCCTGTTGTCCTCCCTACCTCTGACACCCACTTTGAAGTCTGCGTCTAATAGGTCTAAAAACCAAGAATCCCAATCCCAACTGGGTGGTACAAAACATCTCTTCAAAAGACACTGATATGTGAGTGTGTGTGCATGAACACACACACACACACACACACACACACACACACTTTCAAAAAGTTCTCTTTCCCTCAGTGCTCTCTTTCCAAAGAGTAATCTTAGACCCCAGCCAAAGGCAAAAGGCAGTTGAACGCTGTCACTTAAAGGACTGAAGCAATTTTTGCTAGTTCATTACAGTGTTTAGGCAGGATAAAATAATTACCAAGAAAGCAAATAACATGAAAGCCCAATATGTGGAAAATCCTCTGTTGAAATACTGTAGTTTGCTCATCCAATTTGCCAGAGGAAAATGGAATGGGTTTGTACATCATAAGCAACTGAGCATGGTGTAAACAGCCATAAAAGAGCAGTGCGAAGGAGGGCATTGCTCATGTTTAACAGATGAGGAAAGAGCCGGCCTGGAAACCTCCTTCCTTCATTTTTTGACTTTTCTACAGTCATGATGAAGGTGAACTTGTAAAATTTGTATTCCCCCTTTTCCTAAATATAGTTATCCTGTGGCTCAGCCCATCTCCCCTATGTCTCCTTTTATAACTCTTTTCTGTCTTGCACGAGCAGGAGAAGATGGCAGTGAAACCCACTCAGTTGTTTAACAGGCAGCTGGGAGAAGAAAATACAACATGTAAAGTAACGATCGGACTGTCAAGAGGGATCACTGGTTTTCTTTCACATGCAGTGGTATTATCAAGTGTAGTGTCAGTCAGTGTTAAAGGTTTCTACCTTCCATCACGTGGCTCAGTTGCCTAGGGAAATGGAGTTAGGACCATGGGTGGACAGAGTAGGTGGTGGCCCACAATATTGAAGGGAACAGGGCAGCAAAGTCACCTCCCCCCATCCCTCCACTTCCTCTCCACCTCTTAAGTAACATCCCTGGATTCCACGGGCTATCTGAGGACCTTTCTGCCAGAGTAAGGAGAGATGGCAGGGAAAGTGCTCTGTTCTGAAAGAGATCGGGTGACATGAGAACGAGTGACATGAGAAAGAGAACAGGTCACCTGTATATATGTATATATGTTTGTACATATTTATTACTCTATTTTACTTGTACATATCTATTCTATTTATTTTATTTTGTTAGTATGTTTGGTTTTGTTCTCTGTCTCCCCCTTTTAGACTGTGAGCCCACTGTTGGGTAGGGACTGTCTCTATATGTTGCCAACTTGTACTTTCCAAGCGCTTAGTACAGTGCTCTGCACACAGTAAGCACTCAATAAATATGATTGATGATAATGATGATGAAGAAAAGTGGGATTGAACCCTCAATTCCCTAATCAAGGTGAGACGTAGCAAGGAGCTGTGTATCAGCACACATGAAAGAGGCAACATCTTAATGGGAGACCGAGTTCCTTCGCCCCAGGTGCTGTTTTGTGCCTCTGTCAATCCTCCCTGGTGGCATTCCAGCCAATAGCTCCCCTCAAAGTAACTATCTAATGAGGTCAGAGGGAATGCTCTTTATTTCAGCCACCCTGAGGAAAGGTCAGACAAACCACACCACCCTATTTCTCTGCCCTACTGTTTGTTATTAACGGTGATTTGGGTAGAGGGGTGCCTCTTTCCCAGTTCCTCCCTCTGTAGAGCGTGTGCTCTCTCTCTCTCTCTCTCTCTTTCTCTCTCTCTCTCTCTCTCTCTCTCTCTCTCTCTCTCTCTTTCTCTCTCTCTCTCTCTCTCTCTCTCTCTTCTTATCCCAGTAATCCATAAACTCATGACCCAACCTGAGTTAAATTCAATTCCAAAGTGACCTAAAACTGACTGGGGTATTCATGACCAAGAGACCCTTGCAGGAGTAAAGAGAGTTAGTAAATTTGGATGAAAGAGACAGGGAAAATAATTTCTGCCTCAAGGACCCATTATGAAAGCTTGACAAAATGAAACCACCAGCAGAGAGTGCATAAATGGAAATGGAACACACCTTCCACTATAGTGGCCCTGCCAGGTTTCAAAGGCAAGAGGCAGGAATCAAATGCCAGAACATGTACACCATTTATACAAGCCAGAGGAGTGTCCCTTTTGTTAACATATCCTAACCCCTTACATGCCCCCACCCCACTTTAAAGACTCCTGACATTTATTAGATCTTATCTTGTTCCCTGCCACTTTATGGCAGACCCTGGGATCAGGAGTGTTGGTGGAGTGCTAGCCCTTCCTTGTAGTGGTTTAAATTTAAAATTTGAGTATCCTGGATGTACTGTTGCTGTTTCCAAGTGGCAAAAAGGATCTTCACAATTGTTGTATACTGATTTTCAATTTAAAGTCTGTTTAGACAATTTAGCCCTATTAATATATCAATCAATCATATTTATTGAGTGCTTACATTTTGCAGAGCACTGTACTAAATGCTCGGGAGAGTACAATATAACTATATACTAGCATTAGTAGACACAATCCATGGCCATAAAGAGCTGCTATATGTCCTCTGAGAGGCCTTCCTTGACTAACCTCTCATTTCCTCACCCTGTTCACACTACTATACACTTGGGTCTGAACCTCTTAGCACTTGATAATAATAATAATAATTATTGATGGCATTTGTTAAGCACTTACTATGTACCAAGCACTGTTCTAAGCACGGGGTGGGGGGGTACAAGGTAATCAGGTTGTCCCACATGAGGCTAACAGTCTAAATCTCCATTTTACAGATGAGGTAAGTTAGGCACAGAGAAGTTAAGTGACTTGCCCAAAGGCACACAACTGACAAGTGGCAGAGTGGAGTGACAAGTGGCGGTTGATATGCAACCCACCACCAGCCCTATAGCACTTATGCATCTATCCCTATATCCCTAATAATCTCCCATTTCCTGTATCTGTAATTCATTTTAATGTCAGTCTTCCCCTCTAGACTCGAAGGTCCCTGTGGGCCACGATCATGCCTACCAACTTTGTAGTATTGTAATAATAATGATGGTATTTGTTAAGCATTTACTATGTGCAAAGCACTACTCTCCCGTCCCCTTAGTACAGTGCTCTGCACACAGTAAATGCTCATAAATACTATTGATTAATCGACTGAAATGACAAGAATGAAATTAGTGGTGGTCCAGCTGCATGTGGACTCTTGTACTAGTTTGGGGTAATTACAAAAGAAAAACAATGCACATGAGCAACTTACCTTGCAATGGGAGAGACACAGCCATTTTAATCAGTACACGAACAGAAAGAATACACTTTTCTAAAAAAAATAAACACCCAAATGACGGAAACATACACTCATAAATGGCAGAAAGAATAAAAACAATAACAATACGTAAATAGTTTGGAGGTATACAACTGCTGAGGAACACAAGGGTGACTAATGGGGTTAGAGAGCTGTAGCCTGTTTATAGGAAAATTAGGATGAAAAGCGGTTTCCCAATGTGCAGATGTACCCAGCTGTGGTCACTACCCTACACAGTTCTTCTCAGAGCTGGGACTATGCATTGCAACCAGAGACATTCAGGGAACAATGCAATACAGAAAAAGAATCATGTTAATTTCAAGCTCTGTTAGAAATCAAGAGAAATAAATCAGTGATTACTAACCAAAGGGCAAAGACAAGGCACAAGAGTTAAATTATTTTCAAACTACTGAGAACGTTGTAAAATTTAGTAGAAAATAGTCTCTAAGCATGAGCGTCTGGCTATATCTACTGTTTGCGATGCAAAGCACGGAAAAGTACTTGAATGTTCCTTTAAATCACAGAACAGTTTCAGAGCTTACACAGACAGAAAGGATTTGTATAATTTACATAATTTTGCCACAGACCCTTTCCGTTCATGAACACACCAACCAATTCAATCATTCTCAAATCCTCCAAATTAAAAGCTTGCTTTAGTTCCAAACAAGAGTCAAATGGATTATTAATTCAGAACTCAGTACTTGTGTCCCAAGGGCATTCCAAAACAACCATTCCACCCTGTGAATCTAGTTTTTCAGTTCTATTCTCGGGCTTTGGTCCCTTTGACGTCAGTGGACCTTCTGGCTGAAGGAGGACCGCACCCTTATTTCCTAGCAGAGTAAATCCTGAGGATCAAAGAGATCCTCCCGTCCACCACCCTAGACTGCAATCCCAGCTGGGAAGAACAAGGCTGGCATTTGAAGCCGGGTGGCTAATGCCTACAATGGTACATTCACACATTCTAATCATCACGACTGCACCAAAGCTGAATAATGAGGACATTGACTTGTGCGGGTCTAGGAGGAAATCCATTCCTTTCATGATGATTAAAACCCTCAAAGAATCCCCTGCTCGCTCTGCTCTACTCCCTGAAACAAAAGGTGCATTTCCCTGACCTCTCCATGGGCCTACCAAAAAGTGAACGAAAAGATCTCAGAGAACCTGTGCAGTCTCTTATGTAAGTGTATTTGCCTCTTTTCCTTGGGTTATATCTTCTCTGCTTAGAATGAGGTCACCTGTGTTTTCCTGAGGGATGCAACCAAATGTTTAAAGTAGTTGGGTGAGAGGATCTACTTTGTGTAGCATTTGCATAGATCGATTTGCAGGTTCAAATTTCATTGCTTTTTATTTGCTTTCCAATATGATGTCATATCACTGACAACAAGAGTAGCACATCTTGCTTTGGGTCTTCTCTGTTTCTTCCTCAACTATTCTTGACCCAGTTCTCCCCAAATAAAAATGTACATAAGAGGAACGAAAAACCACGAATGAGGAGAAGGATGAGAGTGAATGGCATTATTTGAATCCCTCAAAGGCTGCACTTCTTAGAATATGAGTTTGAACTAGGAAGACAGCATAGCCTAGTGGAACGAACACGGGACTGGAAGTTGAGAGATCAGGTTATAGCCATAATTGTGAGCCCTAGTTTCTCCACTGGCAAAATGGGGGTAAGATATCCACTTGCCCTCCCTCTTAGACTGAATATGTATACACTGCTGTCCTTAGTGTTTGAAGACAGCACTGATAGTGACATTCACACAGCGTGGCTCAGTGGAAAGAGCCCGGGCTTTGGAGTCAGAGGTCATGGGTTCAAATCCCAGCTCTGCCAATTGTCAGCTGTGTGACTTTGGGCAAGTCACTTAATTTCTCTGGGCCTCACTTACCTCATCTGTAAAATGGGGATTAAGACTGTGAGCCCCCCGTGGGACAACCTGATCACTTTGTAACCTCCCCAGCGCTTAGAACAATGCTTTGCACATAGTAAGCGCTTAATAAATGCCATTATTATTATTATTATTATTATTATTATTAATCCTTGTGTGGCTGAGAAGGCCAAAGCACGATCCACAATCCCGTCTACACTGGCCACACAAACAGGGTGCCCCTTGTGTTGTCATATTTAATGTTTGCAGTGCCTGGTCCCGTTTTCTCAATTGCTTCTCCATCTTTCCATGTCCATTCTTTCCTCTTCTCCCACTTGCTTCTGCATCGCCTTGACTTCATCCATCCTCCTGGCCCCACAGCACTTTATTGATATTAGTGTCTGTCTCCCCTATTGGACTGTAAACTCATTGTGGGCAGGGAATGGGTCTGTTTATTATTATATTGTACTCTCCCCAGTGCTTACTACAGTGCTCAGGACACAGTAAGCACTCAATCAATACAACTGACAGATCGACTGAAGCTTTTGCTCAGAGAGAGCCACTCTTTTCTTGATGGCAATGTGCCTCGCAGCCCTGTCTGACTGTGAGCTCCTGTTGTGGGCATGGAATGGGTCTGTTTATTGTTATATTGAACTCTCCCAAGTGCTTAGTGTAGTGCATTGCACACAGTAAGCACTTGATAAATACAATTGAGTTAATGAATCCATTTTCAGCTGTGATACAGCAGTGTCTGCGGCTTTGTGTTTTTGTATCCTTAAAGCATCATCAGAGACCGTCTGATCTGATTCTCTTTTATCTGTCCCAGCACTTAGCACAATGTTTGGTACATAGGTAGCACTTTATGAATACTATCATTAAACTGAATACAGGTCCAGGAGGGTTACAATTCAAATCCCTATTCTTTTCTAGTGGGTAACTTTAAAAAAAAGCCTAATAATCCTAAATTAGAATTGAGGTAGGAGGCAGTGAACTGAGATGGAAGGCTAACTTTTTCTGGTTTGTAAAACACTAGACTGATCTGCCAGGAGAAGGAATGGGCTCTCTTTACCTGGAATCATTGGTAAGGGCAAAGACCATGTTTCTGGTACGACTTTGGTTTCCCCAGCGCTTAGTACAGTGCTCTGCACAAAGTAAGCGCTCAATAAATACGATTGATTGATTGACTTTGGCATGACCCTGCCAAGAGGCAGAGGCCTGGACAAGATGACCTCTGTGAGAAGCAGTGTGGTCTAGTGGATGGAGCATGGACCTGGGAATCAGAAGGATGGGGGGACTAACCCTGGCACTTGTCGGCTGTGTGACCTTCAGCAAGTCCCTTCACTTCTCTGTGCCTCAGTTACCTTATTTGTAAAATGGGGATTGATGCCGTGAGCCCCATGTGAAACATGGACTGTGTCCAACCTAATTAGCTTGTTTCTACCCCAGCGCTTAGAACAGTTCCTGGCTCATAGTAAGCACATGACAAATGCCATCATCATCAGATCACCACCAGGCCAAAATGTCTCAAGGAAAACTGAGGTTCCAGAGTGACAAGTTTAATATCCTTGAAGGGGCTCCATCTCCGAACATGGAGTATCAAAAATTGCCATTTAAGTGGAAGTGTAGTTTAAAGTAGTAGTGGTTGTAAGAGGTGAGGGGACCATTAGGATTTCTTGAGCATCCACTTGGTGCAGTGCACTGTACTAAACACTTTGAGAAGTACCAAATTAAGAAGCGATATGGTCCCTACCACAAGAAGCTTACACTGTAATAGAGGAAGATGGGAGTAAAAATATTTTCCTGAGTACTCAAAAGTAAATCATTGAATGGACAACTGAAAATCAATCAATCATATTTATTGAGTGCTTACTGTTTTCAGAGCAATGTACTAAGCACTAGGAGAGTACAATAGGAAAGGGTTGCTAGACAAACTCCATGCCCACAGCCATCTGAGAAGGGTGCTGAGACTCAGTTTACATATGTTCATATGTGTTGAAGTGTTTGTTTTTTTTTTATGGTATAGGAAATGTGTCTGTTATGGTATTATATTGTACTCTCCCAAGTTAAAGTGCTTAGTACAGTACAGTAGACACTCAAAAAATATGATTGACTGATTGACTGTGTGCCAGGCACTGTATTAAGTGCTGGGGTGGACACAAGCTAATCAGGCTGGATACAGTCCATGTCTCACATGGGGCTTACAGTCTTACACCCCATTTTACAGATGAGGTAACTGAGGCACAGAGAAGTTAAGTGACCTTCCCAAGGTCACACAGCAGATTAGTGGCAGAGCCAGTATTAGAACCTGGGTCCTTTTGACTCCAGGTCCATGCTCTATCCACTAGGCCATACTTCTTCTTCAGTGGGCAGATGGGTTCATACTGCTTGGGGTGCCAGGAAATTAACTGGGGGAGGCTTATAGGAAAGGATGGTATTTGAGGAGGGCTTTGATTGTGCAGGGAGAGCAGCTATCTGTTGGATTTGAGGAGGGAAGGAATTCCTAGGAGGAGAACAGTGTAAGCAATGGGACAGAAGCAGGAAAGTCAAGAGCAAGAAACAGTCTAGGAAGGAGGTCTAGCAAGTATTTTGCCCCTTATTTTACAAATGGGGAAACTAGGGAACAGATAAATGAAATGACTTGCCCTAGGTCACACAACAGGGCAGTGACAGAGATGGTACTAGAATTCCAGTCTCTTGAATGCCAGTTCCACACTCTTTCCACCAGGCCATGATGCTTGTTAAGTCCTTCCAGGCTTAATTATAGTGAAAATGTATTAACACTCCCTGGTAATAGGAGAAAAATTGGGTCAGTTGTTTGCTTTGTTTCTTAAGTCCATTGTTGAATTTGCCTCAAGGGGAAGATTGCCTGTGGAGCTTCCAGTTAGGCCATAGCTTTAGATGAAAGTAGAATAGAAATTTAACCACTGGTTGCCAGCGTGGAGAAGTGTGGCCTAGTGGAAAGAGTGCAGACCTGGAACTCAAAGGATCTGGATTCTAGTCCTGGCTCCATCACTTGCCTGCTTTGTGACTTTGGACAAGTCACTTCACTTCTTTATTCCTTAAACTATTTCATCTGTAAAATGGGGATTAAGACTGTGAGCCCCACATGGGACATGGATCTTGTCCAACCTCATTATCTTTATCTACCTCAGCACTTTGTAAAATGCAGGCACATCATAAGTGCTTAACAGATACCATTATCAATCAATCAATAGTATTTACTGAGCGCTTACGATATGCAGAGCAATCAATCAATCAATCGTATTTATTGAGCGCTTACTGTGTGCAGAGCACTGTACTAAGCACTTGGGAAGTACAAGTTGGCAACATATAGAGACAGTCCCTACCCAACAGTGGGCTCACAGTCTAAAAGGGGGAGACAGAGAACAAAACCAAACATGCTAACAAAATCAATCAATCAATCAATCAATCGTATTTATTGAGCGCTTATTATGTGCAGAGCACTGTACTAAGCGCTTGGGAAGTACAAATTGGCAACACATAGAGACAGTCCCTACCCAACAGTGGGCTCACAGTCTAAAAGGGGGAGACAGAGAACAGAACCAAACATACCAACAAAATAAAATAAATAGGATAGAAATGTACAAGTAAAATAAATAAATAAATAAATAAATAAATAAATAGAGTAATAAATATATACAACCATATATACATATATACAGGTGCTGTGGGGAAGGGAAGGAGGTAAGATGGGGGGATGGAGAGGGGGACGAGGGGGAGAGGAAAGAAGGGGCTCAGTCTGGGAAGGCCTCCTGGAGGAGGTGAGCTCTCAGCAGGGCCTTGAAGGGAGGAAGAGAGCTAGCTTGGCGGATGGGCAGAGGGAGGGCATTCCAGGCCCGGGGGTCGACGGCGGGACAGGCGAGAACGAGGTACGGTGAGGAGATTAGCGGTGGAGGAGCGGAGGGTGCGGGCTGGGCTGTAGAAGGAGAGAAGGGAGGTGAGGTAGGAGGGGGCGAGGTGATGGACAGCCTTGAAGCCCAGGGTGAGGAGTTTCTGCCTGATGCGCAGATTGATCGGTAGCCATTGGAGGTTTTTGAGGAGGGGAGTAATATGCCCAGAGCATTTCTGGACAAAGATAATCCAGGCAGCAGCATGAAGTATGGATTGAAGTGGAGAGAGACACGAGGATGGGAGATCAGAGAGAAGGCTGGTGCAGTAGTCCAGACGGGATAGGATGAGAGCTTGAATGAGCAGGGTAGCGGTTTGGATGGAGAGGAAAGGGCGGATCTTGGCAATGTTGTGGAGCTGAGACCGGCAGGTTTTGGTGACGGCTTGGATGTGAGGGGTGAATGAGAGAGCGGAGTCGAGGATGACACCAAGGTTGCGGGCTTGTGAGACGGGAAGGATGGTAGTGCCGTCAACAGAGACGGGAAAGTCAGGGAGAGGACAAGGTTTGGGAGGGAAGACAAGGAGCTCAGTCTTAATAAATAAATAAGTAAATAAATAGAGTAATAATAAATAATAATAATAAATAATTAAATAAATAATAATAATAAATAATGATAATAATAAATAATTAAATAATAAATAAATAGAATAGATATGTACAAGTAAAATAAATAAATAAATAAATAGAGTAATAAATATGTACAAACATATATACATATATACAGGTGTATACAGTACAGCACTGTACTAAGTTCTTGGGAGAGTAGAATATAACAGAGATGATAGTCCTGTCCCCAAAGAGATTACAGTTTAGTGGGGCAGACAGACATTAATATAAATAAGTTATGGATATATCCATAAGCTGTGGGGCTTAGCAAGAGATGAATAAAGGGTGAAAACATGAGTGTAAGGGCAGTGCAGAAGAGAGTGGGAAAAGAGGAAATGAGGACTTAGGGAAGGGCTCTTGGAGATGTACTTTTAATAGGTTTTGAAGGTGGGGATAGTTATCGTCTGTCAGATATTCATTCATTCAATCGTATTTATTGAGCACTTACTGTGTGCAGAGCACTGTACTAAGTGCTTGGAAAGTACAAGTCAGCAACATATACAGACGGTCCCTACCCAACAATAGGCTCACAGTCTAGAAGGGGGAGACAGACAGGCCTGAGGCAGGATGTGGTTGAGAGGTTGGCAGTGAGATAGCCGCGATCAGGGTAAAGAAAGTAGGTTGGCATTACAGGAGCAAAGGGTTTGGGCTTGCTTGTACTAGAAAAGCTGCAGGTAAAGTAGGAGGAAGCAAGGTGATTAAGGGTTTTAAAGCCAATTAAAAGGAGTTTCTTTTTGATGTAGAGGTGGATGAGCCACTACTGGAGGTTCTTGAGACATGGGGGAACATGGATTGAATGGTTTTGTAGAACAATGATCTTGGCAGCAGAGTGAACTATAGACTGAAGGGAGAGATAGGAGCCAGGGACATCAGTAAGGAGGCTGATGCAGTAATCAAGGCAGGATCAGATAGGTACTTGGGTTAATGCAGTAGCAGTTTGGATGGAGGCGAAAGGATGGATTTTGGTGTCGTTGTGAAAGTTGAACCCACACGATTTGGTGGCAGATTGAATATGTGGGTTGAATGAGTCAGATGAGTCAAGAATCATGCCAAGATTATGGGTTTGTGAGACAGGAAGTATGGTGGTGCTTTCTACAGTGATGGTAAAGTCAGAGAGAGGGCTGGGTTTGGGTGGGAAGACCAGAAGTTCTGATTTGGACATGCTAATATTGAGGTGTCAGTGGGACATCCAAGTAGAGATGTCCTGAAGGTGAGAGAAAATGTGAGACTACAGAGAAGAAGGAGATCAGAACCAGAAATGTAGATTTGGGAATCATCCACATAGAGGTGGTAGTTGAAGCCATGGGAGCAAATGAATTCTCCAAAGGAGTGACTGTAGATGGAGAATAGAAGTAGATCCAGAACTGAGCTTGTGGTACTCCCATAGTGGTGGGGATTGGGGGGGTGAGACAGAAGAGAATCCAACGAAAGAAACTAGGGAGCAGCCAGAGAGATAGGAGAACCCCAGAAGAGGGCAGTGTCAGAAAACCAAGGTCCGATAATGTTTCCAGTAGAAGGGGGTGGTTGACAGTGTCAAAGGCAGCTGAGAGGTTGAGGAGGATTAGGATGGATTAAAGGCCTTTGGATTTGGCGAGAAGGAGGTCATTGGTGACCTTTGAGAGAGCATTTTCTGTGTAGTGAAGGAGGAGGAAGCCAGATTGGAGGGAGTAAAGAAGAAAACTGGAGAAGTGGAAGTGGAGATAGTGGTTTAGACAACTCACTTATGGATTGTGGAGAGGTTTGGTATGAGGGAGATTGGGTGATAACTGAAGGGGGCTGTAGGGTCATGGGAGGGTTATTTTTAGAATAGGGGAGACATGACCATGTTTGAAAGCAATGGGAAAAAAGCCATTGGAGAGTGAACAGCTGACGATGGTGGTCAGGGAGGAAAGAAGGGATGGGGCATGAGTTTAAATAAATTGTGATGGGATGGGGTCACAAGCACAGATGGAAGGGATGGATTTTAAAAGAAGGTGGAAGACCTCATCTGGAGATACTGCTGGGAAAGATGGGAGAGTTAAAGAAGGGACAAGAGGAGGGAGGGACTGGAGAGGAACAGGGGATACTTAGGGAGATCACACCCGATGGTTTCAATTTTCTCAATTAAGTATGTGGCCAGGTTACTGGGGGCAAGAGGTAGGGGAGGCGGGGGAACAAGGGTTTGAGGAGGACGCTAAATGTCCTTCCATCCTATCACAATTTCCTCACCTGCCTTCTCTTCTACACTTCCCCTCACTGCAAATCTCTCCTGTAGACCTCTGGTCATTTGACCCTCACCCAATTTTCTAAAGTTATTGTGCCCAATTTAGTCTTTATACCCAAACCGCCTTCCTTTAACAACCAAATTGATGCCCACAACACTACCCTCTCTAGTGACCTCAACCCACTGGTTCCCCTATCCCTTTGCAAGTCTCATACAGCCCTGGATTACTGCCATAGTCCACTTCCTTCACTTCTGTGCAAGAGCCTCAGAGGGCTGCTGGTGGAAATCCAGATAACAGGCCGACCTCGTCCACTTCAAGTTCATACTTCACTGCATTAGCTCTGCCCTCTCCTCTATCTGGCAACATTATTTCTCCATCCTTATTGATTCCCACGTCCATTGCCCAACCAAAAAAATGAGTACCCTGGAAAGTTTATTCACCTACTCAACAGGGTAACATTGCTTATGCCTGTGAGATTTTCAAAAAGATTTTGAGCCAGTTCTCATGTCCTTTCAATGGGACTTATGTACCTCATCAATGGTGAGGGAAAAGCTTGTGCTTAGTTTTTATTTCTCAGCTTTGCAATAAATAGAAATGAAAGACCCCACTTCAGTCTACATAAGCATATAGAAGAGCCAATTTAGAAGAACTTGAACAACTTTACAGTTGGCATTTTTGCAGACCTTTGCCAAGTGGCTGATGCCTGGTCATTAATCCATGCCGTCTACCTCATTAACAACAGCAGCAGCATTTTTTAATATACCCCCGTGGGGAGGCCCTGCCCCATGCACTGGGATCTACGAATCAAATCAATGGTATTTATTGAGCGCTTCCTATGTGCAGAGCACTTTACCAAGTGCATGGGAAGAGTACAGTATGACAGAATTAGAAGACACGGTCCCTGCCTCATTCTGGCCTATAGCTCAAAGCGAGTTTGAATCTCTGTCCTGAGCTGGCTTTGGCACTGCAAAGTTTTCCCTCTCATCTGCTGGTTCCATAGAATACACCCAGGCTTCTTGGAAAACACTTTTCTGTCCTGCACCTTGAAGGTTTTTGCTGCCTCCTGGGTGAATAGTGGGAAATAATTGAAGCTTTCAAGCCATCACTCCCTCCACAGTTCAGGAAAGCTGTCTCAGCCTAATTGTTCCTTGTCATTGAGCCTCTGAGGTGACCTGCTGCTGCAGTGTGAGTGGGAAATGGCTGTCCCCATTGAGTGAAATGGGATTTTTCAATTACGGGCCAGGTAAGAGTGGGCCATAATAGTGATTGTAATAGTATTTGTTAAGTGCTTTCGCATGCAGAGCACTATAATAAGCCCTGGGAAAGAGTACACAAGTTGGAATTAAACATGGGGCCTGCCCCTCGGGAGGCTCACAGTCTTTGTGAGAGCAGGGTTTTGTTACCAGGCACTCGATGTCCTGTGATACCGAGACATGCCACATGAGTATTTAAACACATCCAGCTGAATTCCTGGCTATCACATCTGTATTCCTATGTCTTAAAAGTCTGGTTGCCAAGATTCTATCGTGACACTGACTGTTGGATAAACAGTCCTTAGGGAAGGAGGCTGAGTAAGTATAAGGATAGCATGCCTTCATTACAATGACTTCCTGTTGATGGAAGGAGCCTGCAGATGCTGAGAGCAGCCACACAATTAACAATCTTTTAAAAGTCTTCAGGTCAGCTGCATCCTCCTCTCTGTGACCCTTGGGGAAGCTAGCATGCTCTGTCTGGGCCTTGCTCAGTGAGTCTGGCTTTCTGAGACCTCCAGTAACACACTATTGTTTCCTTTAACTGGAAACTTTGTGGACTCCTGCCTCTCTTAGGGCCATGGGAGCTTGGCATGCCCCCTCCCTCCCTGTCACACTCTCTGTGCCACCTCCTTGGGGTGCTGAGATCATGAGACCCCTGCTTAAGTAAGCTTTGCGGATTCTCCCAGGCCCATGATTTCCATGGAGGTGACCATGTTAATGCAGTCACTCATCTCATCCTGCCTGGATTACCGCATCAGCCTCCTTGCTGACCTCCCAACCTTCTGTCTCTCCCCACTCCAATCCATACTTCACTCTGCTGCCCAGATCATTTTTCTACAAAACCATTCAGGACATGTTTCCCCAGTCCTCAAAAAACTCCAGTTTCCCATCCATCTCCACATCAAACAAAAACTTCTCACCATTGACTTCAAAACACTCAATTACCTTGCCCCCTCCTGCCTCACCTTACCACTCTCCTACTATAACCCAGGCTTCACACTTCGGTCCCCTAATGCTAACCTTCTCACTGTACCTCCATCTTGTATATCTCACCAGCAACCCCTTACCAACCTCCTACCGCTGGCCTGAACTGCCCTCCCTCCTCAACTCCAGCTGACAATCACTCTCCCCCTGACTAAGCCTCCCTTTCCTCTTCTCAGATTCCCTTCCGCATCTTCCTGGCTTCCTTTCTCCTTTCTCCCTCAGCCCTACAGCACTTATGGAAATATCTGCAATTCATTTATTTTGTATTATATTTTATTTTTCTAAATATTAGTACAGTGCTCTGCACATAGTAAGCACTCAATAAATACCATTGATTGATATTTATATTAATGTCTGTCTCTCCCTCCTGAATGTAAATTTGTTATGGGCAGGGAACGTGCCTATCAACTCTTTTGTATTGTACTCTCCCAAACACTTGATACAATGTTCTGTACACAGTAAGAGCTCAATATATATGATTTTATTGATTGGTTTATGAGTAGGGAATATTAAAAGATTGCTTGATCTTCAGCAGCCCCAGGACTGAAATGTGCATTGGGCCCTAAAGGAGGGGCATTCTGGCCAGAATCGTGAATGGAAAGTTAGCAGAAATTCCTTGATGTTCTCCCAGAAAGAGAGTACATATTTAAGGTCATCTAGAAAGGTAGATAGTTTAAAAGGTAGACCCTAGGCTGTTTCCAGTACACAGTGTACAACTTTAACTGACATATGTGGGGAAGAGGGAATGAGGGGAACAGTGGGCTGAGGCCAAGAGGGAGAAAGGAGCAGGAAGAAACAAGCTGATTCCACTTCATCCCTTCCTTTTAGCAGGGGTTTTCTCCTCATCACTCCCCTACAGAGAGAGCAGTTCTGGGGCCCTCTTCTGCTCAATCACATACTAGAGCAGTGGACCACAAGACTCCCTGACTGTCTCCAAAAAAGGCAGAGGAATTAATTAGGAGGCAGAAGAATTAATTAGGAGGAAGAGTCACAAAGATGGACAGGCAATTAAAGTAGCTGATAAGATGAAGTGGAAGAGGCAGAGGAATACTGCAATAACTGTGTGTTCCTCCTCCAACTTAGAATGTAAGCCTCATATGGGACAGGGACTGTGTCCAACCTGACTATCTAGTATATTACCCTATGGCTTAGTACAGTGCTCAGCCCTCTAGTAAACACTTATCACATACCTTTATTAATATTATTAGGAATCTGTATTAGTTCAGCTCATAGAACAGCTGCAAGGGAAGAAACAAGGAAAAATGGAGCCCTTTGGTGTTCCCTAAAATATTGTTATAACAGTGGTTATACCCTGTTATAACATGTTATATAACATGCCCACAGTGTTCTTTCAGGAGGAATTTGAACTTTCCTCGGGTGTTCTTCATCCAGTTAAAAGTTGTTGTCTTTAAGGGCCACTCCTTCAAAATCAAGACCAGTTGGGAATAGCAGTATCAGCAAAGAACAAGTCTAAAGTACATTACACTTGGAATGAATTCATTCATTCAATCGTATTTATTGAGCGCTTACTGTGTGCAGAGCACTGTACTAAGCACTTGGGATCCAAACTGCTACCTGCTCATTCACACTCTCATCCTATCCCGTCTGGATTACTGCATCAGCCTCCTCTCCGATGTCCCATCCTCCTGTCTCTCCCCACTTCAATCCATACTTCATGCTGCTGCCCGGATCATCTTTGTGCAGAAATGCTCTGCGCATGTTACTCCCCTCCTCAAAAATCTCCAGTAGCTACCAATCAACCTATGCATCAGGCAAAAACTCCTCACCCTCGGCTTCAAGGCTGTCCATCACCTCGCCCTCTCCTACCTCACCTCCTTTCTCTCCTTCAACAGCCCAGCCCGCACCCTCCACTCCTCTGCTGCTAATCTCCTCACCGTGCCTCGTTCTCACCTGTCCCGCCATCGACCCCCGGCCTACACCCTCCCCTTGGCCTGCAATGCCCTCCCTCCGCACATCCGCCAAGCTGTCTCTCTTCCTCCCTTCAAAGCCCTACTGAGAGCTCACCTCCTCCAGGAGGCCTTCCCAGACTGAGCCTCCTCCTTCCTCTCCCCTTAATCCCTCTCCCCATCCCCCCCGCCTTACCTCCTTCCCCTCCTCACAGCACCTCTATATATGTATAAATCTTTGTACATATTTATTACTCTATTAATTTATTTTACTTGTATATATTTATTCTATTTATTTTATTTGGTTTATATGATTTGTTTTGTTGTCTGACTCCCCCTTCTAGACTGTGAGCCCGCTGTTGGGTAGGGACCGTCTCTATATGTTGCCAACTTGTACTTCCCAAGCGCTTAGTACAGTTCTCTGCAGACAGTAAGCACTCAATAAATACAACTGAATGAATGAATGAATGAAACCAGCCCTAAAGCCCATCTCCATTTAGAATACACATCCCACCCCTTGTGTCAAAATGATACGAAAGGAGATTAGAATGCCCAAGTTTTCACTGCTGTTATTTCTGTACTTTCACAGCTACTCTGAGTTCACATGTCCCTCTCTCTAAAACTCTTTAAATCTGATGGCAGTGGAGAATTAGGTAAAGAATTTCAGCTTCTCTCAACTGCACAAGAGTAAAGACTGCTATTTAAAAGCACTGGAAAAATAAATCCCTCTCCCATTTTTGATGATGGTTAATTACTCTGTTTGGCTCACAGCACGGTGCCAGCCCTGATGATGAGAAAATGCACCACATTCATAGATTGCACTCATGTGGTAGATAGCAAATACAGAGAAAGTTTGCCTTTAAGGGATTGCTATAGAAAAATAGTAAAAGACAGCTAAATGGTCAAATGGAGGAAAATATCCAAGGATCCAAATTCCAGGCCACTAGTCACTCCAAAATGTTATGTGACTGGCTGGTTCCATTTATCTTCCCAGATTCACTAGTAGATATATCTTTTTTTTTTTAGTAATTCCAGTTTGTCTACGGATGAAGCAGAAAAGAGAGTGAAGGGCTTCTCAATCAATCATTGGTATTTATTGAGTGCTTACTGTGTGCAGAGCACTGTACTAAGTTCTTGGGATAGTATACTACTACAGTTTTGGTTGACATGTTGCATTCCCCCTAACGAGGTGAATTCACCTCCAGAAAGCCTTCCCTGATTGAACTCTCATGACCCACCCTATTCTCTCTCTCCCTTCTACATCACCTATACACTTAGCCCTACCTCCTAAGCACTTATTTACTCACCCACTTATGTACAGATTCTTATGTCTGGTTTCTTCCCCGGCCAGTAATTAATTTTAATGCTTGTCTCTTCCTCTTGACTGTAAGACCCTTGGGGTCAGGGATCATATTTATTTACACACTGGTGCTCTCCCAAGCGCTTAGCACAGGGCTCTGCAAACAGTAAGTGGTCAGTAAATACCACTGATTGATTGACTGAGGGGCTTCCAAAGAAGCAAGAAGCCACTAATAATAATAATGATGGTATTTGTTCAGCACTTACTACGTGCAGAGCACTGTTCTAAGCGCTGGGGGAATACAAACAAGGTCATCAGGTTGTCCCACGTGGGGCTCACAATCTTAATCCCCATTTTACAGATGAGGTAACTGAGGTCCAGAGAAGTGAAGTGACTTGCCCAGAGTCACAAAGCTGACAAGTGGCGGAGCTGGAATTAGAACACATGACCTCCGACTCCCAAGCCCGGCATCTTTCCACTGAGCCATGCTGCTTCTCACTAATACTCACATTTGCTACTCTCCGTGGTCAAATACTGTGCGGATCTACAAGTTGCTGTTTCCTCAATCCACTGGGTGGGAGGATGGAAAAGAACAAAATGGGAGGCCAATCGACCTTAGAGGTTCTGTGATCTCTAGCTTCCCTGGGACGCAACAAGCTTGAAAATAAGTAGTAACGCTTACCAGACTCCACCAAGACTCAGAGTTCTGATATCATGGCTGTAGAAACCACTGACAGCTACAATCAGAATTGGGGATGCATTTCATGTATGTCCCACCCAAGGCCTGGTACACAGTGAGTGACAAGGAACCCACTAGGCTCCATTGTTCCACTAACTGTTCAGGCCTCAAAACTGAGCTCAAAAACATTTTTGACAATTCCCACCTGAACTAGGAGATAGGAATAAATGAAATTATCCTTCATTAGTTCTTATCTGGCCTGAATTATTACTCAACCCAAACAGATGGTCCAACTAATTGTTTAGCTGAGTAGGTACAGGTATTACAGAGCTCTGGTATAGATATCAGGAGTTCTTGACAGGGCTTATTCAATTAGGTGGCCTCTTACTACAACAGCTTCAGCTCTTATCAGCCCCTCATTGCCCTGTCCTTTTCTCAAAGATAACAGGATTCAGGAGCTGAGTAAGATTACCATCTTCCCAAAACACTTCTCAGATACAAGCACGTAACTATTCTTTCACAGTAGGCTCAAAGCGGGAAAGTAGTGACCTCTTGCAAAGTTCTGCAGTCCAGAACCAAGATTATCAGCACTTGGAGAGACCTGAACAGTTAGTGGAACATTGGAGCCCAGTGGGTTCCTTGTCACTCACTGTGTACCAAGCCTTGAGTGGGACATACACGAAATACATCCCTAGTACTGATTGTAGCTGTCAGTGGTTTCTGCTGCCATGACATCAGAACCCTGAGTCTTGGTGGAGGTTTACCAAGTTTTCCCAACATGTGACCTGGTAATCTTGGTCCAGAAAGTGGTATTGGATTGTGCTTTTGAAGCCCTTTCTCTCAAAGCATGACTTGGAGCTAAATGAATCTAGGTGCAACGCGTTTTGTCCCCTGGCCCCATCATCAGCAGTCAGTCCAACTGCAGTCAAGGCAAGGAGAAACAAAGTGAATCAAGGGGTCCTGATTTCTCACCTTCACAACATCACCAAGATCCACCCTTTCCTCTCCATCCAAACCGCTACCTTGTTGGTACAATCTCTCATCCTATCCCAACTGGATTCCTGCATCAGCCTGCTTTCTGGTCTCCCATCCTCCTGTCTCTCCCCCTTCAGTCTATACTTTACTCTGCTGCCCAGATCATCTTTCTACAGAAACGCTCTGGGCATGTCACTCCCCTCCTCAAAAATCTCCAGTGGTTGCCTATCAACCTTTGCATGAAGCAAAAACTCATCATTCTCAGCTTCAAAGCTCTCCATCACCTTGCCCACTTCTACCTCACCTCCCTTCTCTCCTTCTACAGCCCAGCCCACACACTCTGCTCCTCTGCCACTAAGCTCCTCAATGTGCTTCATTCTCGCTTGTTCCGCCGTTTACCCCTAACCCACGTCCTACCTCTGGCCTGGAATGCCCTCCCTCCACACATCTACTGAACTAGCTCTCTTCCTCCCTTCAAAGCCCTACTGAGAGCTCACCTCTTCCAGGAAACCTTCCCAGACTGAGCCCCCCTTTTTCCTCTGCTCCTCCTCCCCTCCCCATCACCCCCACTCCCTCCCTCTGCCCTACCCCCTTTTCCTCCCCACAGCACTTGTGTATATTTGTACATATTTATTATTCTATTTTATTGATGATGTGTATATATCTATACACATTAGTTGAAACAGTTGAAACAGGTTACAAGTTGAAACAGGTTACAAGTAAAGCAAAGATGAAAAATGAAGAGCAGATGACCATAACTGGGAGTCAGGAAGTCTCACGTCCTCCCCCTGGCCTGGAATGCCCTGCCTCCACACATTTTATTTTGTTAACATGTTTTGTTTTGTTGTCTGTCTCCCCCTTCCAAACTGTGAGCCCGCTGTTGGGTAGGGACCATCTATATGTTGCCAACTTGGACTTCCCAAGTGCTTAGTACGGTGCTCTGCACACAGTAAGTGCTCAAGAAATGCGATTGAATGAATGAATGAATCTATAATTCTATTTATCTATTTTGATGGCATTGACACCTATCCACTTGTTTTGTTTGGTTGTCTGTCTCCCCCCTCTAGACTGGGAGCCTGTTGTTGGGTAGGGATTGTCTCTATCTGTTGTCTCTATATGTTGCCGATTTGTACTTCCCAAGTGCTTAGTACAGTGCTCTGCACACAGTAAGTGCTCAATAAATATGATTGAATGAATGAATGAATCTGTTGTCAAATTGTACTTTCCAAGTGCTTAGTACAGTGCTCTGCACACAGTAAGTGCTCAATAAATATGATTGAATGAATGAATGAATCTGTTGTCAAATTGTACTTTTCAAGTGCTTAGTACAGTGCTCTGCATGCAGTAAGTGCTCAATAAATATGATTGATTGAATGAATGAATGAATGAATGGTTTTGAAACATTCCTAGCTCATTGGATACCAAACAAGTCAAACAGTGCCAAGGATCACCCAAGATTTAAAGTCTCCTCCAGGGTAGTTCTACAAGCCCTAATCTAAGCCCTACCTCTTGTCTCCCCTAAAAATGATCTGAATTCCCTAGTTGGCCTCAGAATTTTGGGGGACCCCTGGAACTGGGGCTGATCTAGAATGATTGCGGGCCAATGGATCAGTGGGGACTCTCACCCCTAAAATAAGGCAGGCCCAAGAGGGGCAAACAGTGGTCCTCCCAGTTGCCCCTTCACACGAAGCCCCACTCTGAGCTTCTCCCCTCCACCTAACCTACAGTCCAATTTTCCTCCATTTTCTCTTCTCCTTCATTAAGAACAACATTTCCATTCCTTTAACACCTTTAATTCTCTGTTGCAATAAGGATATGCCTCAAAGGAGGTGTTGCTGCATAAATCTTTAGAGGTAGCAGATGCTTCGGGTTCATTTCTGTTGACTGCATAGTTCTTTTGATTTTTCCAGCACTCTCTGTACCATTAAAGAGGCTCCTGAGACATCTCCAAGCCGTATAAGTGGGTCTGTCTCCCTGCCATGTGGCAGGAGATGGCACATATAATCCTGGGGTGGGCCCCTTATACCTTAAATTTCTTACAGAGAAGCAGAAAACCTGGAACTATTACCATGTAAAAAGTGAAAAGAGAAAGGGAAATAGCAAGAATGTAAAAACAAAATGAAAAAAGGGAAGAGAAGAATAGAAAATGTGAAGGGGAGAGTGGAAAAACCCAAGTAGGTCTCTCCCCTTTCCTGTCATATATAATAGTGCAGGAGTAGTGACATCACTCAGAAACAATAATTTTTAAGATTCCAATATCTCCTAAGGGATACTAGGGAAGCAGCATGCCCTAATGGAAAGAGCATGGCCTTGGGGGTCAGAAGACCTGTGTTCTTATCCCAACTCCATCACTTACCTGTTGTGTGAACCTAGGCATGTTACTTAACTTATCTGGGTCCCTCTGTGTATCTGAAAAATGTGGATTCAATACCTGTTCTCCCTCCTACTTACTCTGTGAGCCCCTTGTGGAATCTTTCCCAGCACTTAGTACAGTACTTAACATATAGTAAGTGCTTAACAAATACCACAATTATTAAGGGAAGGACCCAATATTAGATTGATGGTTTTCTCATATTTGTAGTAGAAATAACGCTTACTGACAACTGCTTGTTGCATTGCACTGTACTAGGCATTTGAGAAGGACAGACTAAAGAATGGCATGGCTCCTGTCCTCAAGGAGCTTACAATCCAATGGGAGAAACAAGCATAACAATATTTACAACTAGGGTGATCAAAATGAATAACTGAGTTCACATATGTACATGACTGCTATAGGAGTACGGTGTAAGTATGTTCGAGACTGCTAGAGTTAGCCAAAATCAGTCAATCAAATTTACTCAGTACAGTGCTCTGCACACAGTAAGCGCTCAATAAATATGATTGATTGAATGAATGAATATTTACTGAGCACTTGGGAAAGTACAATATAATAATAAACAGACACATTCACTGCCCACAACAAGCTTACAGTCTAGAGGGATGAAGGGATTATGATTTGGCACAGAATGCTGGGAAAGCTTTTTTGGAGCAGATAGGATTTAAGGAGGATTTTTGAATGCGGGAAGAACTGAGATCTGATAAGAGGAGGGAAGAGGTTCCCAGTTGTAATGAACAGCTTAAACGAGGGGACAGAGGTGGGAAAGTTGACAGTGAGGTACAGGTAGAAGGGTGAGTGGGGAGGGATGAAAACCGCAAGTTGGAAAGTATCAGGTGAAGAGAACAGATGAGTGAGATTGCCGTGAAGCCATCTCTGAGGAGTTTTTGTTTGAACTGGAGAAACACAGGAAGCCAGTGGAGGATTTTGAGGCAAGGGGAGATATGGGCTGAGACAAGCCTCAGGAAGAAGATCCGTGCAGCAGTATGCAGGACAGAGAGGAAGGGGAAGAGGCTGGAGACTGAGAGACCACCAAGAAGGTGAATGCAGTAAATCTAGCTGAGCTAAAACAAGAGCTTGTTCCAGGATGGTAGCAAGAATGGGCAAACTTGGGAGATACGGTGCAGCAGAAGTCAAAAACCATCATTAAAACTCTTGGAAACATAATAAATCCTTTTGTGGTGATAATAATAATGATGGTATTTGTTAAGTGCTTACTATGTGCAAAACACTGTTCTAAGCGCTGGGGGAGGGGTACAAGATGACCAGGTATTCCCACGTGGGGCTCACGGTCTTAATCCCCGTTTTACAGATGAGGGAACTGAGGCACAGAGAAGTTAAGTGACTTGCCCAAAGTCACACAGCTGACAAGTGGTGGATGACAAAAATAAAACTGTGACAGGCATGAAAAAGCAGTTGTTTTTCTCCAGTGCTCTTGGCAATTTCTTATAAGAAATATCAGTCAATCAATCAGTTGTATTTATTGAGGGCTTGCTGTGTGCAGAGCTCTGTACTAAGTACCGGAGAGAGTAGAATACAACAGAGGTCATTCATTCAATCGTAATTTATTGAGTGCTTACCGTGTGCAGAGCGCTGTACTAAGTGCTTGCCCTGTTGATAGTTATGTTCCGTGCCCACAGTGAGTTTAAGTCTAGAGGGAATAATAATCGTGGTATTTGTTAATTGCTTACTATGTGTCAAGCAATGTGCTAAACCCTGGGGTAAATACCGGATTGGACATAGTCCCTGTCCCACATAGGATGCACATTCTAAGGTGAGTATTTAATCCCCATGGTATGGATGAGGAAATTAAGGCCAGAGATGTTGAGACTTGCCCAAGACCACACAGGAGGCAAAAGGCAGAACTGGGAATTGAACTCTGGTCTTCTGATTCCCAGGCCTGTGAGATGTTCATAAGGCCAATGCTACTTTCTGCAGCATTTTTCTGATTCCCATATGGGTCAAGCTTTCTGGGAATAACCTCCTCTCAGCTGGAGTCAGTGATAATACTCAGAGGATTGTGAGCACTGTGGGGGAAGAAGAGGGAGCAGAGTTTTTTGAGAGGGACAAGAGGGCTGGGGCTTAGGAGAATCAGTCAGGCTTTGGAGATCTAAAGGGTCAGAGAGACCCAACTTGGGGGTTTTCCAGCCCTGTTCAAACTCTTAACTCCTTTCATCCCTGCTCAAAAGTTGGGAGTTCTTTACAGAAACCTGATATGACTGAGTCCTTTTTTGGGAACCAAGCCCCCAAAACAGTGATGGTGAAAACGTCTTGGCTCCCACTGTGGGAAATCCTTGGGCAGTGGGCCTCCTTGCCCCCATAGAGTTGTTCCCATGTCCACAGCTCCCAACCTAATGTCCATGCTGGCTCTTCTCATTCCATGCTCAGCAAAATTGGTTGTGCTCTTGTCACCCCGAGTCACTTGTCTGGCATCATCATTCCTCAGTTAAGAAGCAGCATGGCTTAGAGTCCTGGGAGTCATAAGGAACTGGGTTCAAATCCCAGCTCTGCTATACATCTGCTGTGTGGCCTTGGGCAAGGCACTTCACTTCTCTGAGCCTCAGTTACCTCATCTGTAAAACAGGGGTTAAGACTGTGAGCCCCATGTGGGACAGGGACTGTGTCCAACCTGATTCGCGTTCATCCATTCATGCGTGTCACTAATTATTTAGTATTATTTAATTATTTAATTATTTAATTATTTAGGTATTTGGCTACCTTAATAGAGTCAAAATTACTCCCGCTGTTCACCCACGCTTCATTGAATTTCTTCACTTAGCATAGCCTTGTGGCAAGAGCACGGGCTTGGGAGTCAGAGGTCATGGGTTCTAATCCCAGCTCCACCACTTGTCTGCTGTGTGACCTTGGGCAAACTCCTTAACTTCTCTGTGCCTCAGTTCCCTCATCTTTAAAATGGAGATTAAGACTGTGAGCCCCACATGGAGCAATCTGATTACCTGGTATCTACCCCAGTGCTTAGTACAGTGTTTGGCACCTAGTAAGTGTTTAACAAATACCATCATTATTATTATTAACTCATATCTCCCCCAGGCTTAGAACATACTTGGCACATAGTAAGTGCTTAACAAGTACCATTATTATTATTAGTGTTGCTTCCCTTGAAACCTCCTGGAGCACAGAATGCTGCTTTCCACCTCAGCCAGTTCACCCTGTTGGGCACCAGATTCATGGTTCCAATCAATCAATCAATCATTTGTATTTATCAAAAGCTCACTGTGTGCAAAGCACAGCATTAAGCGCTTTGGGGAGCACAACACAGAAATTAATGGACACGTCCCCTTCCCGCAATGAGTTTACAGTCTAGAGAGAGTTTACAGTCTAGGGGAAGCACTGATTCAATCTCCTGGAATTCAGACTGTAATGCCCCTGAACTTTGCCCTAAAAACACCGTTTCATGGATCTAGACTGGAATCAGTAAAGTTCCATGGGAAAACTGAAGCAGTCTGGTCAGTCCTCAAGGTCCAGCCCAGCAAAATGTCCAGAAGGCTGGGTCTGAGATTGACAATCTGATGATTGGCTCCAGTCCTACTGGGACCTAGGCTGGGCCTTGTCCACTCAGTGCCATGCACCATTCTTTCCCTCTAGACTGTAAGCTCACTGAGAGCAGGGAGAATGTCTATCAACCTTATTGTATTGTAGCAGCATGGCCTAGTTGAAGGAGCACAGGCCTGGGAAGTCAGAGGATCTGATAATGATAATAATTATTATTATTACTGTGATATTTGTTAAGCATTTACTATGTGCCAGGCACTGTTCTAAGTGCTGGGGTAGATACGAGATAATTGGATTGGCCACAGTCCCTGTCCCACATAGGGCTCACAGTTTTAATCTCCATTTCAAAGATGAGGTAACTGAGGCCCAGATAAGTTAGGTGACTTGCCCAAGGTCACAAAATGAACAGGTAGCAGAGACAAGATTAGAAACCAGGTCCTTCTGGCTCCCAGGCCTGTGCTCTTTCCACTAGACAATGCTACTTAGGACCTGGATTCTAATCTCAGCCCTCCCACTGACGTGCTATGTGACCTTGACCAAGTCACTGCACTTCTCTGTGCCTCAGTTTCCTCATCAGCAAAATGAGGAAGCAATCCTACTTAGACTGTGGGCCCCAGGTGGGACAGGGACTGTATCCGACCTGATTTACTTGGAACTACCCCAGACCTTAGGCAGTGCGTGACAAGTAGTAAGCACTTAACAAATACTATTATTATTATAATTAGCATTACCCTTCCAGGTCCTAAGTATAGGCCTCTGCACTCAGTAAGCACTCAACAAATACCATAGATCAGTGGATTGATTGGCACTGAAGGTATGGAGGAAAAAGATGATGAAGGCAATTGAGGAGAGCAGTGTGCTGATGGAAAAGTAAAGACTGTATGCATGAAGTCCTGGTATTGAACGTTCCCCTTCTTCGCTCTTGGATGGGGTTCTGAGAAAAGCAGGTTAAAATAAAGTAAGGCTTAAAAAGACAAAGGAGGGAGAGTTCCACAGGCCTAAAGATCATGAAAACAATCTATGGAAATTTCTCTGGGCTGGTCACAAGACAGCACATGCTCCTGGCTGAGGCATAGCAGGGAGAAACTTCTCAGAGAATCATGGAAAGGAAAAACCCTTGCCTAACAGCAAATGCTGACAAGAAGGTGGCATTAGGGGATTAGTGGTACTACTGTGTGTGTGTGTGTGTGTGTGTGTGTGTGTGTGTGTTGTTTGGATGTGAGTCTCCCTGCAGATGTATCTTTGTGTGTTGTGGGTTTATAGGACTGTCTGTGATTATGTGGGAAGCCACATGGCCTAGTAGAAAGAGCACTGTACTAGGAGTCAGAAGACCCAGGTTTTAATCCTGACTCCTCCACTTATCTGCTGTGTGACCTTGGGCCTTAACCTCTCTGGGCCTTAGTTTCCTCATCTGAAGTTCTATGGGAAAACTGAAGCACTCTGGTGCATCCTCAAGGTCTGGTCCAGCAAAATGCCCAGGAGGTTGTGTCTGGGTCTGAAAAATGGGGTTTCAGTAGCTGTTCTCTCTCCCTTACACAGTGAACTCCATGTGGGACAGGCACCTTACCCAACCTGCTTATCTTGTATCTGTCCCAGAGTTTAGTATAGTGCTAGGCATGTAGTAAGTGCTTAGCAAGTACTGTTGTTATTATTATTGCTATTATTGTTAATTTCACTATCATTATGTAGGGATCCATCTGTGTGTTTCTTTGGTTCAGCTAAGCTTCCATCCCGGATATCTCTAGTATTTTGTCTCTCTCTGAATATTTCTTTAAATCTGTTGGACTTTCCAAACACAGGAAGAGCCTGGGCTCTTACCTTACTCTGCCGGATTATTATCATTATTATTACCTACTTGCAGGATTATTCAAGGTTTTGTTAATCAATCAATCAATCAATCAATCGTATTTATTGAGCGCTTACTATGTGCAGAGCACTGTACTAAGCGCTTGGGAAGTACAAATTGGCATCACATAGAGACAGTCCCTACCCAACAGTGGGCTCACAGTCTAAAAGGGGGAGACAGAGAACAGAACCAAACATACCAACAAAATAAAATAAGTAGGATAGAAATGTACAAGTAAAATAAATAAATAAATAAATAAATAGAGTAATAAATATGTACAACCATATATACATATATACAGGTGCTGTGGGGAAGGGAAGGAGGTAAGACGGGGGGATGGAGAGGGGGACGAGGGGGAGAGGAAGGAAGGGGCTCAGTCTGGGAAGGCCTCCTGGAGGAGGTGAGCTCTCAGCAGGGCCTTGAAGGGAGGAAGAGAGCTAGCTTGGCGGATGGGCAGAGGGAGGGCATTCCAGGCCCGGGGGATGACGTGGGCCGGGGGTCGATGGCGGGACAGGCGAGAGCGAGGTACAGTGAGTTAACAGAAAGAGCAAAGGTTTTCCACCATGATATGAAATCTGCAGTCCTTTAACAGAAAAGAGAAAGGGAGGCAGCCACATTATGTAGAGAAGCAGGAAGCATCTTGGCCTTGTGGAAAGAGCACTGGCCTAGGGGGCAGAGAACCCGGGTTCTAATCCCAGCTCCGCCATAGGTCTGTTGTGTGACGTTGGTAGTGGTATTTGTGGTATTTATTTAACACATATTATGTACCAGGCACTGTTCTCAGCCCTGGGTAGATACAAGGTAATCGAATTGGACACAGTCCCTGACCCACATGGGGCTCACAGTCGTAAACTCCATTTTACAGATGAGGTAACTGAGGTGCAGAAAAGTGAAGTGATTTGCCCAAGGTTAACCAGCAGATAAATTGAGGAACTGGGATTAGAACCCAGGTCCTCCTGACTCCCAAGCCTGGGCTAGATCTACTAGGCCATACTTCCCTGATCTTGGGCAAGTCATTTAACTTCTCTGTGCCTCAAGTACCTCACCCATAAAAGGAGATTAAATCTGTGAGCCCCATGTGGGGGACAGACTGTGTTCAACCTGATTAGCTTGTATCTACCAGAATGCTTAACACAGTGCCTGACACACAGTAAGTGCTTAACAAGTACTACTAAAAAAAAAAGACAAGGTGTCCATCTTAGTGTCTGTCTCCCCCACTACATTGAGGGCAGTGTCTACTAACTCCTTTATACTTTCCCAAACATGCAATACAGTGCTCTGCACAAAGTAGGAGTTCATTAACTATTATCAGTTGATGAAGGACTAAGAAACTCCTAAGCAAGAGAGGTGCTTGATGTTGAAGGAGAGGGTGGGTGTCAAGCAGGTTGTTTCAAAATCATGCTCTAGAAAACTTAAACAAGGCTCTTTTGTAAGTACTTGCTGGGGGTAGAGGGGAGGAGGTCAGAGGGAAGGGTAGTAATTTAGGACAGATAAAGTTTAAGACTCTGACTCTCCAAAAACTATCCTTCTCTGAAATTTTGGCTCAAAATAAAAACCTGTGACTGCTTTAATCTGGGCAGAAGGCAAGGAAGAATTGTGTGTCATTCCCAGAAGGGATAGTGGTGGTTAGTGGATTTGATATCTCTCTGGGGCTCAACGGGTCTTAGTTCTGATTTCGGTTCCTCTGTTAGCATGACCTTTGGCAAGCCACATCCTCTTTACTTGCCTCTATCTCTTCTCTCTATTTCAGACAGAATACTGCCTTTCTAATCACATCAATATTTGAACTACAGCCTTGTCAAGCACATAGTGAAAAGAATGTTGAAAAATCATGCTAGGAATTATTTTACCTTAGAATCCTTGATAACCACCTTACCCATCACAATCATTCCAGAGTTGTGTTCACATTAATATGTGACTCAGCTCTCTACATGTCTTCTTGAAATATATGATTAAGAATGTATTTAATCTTTAGAGCAAATGTTTCTTAGGCTGCACTCATTTTCAATCATTTTATTGTCACAGTAGAGGCATAGCTTTGTGGCTGAAATTAATACTTCATTTAGAAAGCAGCTGTAAAAGCAATGATGAGGCAAATGAGATTTACCCACAGTGCAGATTTTCCACGAGTCTACATTCAAGTTGGTGGCAGATATTCATTTAAAAATATTGAGCCACAGAGTCCAGAAAATTCAGGAGAAGGAAGCATCCCCTGTTGCTCAACTCCCTGAAAGAGACAGTTTTACTCTTAGTGTCCATGCTGAATCCCATGCTAAGCAGAGTAGCCTAATGGAAAGTGCACAGGCCTGGGAGACAGAGGACCTGGGTTCTAGTCTTGGCTCTGCCACTTGTCTGCTGTGTGACCCTGGGCAAGTCATTTAACATCCCTGTGCCTCAGAGAAGAAAATGGGGATTAAATGACAGTGGAACTTTTTATTTTTTAAGCCTTTAATTTGGAACCTCCTTGGTCCCTTCACTCTCAGAATGGTATTTTTGTTGCTGTGATATGTTTCTGATGCATCAGATGAGATCCCTGAAGGTCAGTTGATGTACATGCAGTGTCCCATGAGGATAGGGTTGTGTTGGGCAAGCAAACATGATATATTTCTGGTCTGTAAACTCCCCCAGGAGGGGTGTCCACGATGGACATTCAGTTTTGCTAAAGGAGAAGAGGTGTAAAGTGCAGTCAATTTACCAGGTGAAGGCCAACAAGGCCAGTTAGAGAGGAAAGAAGAGTGATGCAGAACTAAACATTTCTGAAAAAAATACCACATATCGTTTTTGAATGTAAAATGGCCTGATCTTAGTTAAGAGCAGATGGTAGTCATTTTTCTTCTATACAAGTTTATCGCATCTCGGTGAGTTTGTTTTTCAAAGCAGAGTGCAAATTGATGCTGCTGCCCTAGCTGTTCATTTCAATTCAGTGTTAGATCTGCCGTACCGTCATCTTCCAATTTGGACCAAATTACTCCAGCCAGGAAACGAGATTTAGCTTACTTTTTCCCCTACCTAGCACTTTTCAAAAAAAAGTTTGCAAGATCTAGGAGAATTTAAATCTTGGAAAAAGAGCTCTCACTTATGTGGAAGGTTACTCAACTCTTAAATTAGCTGGGCCTTTTCGAGCCTAATTTCCCATTTTTTTGGACAGAGACATAGCTCTTGGTACCCCTTGCAGAGATCCTTAAAAAGTGGGATTGCCTAAAACATCCTAAAGCTGGGAAGTTCTGGGTTTTAGCCTTCTTCACTAGCCCTTCCCACTCCAGGATGCCAGAGTAGAAAGTGATCATTTGTTGATTAAGTGCTTAGTATAGTGTTCTGCACACAGTAAGCATTCAATAAATACCACTGATCATGGTTGGCCCCTTTTTGCACCTTGTCCAACATGTATGAGAAGCAGCGTGGTGCCATGGCTAGAGCACAGGCCTGGGAGTCAGAAGGTCTTGGGTTCTAATCCTGGCTCCAGCACTTGTCTGCTGTGTGACGTTGGGCAAGTCACTTCACTTCTCTGTGCCTCAGTTACCTCATCTGTAAAATGAGTATTGACACTGTGAGCCCCATGTGGGACAGGGACTGTGTCCAACCCGATTTGCTTATATTCATTCAATAGTATTTATTGAGTGCTTACTGTGTGCAGAGCACTGTACTAAGCAATTGGAAAGAAAAATTTGGCAACAGATAGAGACAATCCCAACAATGGGCTCACAGTCTAGAAGGGGGAGGCAGACAACAAAACACGTAGACAGGCATCAATAGCATCAAACTAGATAAATAGAATTATAGATATATACACATCATTAATAAAATAAATAGAATAATAAATATGTATAAAAATAGACAAGTGCTATGGAGCAGGGAGGGGGATAAACTAGAGGGAGGGAGTAAGGGTGATGGGGAGGGGTGGAGCAGTGGAAAAGGGGGACTCAGTCTGGGAAGGTCTCCTGAAGGAGGTAAACTTTCCTCCTTTATATCCACCCCAGCCATTAATAAAGTGTGTGGCACACAGTAAGCACTTATCAAATACTATTATTATTATTATTGTTATTTATTATTATTATTGTCAGGTGTTCGGGCAGGCAAGAGAAAAGTACCAAGAGAATGACTCAGGTTTTGGGGTCCTGGAGGCAACTGCATAAACTGAGATGGAAGTGAGACTTCAATCTTTCCTTTCCCCTTTTTGGGTTATGACATTCTTCAAATGCACATGTTGAAAACTGATACTGGAGCTTTGGCTGCAGGAAGTTGGGTCTCTGTAAAAATCAGGACAAGCAAGTCTGCAGCAGTTGAGCTGTAGCGGAGGACCCGACAAGGAGAGGGAAAAGTAGTAAATAAATAAAATGAGCAGGGGCACCAAGGCCCAAGACAAAAGTCAAAACGACTCACGGGCTGCCTCGGGAATGCCAGTTTCTCTTGTTCAGCCCTTTTGATGTATCTCAGATTCAGCGTGACAGAAGGAGAAACAAAAGTATGAATCACAATTCCCCCAGATAAGGAATTCAAAGTGAATGCATTTGATAAATCATGTGTTATGACAAGTCCTGCTGGAGGCATTTTTGCTGCTTATTAAAATTAAGATACTTAGCTAATCACTTGCGAATGGAATCAGCAACAGATTTCTTTTCATGGCTGCAAGGCTCTCTTCCCAAGTGGCTTCCTAGCAGAGGACTACACACACCGGTGTGACTTTGCTCAATATAAAACAGACTTTATATAGAAGTCTGTTTTAGATATTAATATGAATAAATAAATTATGGGTATGTACATAAATGCTGTGAGGCTAAGGGTGGGGTGAATAAAGAGTGAAAATTCAAATACAAGGGTGACATTCCTCTCCCTGCTTTCATCCCTTAACTCTGGGAAACTCTGAGATTTGTCCACTACTTTTCTCATTCTTCATTCCTAAAGAAGCAGAGTGGGCTAGTGGAATGAGAACAGGCCTAGGATTCAGAAGACCTGTGTTCTAATCCTAGGTCCACCACTTATCTGCTGTGTGAACTTGGGCAAGTCACTTCACTTCTCTGTGCCACAGTTCCCTCATCTGCAAAATGTGGATCTGATACCTGTTCTCCCTCCTACTTAGACTGTGAGCCCCGTCTCAGATCTGATCATCTTCTATCTACCCCAGCTCTTAGCACAGGGCATGGCACATATTAAGCACTTAACAAATACCATTATTATCAGTATTATTACTATTAGACATTGGTTCTCACCACAGCTTTGCCACTTTCTTGCTGCATGACCTTGGAAAAGTCATTTAACTTCTCTGTGCCTCAGTTTTAATCATCTGTAGAAATAGGGATAAAATACCTGTTCTCCCTTCCCCTTAATAATAATGATAATGATATTTAAGTGCTTACTATATGCCAAGCACTGTTCTAAGAACTGGGGGAGATACAAGGTTATCACGTTGTCCCACATGGGGCTCACAGTCTTTATCCCCATTTTACAGATGAGGTAACTGAGGCCCAGAGAAGTGAAGTGACTTGTCCAAAGTCACACAGTCGACCAGTGAAGGAGTCAGGATTAGAACCCATGACCTCTGACTCCCAACCCCATGCTCTTTCCACTGAGTACGCTGCTTCTTCCTGCTGAGCCTCAGGTTGGGAGGGGGGATTCTGATCTGATTATATTACAGTTACCCCTGCATTTAGTGGAGTGCTTGGCACAGAGTAAGCAGTTAACAAATTATTCTCCATTTTTCTCTCAGGGCACTCATTTCATTCATTCATTAATTCAGTCATATTTATTGAGCGCTTCCTGTGTGCAGAGCACTGTACTAACCACTTGGGAAGTACAAGCGAGCAACATTTAGAGATGGTCCTTGCCCAACAACGGGCTCACAGTCTAGAAGGGAGAGACAGACAACAAAACAAAACATGTAGACAGGTGTCAAAACTGTCAGAATGGAGTCAACTACCACCTTTGTGCATTACTCCCAGATCCACCACTCTGGCCCTGACTTCTCCCTTTATCTACAGTCCTACGTTGTTCTTCCGACTTGCCGACTTGTACTTCCCAAGCGCTTAGTACAGTGCTCTGCACACAGTAAACGCTCAATAAATATGATTGAATGAATAAATTTCCTCCTCCCTAAAATGACTGCGCCTCAAACTCAGTATGTCTTTTGTCATCCATGCACTTAGATCTGATTCCTTTAGACACTTGGTAGTCATGCCCCCACCCCAGCCTCATAGCTTTTACGTATATAACCAGAATTTTTTTAATGTACATTAATGTCTCTCTCCCCTTCAAGACTGTTAGCTTTTTGTAGGCAGGAAACATGTCTGCTGACTCTCTTGTACTGTACTATCCCAAGCTCTTAGTACAGTGCTCTACATGCAGTAAGCACCCAGTAAATCCCATTGATTGATTAATTGATGTCCAAAATGGAATTTCTCATCTTCCCTTTTAAACTTTCTCCTTCTCCCAAATTACCATCTTTGTCCTTAACTACACCATCCTCCTATCCCTGAAACCTGCAGCTTTAGCAGTTGCATGAATGGGAGGTCTTAAAGTTAGTGAGGAGTTGATGAACTCCTCACTGTGCATGAGCATTCACATTGTCAACTGCTTAATCTGGCCCATTTTTCCTTCAAAACATTTGAAAGCCCTACCCCCAGCTTCCAATCTGTCAGACTGCTGCCTTCCCCTTCTTCAAAGTCTTTCTGAAACCTCACCTCCTCCAAAAAGCTTTTCTGATTAACACACCAGGTTGCATCAGTGCAGCATCGTCCTCTAACACACCCCTCAGCCCTTGTGTATTTGTGTGTAGTCAATTGGGTAGTCGATAATGTTTTCTGATTTATTCTATGTGTCATCCTGGCACTATAGCTCCACTCCTTGTCTGCTCTATGTTCTTTCTCTGGCTCCCAATATTTGCAAATATTTTTCTTACAAATGTATTTTTTCAGTACTTGGTGCAGAGTATTATATTAAGTGCTTGGGAGAGTACAAGAGAGTTGGTAGACCATGATTCCTGTGCTGGAGAATTTACATTGTAGTGGGAGAGACAGATACTAAAATAAATTACAGGTAAGAGGAGGTAACATAATTTAAATATTAGTATGCAAATGATGTCAGTGGAAGGGTGTGAGCACTATGGTGATGTACAAGAGCTGAAGTGGCAGTAAGGCAGGGAGAGCAGATGGGAAAATGACAGATTAATCACAGAACATCTCCTGTAGGAGTTGAGCCTTTAGTTTTGCCTTTAGAAATGTAGCGTGGCTTAGCGATAAGAGCACGGGCTTGGGAGTCAGAGGACATGGGTTCTAATTCCGGCTCTGCTGCTTGTCTGCTGTGTGACCTTGGACAAGCCAATTCACTTCTCTGTACCTCAGTTACCTCATCTGGAAAATGGGGACTAAGACTGTGAGCCCCACATGGGTCAACCTGATCACCTTGTATCTACCCCAGTGCTTCAACAATGCTTGGCACATAGTAAGTGCTTAACGAATACCATCATTATTATTATTCATTCATTTATTCAATCATATTTATTGAGCACTTACTGTGCACCGAGTACTGTACTAAGTGCTTGGAAAGTACAATTCATCAATAGAGACACTCCCTGACCACAATAGGCTTACAGTCTAGAAGGGGGGAGACAGACATCAAAACAAGTAAATAGGCATCAATAGTATCAATATATATAAATAGAATTATAGATGTATGTACATCAAAACAAGTGAACTGGCATTAATATAAATAAATAGAATTATATTTGTGTACGTATATATAACAAATGCTGTGGAGTGGGTAGGTAGGGTAGAACAAAGGGAACGAGTTGGGGCGATGGGAAGGAGGGACAGCTGAGGAAAAGGGGGGCGTATTATCAGTAGTAGTAGGGCACTGAAGACGTGGAGAGCAATGGTCTGCTGTATGTGAAGCGGAAGGGAATTTCAAGCAGGAGGGAGATCATAAGCTTAAGATCATAACAGAGAGAAAGACAAGAAAGGGGCACAGTGAACAAGTTGGTTTGAGAGGAGTGAAGCATTGAGCTGGTATGTAGTGAGAGAAGAGTGAGGATAAGTAGGAGGGAGGGGCATGGTTGAGTCCTTGTAGACAGGAAGCTCATTATGGTCAAGTAACATGTGTGCTGATTCTGTTTTACTCTCCCAAGCAATTATTATAGTGCTCTGCACACAGTAAGTGCTCAGTAAATATCATTGACTGATTGAGTAACTAAAGCCATTTGTCTGGAGTTTCTGTTTGATGTGAAGAGGAGCAGCATGGCTCAGTGGAAAGAGCCCAGACTTGAGAGTCAGAGGTCGTGGGTTCTAATCCTGGCTCCGACACTTGTCTGCTGTGTGACTTCGGGGCAAGTCACTTTACTTCTCCGGGCTTCAGTTCCCTCATCTGTAAAATGGGGATTAAGACTGTGAGCCCCCAGTGGGACAACCTGATCACCTTGTATCCCCCCCAGTGCTTAGAATAGTGCTTTGCACATAGTAAATGCTTAACAAATACCATTATCATTATTATTATTATTAAGAGCAATGGGCAAATAGTTTATGAGCAGGGAGGTGTATGCACAATAATATTTTAGAAAGATGATTTGGGTAGCAGAGTGAAGTATGCATTAGAGAGGGGAGAGGCTTAAGGCAAGGAGATTTGTGAGGAGACTGATGCAGAAATTGAGATGGAATATGAAAAAAGTTCTTAGATCAGTGATGTGGCAGTTTGAATGGAGAGGAAGGGATGAATTCTGAAGTAGTGAAAAAAGAGCAGACAGGATTTGGCGACTGACTGAATAAGGGGTTTGAAAGAGAGGAGTCAAAAATAATGGCCAGTTTTCAGGCTTGAGAAAAGCATTATCATTGGCCATGTTCTGTGTCCACTTGCCCCTTCTTCTCTCTGGCCATTACCCCCTACCCTCCACCCCACAGATGGCAGGCTTGTGAATTAGTTTCAAAGATGTGTCTGGGGAGCAAAAGGAGGGAAGGGCGGGAACTTTTGTTCAGCCAGAGAGTAAAGTAAAACCTGTGCTGAAAATCCAATATTTTCAGGAGCCCTCAAACTTACCGTTGACACCTCTTTCAACAAAATTCTCTCTTTGAGGCTAAATATACTTGATGTTTCATCTTCTCACTTATTATCTCTGCACCGAGCTCTGCCCTGCATTTCTCACTTATATAGTTATTCCCATCCTGTGCTTGTCTGGCCATTAGTCATCTGTGCTTTTGAGCCTAATTATTACAGCTGGTGAATTCTATGCTGGCTTTCTCTGGCCTGAGCAATATTTCTTCCTGTCAGAGTGTCTGCCTGCAGAGTTGTGAGGAATCCAAGATGGCCAGTGCTTCATGTGTGTTCACACAGGGGTGCAGCCTGCTTCATTTCAACACCTCTGAAGGTTCTGCAACACTCAGAATTTGGTTTCTGTTTACACTGAGGAAGGCTTGTGTTTGTCACCTTCAGGTCAGAGTAGCTACCCCTCCCCTTCACCTCCCATTCCCCTCCCCAAACATCTATGTAGAATTGACAGAAAATCCACGTCCATTAAAATAGAAGCACAACTGAGATGCGTGTTCATTACCAAAAGGAGAGGTAGAATAATATGTCTTTGATATTCCTTTGATTCTCTTTAAGCAAGTAGGTAAAATGCCTCCCTACAGTGTTTAGTGACTTTCAGAGAGCGATTTTAAAATGTCATTTTTTTTACCTGAGGGCTTATTACAGAACTTAATAGGGTCAGTGAACTCTAAAGTCATCTCAGACCCAATCCCACAAGTGGCTAACAGTTTAATTAATCAATCCATCAATCAAATACCATCAATATTATTGAGCACTTACTGTGTGCTGAGCACTGTGTTAAGCCCTTGGGAGAGAATAGTACAATAAAGTCGGTAGACATGTTCTCTTAATCCCCATTTTACTGATGAGGATACTGAGATACAGAGAAGTTAATGGCTTGCCCCCCTCAGTATAGGACCATTTATGCTAATTCTGTTGACTTGTACTCTCCCAAGTACTTAGTACAGTGCTCTACAAATAGTAAGCACTCCATAAATGCCATTGATTAACTGAGTGATTGATTGCCCTAGGGCACAAAGCAGGCAATGGCCAGAGTGGGATTAAAACCTAAATTCCCTGTGTTCTTTCTACTTTCTTTCTACTTGATGGTGCTGCACTATTTTCATAATAGGACTTGTGGTCAGACAGCATGTTGACCAATTCTACTATATTGTACTTTCACAAGTGCTCAGTATAGTGCTGTGCATACAGTAAACACTCGATAAATACAATTGAATGAATGAATAAATTTCCTCAGGGGGTGCTCAGTTAGGTCCTGAAGGAAGAGGACCAACCATACTTTTAGGCCAAATCTGTATCTCCCTCCACTGAATTCATCCCCAGTCTATGTAAATGAGGCAAAAGGCAGAGCAACATTTAGCAGGGTGGAGTTTAGCTCTCACATCCACTCCGCAGAAACACAGAAGAGCTCACATAGATGAGAGGAAAGATGCTGTTGTTATTCTGTATTGTACATAGGGCTATTATTCTTTGACTTATCAAGCATGCCCGGGGTCCTGCGGTCACTTCTGACTTCTCATTCACCTCAGTTAATGTTTAGTGACACGGGTTAGCTATTTTACTGGCTTCTTTCCTTTCAGAAGCATTCAATCTGAAAAGAAAAGGTAAATGCAGGAACACGTAATGGAAGATATTTGTAAACACTTCCAAAGAAAACTAAAGTATTTTGCTCTTTGTGCTAATTACTGTTCTATCTCCTACGTAGACTGTGAGGCCCGTATGGGACAGGGACTATGTCCAACCTGATGATCTTGTATGTACCCCAGCTCTTAGAACAGTGTTTCTCACATAGTAAGCACTTTACCTTAATTGTTATTACTCTGCCACTGATGAATGGGAGGGGTTTGCTCATGGCAGGAATACTTAACTTCTCTGTGCCTCAGTTACCTCATCTGTAAAATGGAGATTAAGATGGTGAGCCCCTCATGGGACAACCTGATCACCTTGCATCCTCCCCAGCACTTAGAACAGTGCTTTGCACACAGTAAGCGCTCAATAAATGCCATCATTATTATTATTATTCCACCTGATTGGGGCAATCCCTTCTGGAAGTGGGATTCAAGTACTTTCAAAGAAGTGGCAGGGACTAGTGGAAAGAGCATGGGGCTGGGAGTCAGAGGACTTGGATTCTAATCCTGATTCTGCCATTTGTCTGCTGCGTGACTTTGGGCAACTCACTTAACTTCTCTGTGCCTCAGTTCCCTCATCTGCAGAATGGGGATTTTCTCTTCTCCCTCCTACTTAGACTGTAAGCCCCATGTGGAACTTGATTAACTATCATAGTAAGCGCTTAACAAAAACTATAATTATTATTATCACTAATATTATAGAAGGTATGGAGGATATTTTGTAGAGAGTAGGGTTATTCCAGATCTAGGCACCAAATGTCATAATGGCCTAATAGAAAGATCATGGGGCTGAGAGCAAGGACACCTGGTTCCAGTCCCAGGAGTGTCCCTGGTATGCTTTCTGGCCTTTGGCAAATCAGTTGACCTCTCTAGGCCTTAAGTTTCCTCACCCACAAAGTGACAATATGAATACCTGGCTGCCTTTAGTATTGGGTTGATGGAAAATCAAAATAGTTACACTCAGTTGTTTATTTTCTCTAATTATGAAAACTAAATTTTCCCTCAAGAGGATAAGGTTACTGTGACTGACGTGAAATTTCAGAAAAACTACAACAATATGGCTTCTTTAGTGGCAGTCAGTGCTGTTTGCAGCAAAAATGTAAAACCTATCCTCTTTTTTAAATTAATGAGGATGACTAAAATATGATAGTTTAAATTCTGCTCAGGAGCTATTATTAAATGTAAATGTGTACAACTTTGACCAGTCTGAATCATCTCTGGATTATAAGGAAGATTTCAAGTTTCAATTTTAGTAGAATTCCTTAAGCACATAAGTGTGGGTGTGTATGTGTGTGAATGTACATTGATTTTGCCACATCTGCTTACGGCAAGTTGATAACTCATAAATTTGTGTTCTTGTCGTGAAGTAACAGAACTGCAAAGAAGCTTTTTGCATCCTTAATTTAGTCAACACAGTGTTTAATTAATTATCCACAGGGATTATAAGGAGGTAAAGACATGGCAGGGAATTTATTTAGGCCTTGCTTCTTGCCTTTTACAGAGCTGCGTGGTTTCTGCATATTGGGTGGTCTATCCATTTACTTTAATGGCTACACTTATTGTTTGACCATCTTTCTTCTCTGCCCACTCACTCAAGAGAGTAGCAGTCCTGAGAGATGAATCAACATCTTCTAGGAAAATTACCTACTTAATGGGTGCTTTTGTGGGCAGCTACTCAGAAATACTTAGTCCTTAGATGGGGAAAAGAGGTTATGGGCGCAAGATGGCTCTCACTATTGTTTTTCCAGAAGTTAAAATAACAGCTAGAGTTCTAGCAAAAATCAGAAGCAGGTCTCCTGTAGATAGTTCAATCCAATCTTTCGGGAACAAAACCATGATCCAGGTTTGCATCTTATAGCGTCTTTAGGTCCCCACCTTACTCAGTTTCAACTTCTGTCTCCTTGAAGGTTACTTTCAGGATTTGTTGAACAAGTCGGAGAAGTCTCTCCATGAAACGTTTCCTACCATGTACGGGGATCTGTACAGCCAGAATGTCAAGCTCTTCAGGGACTTGTACACCGAGCTGCGACGTTACTACCGGGGTTCCAACATCAACCTGGAAGAAGCCCTGACTGAGTTCTGGACCCGGTTGCTCGAGCGACTCTTTAAGCTGCTGAACCCCCAATACCTCATCACCGATGATTACCTGGACTGCATGGGGAAGCACTCAGAGCAGCACAAGCCTTTCGGGGAAGTCCCGCGGGAACTGAAGCTGAAAGCCACCAGAGCCTTCATTGCGGTGCGTTCCTTCGTTCAGGGCCTCAGCGTCGGCGGCGATGTGGTCAAAAAGGTGTCTCAGGTATGTAGGCCAAAAACCCTGCTTCCACCCCTGCAAGTTCGCTGTGGGCAGGAAACGCTTCTCCCAACTCAGTTATATTGTACTCTCCCAAGTGCTTAGTACAATGCTGTGCACGCAGTATGCACTCAACCAGCAAGTCCTTTGAACTCCCTCTAAAAAGTAAGTCTAGTGAAATCCTCTAGATTGTAAGCTCGGTGAGGGAAGAGAACATGTCTACCAACTCTGTTGTGTTGTAATCTCCCAAGTGCATAGTGCGTTGCTCTGCACACGGTAAGCAAGTAAGCACACACAGTAGATATCATTGATTGATTGAAAGCTGTGGGGAGCTTCTTCAGGAAAGGAACACCTCATTTTGCTTTGTTGTTTCACAGCATTATGGCCCCAGGGATATTTGAAACAGAAGCGAGTGTTACTGTAAATATGGAATTGCTAGGGATTTTCAAATGGAAATCAGTGCAGAAGTGGATTAGCCTTTTGGGATGGTCAAATAAAACCCCTAAAAACATAATTATCTCACTGAGGCAGAGTGTCTAGTCACCAAGCAGACATTTAAGATCTGGTCCCCTAAAAGTGACCATCCCCAGTTAGCAGTATTTTCTGAGTGCCCACTATGGGTTTACCACCCCATTAGGTGTTGTGGGGAGGAACTCTGCCATTAAAGGGCCTACAATCTAATGGGAGAGGCAGGCTGACCTGTGGGACTCCAAACACTCTCAGATATCTCAGGGCGTAGTCCCTTACCACAGGCCCATAAGGAGGCCGAGTCATTGCAGTCCAGGAAGCAAAGGGCGCAAATCCAAATGCAAGGGTGGCGCAGGAGGGAATGGGAGAAGATGTGAGGGCTTTGTCAGGAAAGGGCTCTTGGAGGAGATCATCATCATCATCATCAATCGTATTTATTGAGCGCTTACTGTGTGCAGAACACTGTACCAAGCGCTTGGGAAGTACAATTTGGCAACATATGGAGACAGTCCCTACCCAATAGTGGGCTCACAGTCTAAAAGGGGGAGACGATGTGCTTTCAGAACATTTTTGAAGGTGGGGAGAGTATACTAGAGCCTGCAATGGTAGCTGATCTCTTGGATTGGGGGCAGGCAACTGCACAAAATACAGGGTCCACTTTGCATTACCAAATGTTCAGCACTGAAGCAAAGTTCAGAAAGCCGAGAAAAGCAAAACCCAAATCCTAACTAAAATCAGTCAGTCGATGGTCTTTCTTGAGTCCTTATGGCTGGGCCTGGCAGTCAGAAGGACCTGGGTTCTAATCCTTACTCCACCACTTGTCCGCTATGTGACCTTGGGTAAGTCACTTCACTTCTCTGGACCTCAGTTACCTCATCTGTAAAATGAAGATTAAGACTATGATTCCCATGTTGGACATGGACTGTGTCCCAACTGATTTACTTGTATATACCCCAGCACTTAGTACAGTGCCTTTCACAAAGTCAGTGTTGCATAAGTGCCATTTAAAAACAAAATAAAACAAACAATGGTCTTTCTTGAGTGATTACTGGGTGCAGGGCATTGTAGGGACTGTTTGGGCCCGTGCAATAGAGTCAGTAAAACACAATCCCTACCTTTTAGGAGATTTCTTATGAAGACCTGTATGTTTGGATCCCTCTGAAAAGACACACTAAGTCTTTTTAGTTACCAAGATGATCCCCAAAGCAATAGTCCTCTGGAGGGAGCCAACTCAGAATACACAAGTAGAAATAAATTAGAAGACTACTATACTTTCCCCACCTTCAAAAATATTTTGAAAGCACATCTCCTCCAAGAGCCCTTCCCTGACAAAGCCCTCACATATTCTCCCATTCCCTCCTGCGCCATCCTTGCATTTGGATTTGTGCCCTTTGCTTCGATGACTGCAAGGACCCAGCCTCATTCCTCTTGGTCATAGAAACATCATTGCCTAGTGGATTGAGCCTGGGCCTGGGGGTCAAAAGGACATGGGTTCTAATCCCAGCTCTGCCACTTGTCTGCTGTGTGACCTTGGGCAAGTCACTTAACTTCTCTGGGCCTCAGTTCCATCATCTGTAAAATGGAGTTTAAGACTCTGAGCCCTATGTGGGACAGGGACTGTGTCCAACCTGACCATCTTGTATTTTCCCCAGCTCTTAGAACAGTGCCTGGCCCATAGTAAGTGCTTAACAAATACCATAATAATTTATTTGCACCCATCTATTTGCATCTGTCTCCAGTCTTACAGAACTTGTAAGTATTCATAATCTATTTATTTATGTTAATATCTGTCTCTCCTCTAGACTGTAAGCTCAAGTCTACCAACTCTGTTATATTGTACTCTCCCAAGCACTTAGTCAGTGCTCTGCACAAAGTAAGTGCTTCATAAATACGATTGATTGATTAACTGCAGATCCTAATTTTTTAGAAGGACTCTACCCTTAAACTTCTGGGGAAGGTAGACCTTTTGAGTTCTGGTGAATTCAGTTCCCTGAATGAAGTTTTCCTAATTCCCCTCAGTCCCTTAACTCTGTTTCCAGCAAAGTCTCATTGGTAATGATGCCCTGTAACTACAAACACCCAAATATTCTAGTGGATATAAATTCCAAGTGTCAAAGGCATATTAGGTTAAGCAAACACTAGAATACAAAAAAATAAGATGGCATGCATCTCATTTACAGACATCAATATAAGCATTCAGTAATAACTAGATGGAGTATTGCTAATTCAAGCACCTATTCTATCCCACCATGACTTCTGCATCTGCTTCCCTGCCTCCTGTCTCTCCCCACCCCATTCCTTACTTAATAATAATAATTGTGGTATTTGTTAAGTGCTTATTGTGTGCCAGGCATTGTACTAAGCGCTGGGATGAATACAAGCAAATCAGGTTGGACACAGCCCCGTCCCACATGGGGCTCACAGTTTCATTCCCCATTTTCCAGATGAGGGAATTGAGAAATGAAATGACTATGGGCAACACACGGCAGACAAATGGCGGAGTGGGATTAGAACCCACAACCTTCTGATTCCCAGGCCCAAGATCTATCCACTACACCATACTCCACTTTTCTGCCCATATCATTTTTCTAAACAAACAGCGCAGTCCATATCTCTCTACTGCTTAAGAACCTCTAGCTGCCCATCCACCTCCACATCAAACACAGACTCCTTCTCATGGGCTTTAGAGCACTCAGCTTGCCCTTCCTACTTTACCTCACTTGATCTTCTGCTACAACCTAGCCCACACACTTCAATTCTCTAGCACCAGCTTGCTCACTGTGCCCTGATCTTGTCTCATTGTCGACCCCTTTCCCATATCTTCCCTCCATCCAGGAACTCCCTCCCCCTCCATATACACCAGATATACACCAGACCACCATTCTCCTCACCTTCAAAGCTTTATTAATGTCACATCTCCTTGAGGGCTTCCCCAATTAAGCCCTCTTTCCTCAACTCCCTCTCCATTCTGCATCACCTGTGCCCTTAGATGTGTATTCTCTGAGCACTTGGCATTCCCCCCACCCTCAGCTCCACATCACTTTTGTACATATCCATAATTAATGTATTTATATTAATACCTGAATTAATTAATTAATTAATAATTCATTCAAATGAACTTCAATATCCACATGGATATCCCTAACGACTCCTCTGCCGCCCGCCTTCTATCTCTCCTTGACGCTGCCAACCTCTTCCTCCACCCCACCTCACCCACTCACCAACTTGGTCATACCCTCGACCTCATCATCTCCTACCGCTGCACTGTGTCCACCCTCACCAACTCTGTGATCCCTCTCTCTGATCATAATCTTCTCACCTGCCTCCTCACTCACACACCTTTCCCCCGTAAATCCGTATTACTCCCTCACAGAGATCTCCGCTCTCTGGACCCCACCCATCTTTCGGAGCGCCTCACACCCCACCTCGCCGCCCTCTCCTCTCTACCCAGTCTTGATGATCAGATTACTGCTCTCAACTCTACCCTTTCTACTCAGCTAGACTCGCTCGCTCCCCTTTCCCTTCGCCGCTCTCGCACCACTAACCCACAGCCCTGGATCACTGCCACTGTCCGCCTCCTTCGCTCTTATGCTCGAGCTGCCGAACGCTGCTGGCGAAAGTCTAAACACCATGCCAACCTCGTTCACTTCAAGTTTATCCTTTCCTGCCTTAACTCAGCCCTCTCTTCTGCCAGACAAAACTATTTCTCCTCCCTTATTGACACCCATGCCCATCACCCCCGCCAGCTCTTCCGTACATTCAACTCCCTTCTCAGGCCCCCGGTTCCTCCCCCTCCTCCTTCCCTCACCCCCAACGATCTGGCCTCCTACTTCATTAACAAAATTAAATCCATCAGGTCCGACCTCCCCAAAGTCTCTTCCCCCCTTTCTCCAACCCCCCGGCTCTCAACACTCTCTGCTACTCTCCCATCCTTCCCAGCGGTATCCTCAGAGGAACTCTCCTCCCTCCTCTCAAGTGCTACTCCGGCCACCTGTGCTTCTGACCCCATTCCCTCTCATCTTATGAAATCTCTCGCTCCATCCCTTCTCCCCTCCTTAACTTCCATCTTCAACCGCTCACTCTCCACTGGTTCCTTCCCCTCTGCCTTCAAACATGCCCATGTCTCTCCCATCCTAAAAAAACCCTCTCTTGACCCCACCTCACCTTCTAGTTATCGTCCCATATCCCTCCTACCATTCCTTTCCAAACTCCTTGAACGAGTTGTCTACACGCGCTGCCTAGAATTCCTCAACAACAACTCTCTCCTCGACCCCCTCCAGTCTGGCTTCCGTCCCCTTCATTCCACGGAAACTGCGCTCTCAAAGATCACCAATGACCTCCTGCTTGCCAAATCCAACGGCTCATACTCTGTCCTAATCCTCCTCGACCTCTCAGCTGCCTTTGACACTGTGGACCACCCCCTTCTCCTCCACACGTTATCTGACCTTGGCTTCACAGACTCCGTCCTCTCCTGGTTCTCCTCTTATCTCTCCGGTCGTTCTTTCTCAGTCTCTTTTGCAGGCTCCTCCTCCCCCTCCCATCCTCTTACTGTGGGGGTTCCCCAAGGTTCAGTGCTTGGTCCCCTTCTGTTCTCAATATACACTCACTCCCTTGGTGACCTCATTCGCTCCCACGGCTTCAACTATCATCTCTACGCTGATGACACCCAGATCTACATCTCTGCCCCTGCTCTCTCCCCCTCCCTCCAGGCTCGCATCTCCTCCTGCCTTCAGGACATCTCCATCTGGATGTCCGCCCGCCACCTAAAGCTCAACATGTCGAAGACTGAGCTCCTTGTCTTCCCTCCCAAACCTTGTCCTCTCCCTGACTTTCCCATCTCTGTTGACGGCACTACCATCCTTCCCGTCTCACAAGCCCGCAACCTTGGTGTCATCCTCGACTCCGCTCTCTCATTCACCCCTCACATCCAAGCCGTCACCAAAACCTGCCGGTCTCAGCTCCGCAACATTGCCAAGATCCGCCCTTTCCTCTCCATCCAAACCGCTACCCTGCTAATTCAAGCTCTCATCCTATCCCGTCTGGACTACTGCACTAGCCTTCTCTCTGATCTCCCATCCTCGTGTCTCTCTCCACTTCAATCCATACTTCATGCTGCTGCCCGGATTATCTTTGTCCAGAAACGCTCTGGACATATTACTCCCCTCCTCAAAAACCTCCAATGGCTACCGATCAATCTGCGCATCAGGCAGAAACTCCTCACCCTGGGCTTCAAGGCTGTCCATCACCTCGCCCCCTCCTACCTCACCTCCCTTCTCTCCTTCTACTGCCCAGCCCGCACCCTCCGCTCCTCCACCACTAATCTCCTCACTGTACCTCGCTCTCGCCTGTCCCGCCATCGACCCCCGGCCCACGTCATCCTCCGGGCCTGGAATGCCCTCCCTCTGCCCATCCGCCAAGCTAGCTCTCTTCCTCCCTTCAAGGCCCTGCTGAGAGCTCACCTCCTCCAGGAGGCCTTCCCAGACTGAGCCCCTTCTTTCCTCTCCCCCTCGTCCCCCTCTCCATCCCCCCGTCTTACCTCCTTCCCTTCCCCACAGCACCTGTATATATGTATATATGGTTGTACATATTTATTACTCTATTTATTTATTTATTTATTTATTTTACTTGTACATTTCTATCCTACTTATTTTATTTTGTTGGTATGTTTGGTTCTGTTCTCTGTCTCCCCCTTTTAGACTGTGAGCCCACTGTTGGGTAGGGACTGTCTCTATGTGATGCCAATTTGTACTTCCCAAGCGCTTAGTACAGTGCTCTGCACATAGTAAGCGCTCAATAAATACGATTGATTGATTGATTGATTGATTGATTGATTCAAATGCAATTGAATGAGTGAATGAATAATACCTGCCTCCCCCCTGCAGTTCTGTTGTAATCTACACTCTGAATACTCTCTGAGTAGCTCTGCACTCAGTGAGTGCTCAAAAATTACCAGTTGATTGATTAAGGGAAAAGCATGGAGGAGAAAAGAATAGGCAGGGAAGAAGTCCAGGAATGGCAACTTTAAAGGCAGCAAAACTGAAATCAATTTTAAGTATGTGAAGAAAAGTATAAGGACACTCACAAAAGCCATAGATCCATGCAGATGATTATGAAGCTAAAATGTAAAGGGACTAGGAAGTGTTTGCAAATAAGCATGCCATTTTTATGTAGTGTTTTTTCTCCAAGCGCTTTTACATTACTTATCTCAGTTTGTCCTCACATCCTCCCTATGAGGTAGGGCAGGAACTATTATCCTCATTTCTTACATAAGGAAACTGAAGCAAGTCACTCTGCCTCAAAATTACCCTTGCTGTGAGGCAAGAGAAACTGATAGACAAATGGCAGGATGGGGACTTACTCCCAAATCTCCTTACTCTCAAACCCACATCCATTGTTTTGTTGTCTGTCTCCCCCTTCTAGACTGTGAGCCCACTGTTGGGTAGGGACTGTCTCTATATGTTGCCTACTTGTACTTCCCAAGCACTTAGTACAGTGCTCTGCACATAGTAAGCGCTCAATAAATACGCTTGATTGATTGATTGATTCCAAGAAATCTTGCTGCCAAAATGTCACATCCTTAGTCCTTTAAATGGCTAGAAACCCCAGACTGCTCTGAGGTAGGGTAAGTGAAGTGCAGGCCTTACAAATCAGACTTTCATTCCCACTGAAAAAGGGGGATAGTAGAAGGAATAGAACATCCAAACCTAGCTATTTCTTCAGTTGTTCGTGCTGATTCCCACCCATCTCTTAGCTGTGGTTTGCCAATCCTCCAAATCACATCATGGTGATTTCCTTTTTGAAGTTAATGTGATTAAGAAATGGATCTGGGCTTGTCAAAAGAAATATTGGGAAAATATGTAGTGAGGGCAGGAGCACTGAGGAAAACACGTTTCTGTGGTGGTTGAAACAACTCCTGAAGGCAAAATACAAATGGAATGCATTTTATGACTTAATGGGAAGGGGAAACAAAACCATGTTAAGCACAAGGAAGGGTGTTTTGGGGAAAGCAGCATGCATAGTGGATAGAGCAAGGGGCTGGAAGTCAGGAGGTCATGGGTTCTAATCCTAGCTTGGCAGCTTGTCTGTTGTATGACCTTGGTTAAGTCACCTCACTTCTCTGGGCCTCAATTACCTCATCTGTAAAACGGGAATTGAGACTGTGAGCTTCACGTGGGACAGGGGCTAAGTCCAACCCAATTTACTTGTAACTACCCAAGTGCTTAATACAGTTCCTGGCACACAGTAAGCATTCAACAAATAACACAGTTATTATTAATTATTGTTTTATAAGTGGGTGCTTATTTTTTTAATGAAATACATTTTTCTAGCATTTGAACTTTCTAGAAGTGAGGGGAAAGGACAGGCCTATACTGGTGTGGAATTCAGGGATATTAGAGCAGGAAACAGCCAGCATCTGCCCCTTGGTTTGCAACTGAATGCATAAGATAGTAGAAGAAAATTAACTCAACAATATGGCTGGTACGTTTCGTGCAAAGATGGAAATCAATAGAAATAAGAATCTGGGTGAAACTGAACTGTGAATGTGAAATTGTAACACTAATTAATTTCCTTTAGAAGAAAATGCTTCATAGAAGACGACATTATTTGAGGCAGAAAATTCCAGACTTAGATCTTAAACAGAAACATTAATGCATTAACAGTGATAAATGCCTCCATTTATCAGTGCAGGCCTATAAAACTGTTCAGCTACACAAAAGCCTTCATACATCTCATTAGTGTCACACTCTGATGACACTTGTGACAGACAAAAGAAGAAAATTACATAATTTAGAAGAGACTGAAGTCAAATGTTTTTCATAAGTCCTTGGAACTTTTCAACTTTTTGCATACCACTATAGTTTTTGCCCAAGTTGTATGACTTCTCAGAGAGTTGTAACAAAGAAAACTGGTGCTTCTTTTCCCTTTGCCTAGCTTGTCATTGTCATTTCACCTTGTTTCAGTCAGTTTTTGTTTTCCACCTTAGAAAGAGAGGTATACTGTCTCAAATGTGTGGGGGGGTTTGCAGTAGCCTTTTATGACAAAAAGGCCAGTGGAGTTGTAGATAGGTCCAAGAATTCAGCCTTAATCCCATCAATTCTGCAAGTCTCTAAGCTTCTAAAGGAGACTTGAGTCATAATACAGTAGGCCCAATATTCCTATTGAAGAATTTACCTTGGGCTAAACCCACTGCCTAGATAAACAGAGATTTTCCCAGTAAATGTATTTTACCATCAGTGATTTCCTATTATAATTATATTGGTTCACCCTGAGTTAATAGTGTCTTTTCCATTAGAGGGAATACTTTCCCCTAATACAATAACAAATACAAGCCTTGAATAGGCCAATTCACACACCTTCCATTCCCTAGAATATTATTAATAATAATAATAATAATGGCATTTACTAAGTGCCTACTATGTGCAAAGCACTGTTCTAAGCGCTGGGGAGGTTACAAGGTGATCAGGTTGTCCCACAGGGGGCTCACAATCTTAATCCCCATTTTACAGATGAGGGAACTGAGGCACAGAGAAGTGAAGTGACTTGCCCAAAGTCACACAGCTGACAGTTGGAGGAGGCGGGATTTGAACCCATGACCTCTGACTCCAAAGCCCGTGCTCTTTCCACTGAGCCACACTGCTTCTCTAATATTAGCGTGCCTAGTTATTTAATTATCTCTTCTGAAATGTTTACCCAGTGAAGCAGAATACCTTCGTGGCGAAAGCAATGGGCACAAATCAAAATTGGTTGTGACCTCCCTGCTGGCATGGGGAGGGAGGTAGCATGATCAAACAAGTCATTCATTCATTAATGCCCCTTGAAGATGTTTGTTAGACTCTGCTGTCCATAGAGCTGAAGGAATATTCCATTAGTAACTGGGGAAAACACTGCTGTAACCCCAACAAAAAGTGTTAAGCTAACCTAATTGTCAGACTATCACAGCCAATTTTTCTTGGTTTACCAACAGCCATTAGAAGCAGTGTGGCCTAATGGATAGAACACAGGCCTGGGCATCAGAAGGACCTGAGTTCTAATTCTGGCTCCACCACTCATCTGCTGTGTGACCTTGGGCAAGTCACACTTCACTTCTTTGTGCCTTAGTTACCTCATCTGTAAAGTGGGGATTAAGACCGTGAGCCCCATGTGGGACAGGGACTGTGCCCAACCCAATTAGCTTGTATCAACCCCAGTGCTTAGTACAATCAATTAATCAATAGTATTTATTGAGCACTTACTGTGTGCAGAGCACTGTACTAAGCACTTGGAAAGTACAAGTTGGCAACATGTAATGCCTGGCACATAGTAAGCACTTAACAAATACCACAGTTATTGTTATTATTATTAGCAGTAGTAGTAGTATTACCTATATTAAACTGCTCCACACTCTAGTTTCAGAGTTTCTAAACTGGAAACTATTAATCCCTCCTTCCTCACTCCTTCAGAAAGATGCTCTGAGAATAAAATAAATAATAATAATAAATAAATAATAAAATAAAATAATAACAGAGAAGCAGCGTAGCCTAGTGGACGGAGCACAGACCTGTGAGTCAAAAGGACATGCATTCTAATCCTAGCTCTGCCACCTGTCTCCTATGTGACCTTGGCCAAGTCACTCAACTTCTTTGTGCCTCAGTTACCTCATCTGTAAAATGGGGATTAATGCTGTCAGCCTTATGTGGGAATAAATACCACTGATTATTTGATTATTTGACATGAACTTAGCTTATATCTACCCCAGCTTTTAGTACCTGGCACATAGGAAGTGTTTAACAAACACCATATAAAATAAATGAATAAAAGAATGAGGTTTAATGAGGATGGTGTTTAGTGCTCCCTGGGACAAGGGTGTCATACAGAAGCAGGGTGATGTGAGCAGTCTAGCTAGCCTCCTTCCTGGTAGTCTTGTCTAAAACCATTCACCCATTTTTGAACAGACTCATACTGTTCCCAGCAGGATTTCCAGTGATGACATCCCTTGAGACATCTTCCAAATTCACTTTTGGCCCCTTCAAGCTCCTTCAGTTTTTCTCATACAGTCAAAACCCTTAGCCCAGTTCTATTCCCTTAGACACAGTGTGATAATGGTCCATCTACGCCCTGAAGCAAAAGAATTCCAATTTGTTTCACTCTCAGAGGAAATTTTAAGAACCCAGCAAAGCAAACAGTTGCAGGGACAGCCTATATCATCATTTAAGCACATCACAGTTACTTACCACAGAGGCTTTTTATGGTTGGGCAGTTATGCTGCCAGGGAATTTGTTCCTGATCCCTAATTTTACCCCTCCTACAGCCTTCCTTATTTCCCAGGATCCTCTAATATGTATAGCAAATGCACCACATTTTTTAAAAAAATCTCTGATTGGGTGAAACATTCTGAAGCCTTTTCCAAGGACTATAACTGAATGGTCCCAAATTTGTCATCTAGTCAACAAAACATAACTTAACAAAAGATACCCAGCTCCTTTCTTTTAGAACGTGGTTGCTCTGTGATGTGATATGCTAAGTAATTTGTTATAGAGAATGAACAAAGCAAATAGAAGGAACAGGTGTCAGTGCGATTATCATCAGATGGCTATGCATTCTCGTATTGCCAAATCTTTCTAAGCGCCTTGGCAACTGCCTCTGTCCTTCTCGAATGGAGAATGTTAGGAGGCTTTCAGATCTGTAACCAAAAAAAATGCATTGCAGAACTGATAGGTGAATGAAGGCCAAGAACATAAATTAAGACCTTGGAAAAAAGGGATCATAAGGCTCAGAGCGCCTATCCCCCTGTCTCCAGGTACCTTGGATACCAACCCCAACAGAGGAAAATATATGTTTATTTTAAACAATACCAGGAAAAAAGATTCCATATACTAAATTGGTAACATAATCAAATGTCTTATCTCCATCTCATCTCAGGAAATTCTCCCTAGCATCTAACTTAAATCATGCCTACTGAAGTGTAAGCCTGTCTTCTCCTGTTCTGAATGGAAGCTAAGAATAGCTCCTTATTACCATCTGTCAAACATCCTTCCGTATACTTGAAAAATTTTTCCTAGGTCTCCTTCTCTTTCTACAACTCTCTGTTGTCTGGGCTCAATAACTCCAATTCCTTAGTTATCTCGTGGTTATTTCTCACAAAATCTCTGCCTCCTTCTTTCTCCCTTTCTCCTCAATAGATCAATCAATCAATCATTCAATCAATGGTATTTATGGAGAGCTTACCATGTGCAAACCACTGTACTAAGTGCTTGGGAGAGTACAATACAAGATCAGTATTAAAACAAGAGTATAAGGCAGGGGCCCTTTCTGAAAAAACAAAACAAAAAACTAAAACAAAACAAAAAACCTGCCGCAGTCCCAAAGGCTTCTGTGGGTGCTTAGGGAAGCAGGCCATGACCAAAGAGGGCCACCACCTTCTTCTTAATCCAGATGGATTCTGAATGAGATTGATTCACAGGACACGCTTTGAAGGGTATTGATACAAAACATTTCTGAAGCCTGAGGTATACAGAGGGCCAGGTCCACAAACCGCCTAGAAAAACTACCTCAATTTCAGGAGAAGAGCTGGTTATAGAGTCCCGCAAGATGGCCTAGTGGATAGAACACATGCCTGGGAGTCAGAAGGACCTGGGTCCCAATCATGGCTCTGCCACTTGTCTGCTGTGCAACCTTGGGCAAGTCACTTCACCTCTCTGTGCCTTAGTTATCTCATCTGTAAAGTAAGGATTAAGACTGTGAGCCCTATGTGGGACAGGGACTGTGTCCAGCCCAATTATCTCGTACCTACCTCAACACTTAGAACAGTGTCTGGCACAAAGTAAATGCTTAAAAATACCATTATTATTATTATTAGTATCATTATTATTACTGGTACTCTGGATGTAACAGCCCCAGACCATAACAACTCATGGTCCAGGTAAATTTCCCTTTACAGGATAGCAGACTCTGATCCCTAGAGCTGCCCATCTAGCCTACCTAGATAGCAGACACATAAGACTTTAAACTTTTAAAAGTCTCTCTAAAACAAAGCTGCCAATTTTTGAAACCATGAAGGCTCTAAGTGAGGAAGAGTATTTAACATTCACATAGAGAACAATAAGGGCACTCAGCACTTTCCGAGTTAACACAGAACATATTGTCTCAGCTTTCAAACCACTTAAAAGCTAATGGGGAAGACTAATGAACTCTCACATTTGCAAGAAAGGCATTCAACAAGGGAGTTGAACTACAAATGGATGCGCCTTTGGCCATCACATCAGTTGCTATTTTGACTTTCAGTGGTAGCCTTTCACTGTGGTCCAAAGAAGAAAAACGAGAAACCCATTTCCAGGGATAACTCTCACTGTTTCCCCTCCACCTCCCTTCACTGTCTCTCACCGTATCCAATATCGTCTGGGGTTAGCTCTAGGAAAGTCTATTGCCTCCACCGAACGTACTGACGACCCTCCTACCTTCTCAAAGGAGACGGTATGAATGAAAAACTTTCCCAGTGTCACCTGACAGTGTTGCGAATAGCTCAGAGTAGGTGGCCCCCCAATTTGAGAATTTTAATAACTAAGGTCCATTAGTGTCCATAACTCTGATCCTCACCACTGCAAAATCTACTCCTGTGTCCCTTCCTCTCCCGGATATGAACTCTTATAAATCTACTGACTCCAAGTACCTCATCTGTGATTGATGTTGCTCAAGGTATTTGGAAACTCCTTTTCTATAAAATGGGGTTTAAATATATGCTCTCCCTCAGAGAAGCAGCATGGCATAGTAGAGAAGTAGCATGGCGAAGTGGATAGAACACAGGCTTGGGAGTCAGAAGGTCATGGGTTTTAATCCCAGCTCTGCCACTTGTCTGCTGTGTGACCTTGGGAAAGTCACTTAACTTCTCTGTGCCTCAGTAACCTCATCTATAAGAGACTGTAAGCCCAACTTGGGACAGGGACTGGGTCCAACCCAATTTGCTTGTATTTGCCTGTCACACAGTAAGCGTTTAACAAATATCACAATTATTATTACTATTGTTTTTCCTACTTTGTGTGTGAGCCCCATATAGAATTGCATCCAATCTTAATATGTTCTATTTACCCCACTGCTAAACAACCCAAACTTAAAGATCTTTCTCTTTTAACAAGTCACTGAGTTTTCTTGCATCATTGCTCCACATTTTGTATAATTTTTGCAGCCCCAGAATATGTAGGGGCTTTTTCAAGGGTGATAAAAAAGACAGGTTTAACGGCAAGGGGAGCAACAGGAGAAATAAAAAAAGAGAGTGAGAAGGAAGAGGAAGGTAAGAGGATTCCTGAACCTGCATCTCTCATTTCTATTGTACTCTCTCAAGTGCTGCATCCAGTAGGCCATCAAGTTAATTAGCTTCCCCTTCCCATCTGCTCTGGATTGAGGGGAAAGGAATGAGGTAGAAAAAAGTATAGAAAATATTTTAGAAAGTGTGTAGTTAATGGTACACAAACATTGTTCCCATATACAAGCCATTGCAGAACAGTAGAAGTAATCTACTTTCATCTGAGTTTCTATTCTTTCATTCTATCATTATGAGCCTGGAAACTGGCCAAAAATAACATTGAGTGTGGCTCAGAAAGCCTCATTTGAACAGGTAAAGGTCGTATTTTGTAGAGTCAGCTGCTATTACCTGCTGAAAGGTTCTTTCTTGGTCCTAGTACCTGCCATTTTAAATAAAGGAATAGTGTTTCTGTTCATTATGAGAGAAAAGGGTATTGAATTGAAAGTCAAGTGAGCAGAAATGATGATACATTAAAAGGTGAAGGAAGATCATAGTAGAAGATATGAAAAAATAAGGGAAAAAACTAGAAGAAAAGTGGGGAGTGAGAGGGAATAAGCCCTTTTAGGAAGGGCTATGTGAATTTTTGTTGAATTTTGTATTTACCACAGCTCTGAATGTATCTACAAAGGTAGGATAGGTAGTGATGAGCATCTCGTCTATATGGACCATCCACAACCTCTTTTTTGTGGCATTTGTTAAGTGTTTACTTGGTGCCAGACAATGTACTAAGCACTGGGATAAACGCAAGCTAATCAGGCTGGGCACAATCCCTGTCTCATATGGTGCTCACAGTCTTCTTCTCCATTTTCCAGAGGAGGTAACTGAGGCAAAGAGAAGTTAAGTGATACGCCCAAGATCTTACTGCAGACAAGTAACAGAACTGGGATTAGAACCCAGGTGCTCTCTACTCCCAGGTCTGTGCTATTTCCTCTAGGCCATGCTGCTTCTCAGTAAAACCTCTTGGACAAGGTCTTAGATTGGATTTTAGCTGAAGAGAAATTGGGTTTAAACATTAGGAAGGAATTTCTATCTTTAGTCATTAGAGATGGGAGCACATTACCTAAGAAGGCTGTGAAGAATAAAACTTTATTTCAAGGAACTTTTAATGCATCAACTCCTCCTTCACATTGCCTGTAGAGCCCTGAATCTTGAGCAGGGAGCTGCCAGTGGGTGTCCTTGGGAAGCGTTCCAGGATCTTCATTGACAACCTCATAAGTGGCCTTACCTACCTGTAGTTCAACTCCCCAAATGGACCTCATTCTTTCTCCCAGAAAGCGTCTGTACTGTGCTTTTGAAATCTGTAGTTGAAAACCACAGGATATATACATGAAATGATTCAGGCATGAATTGCTTATAACAGAGCATTTCTGTACTGAGGAGAACTATCCTAGATCTTATTTCTCGCAAAACTTTGATCCAACTTTGTGTGGGAAGCACCCTCATGCTGTCTTGAAATGAAACTTTGAAACATCAGACTTCGATGTTTCCTTTTCCTCGTCCTTGTTGGCATTCACTTCAGAGTGCCAAGCTTCCAAATAGAGATACTTATAACAAATAATCTGTCTTGGCTGCAGTAATGCGGCAGTTGTCTCTAAACATTCAAGTGGCTGCATATGGTTTCCTCACTGACTGCCACATTGAGGTGGGGCTCTGGTGTTCAATTTCTGGTTTAGAGCCTCTTGGATTTCCTGACATCTTCACTCTGGGGAAGGAATGTGAAACTAGGAAACCACAGGTATATTTTCACAGCCCCCAGCTCCCTGAAGTTACTACACAATCTTATTTGATATTTTTTATGGTATTTGTTAAGCACTTTATTATGTGCCTGGCACTGTACTAAGCACTGGGGTAGATACAAGCTAATTAGATTGGACACAGTTCATGTCCCATAGTGGGCTCTCAGCATAAATATAAGGGAGAACAGGTAAGCAGTGGGGCTTAGTGGAAACACAGGCTTGGGAGTCAGAGGGAGTAACTTCTGATCCCAGCACCACCACTTATCTGCTGTGTGACCTTGGGCAAGCCATTTCCAACTCTGTGCCTCAGTTACCTCATCTGTAAAATGGGATTAATACTGCGAGCCCCACGTGGGACAACCTGATTACCTTGTATCTACCCCAGGGCTTAGAACAGTGCTTGTCACATAGTAAGCACTTAACAAATACCATTATCATTATCATTATTATTATTATTATTATTGGGTTACTTCAACTTGAATTTCTTCCAGACGGGGTTTCCCCAGGAAGAATTTGATCCAATAGATGAATTTGTATTAGTCTGACCCAATAGTGTAATTTGGAAATTCTTTGGAGAAAGGCAGGTTTATGCCGGTTTTAAAGCTGTGAACCAAGCACCAGGGGTTTAGGGCAAGCTACTGATCTATATTTATGTGTATATGTATGTAACGAGAGAGAGAGAGAGAGAGCATTATATATCTATATCTATGGCTTTGAATGCTCTCCATGTGCCTAGGTACAGTTTTAGGCATGTATTTATACACTTAGGTAAAAGTGTATAGATAAACAGAGCTGCTAGCTGACCTTATTATTTCAGCTGATGCAATTCACAGTGAGATGCTATTCATGTGTGTGGATCTGGGTAAATATGGATGAGGAAATTCTGCAGTCAAGAAAAGCAATATGATATTTTCCTGGCTTTCTGTACCTCACGGATTACGCTGGATTCCATGACAGTGTCATTTATAATTAAGATCACAAATTAGACCCTACTTTCAAAATAGAATTGAGTGAAAACAGTATTTTAGACTCTTAATAGCTCTTCAGTTTTTTTGTTTTTATTTATTTGTTTTTGAAGTACTTTACCCTGTTGGCTGAGGGACAGTTATTCCGTGCGCACAAAGGAGTTGAAGTAGGACCACGAAGAAAAACAATAATCAGGGGCAACGGTGAATTTCACCTCTCTTCAATCCTTCTACTTCCCCAGTGCAATGCTATAGAAGCCAGTGGAGGTTGCTTTGGAACGCCTTATGACTTTAAATAACTTGGTTTTACCAGCTCCTCACACAATAAGCACACTACGAGAGTAAAATGTGAAAACAGAACGAGCCGCTGCTCTATCCCAAGGCTGCCCATTATACAAAGCTACTCGTCATATTAGAGCCCATTTATAATGTATCTTATCAAACTTGGTTATTTTTTTAAGCAGAAGATTTGTTTTTCAAGAACAACCAAGGTTAAAGTCTCACACCGAAACAGCTAGGCAGGCGGGTGGGTGGCGTAGAGGAGAGCGATGTTTCATTTTAATGGGACTGCTGTAGCAGAGCCTAGCAGGTAAATCCCAATTTGTTTCATGCTTCTCTGTGAAGGTTGGAGCTTCTTCATATACATGTAAATTGTGACTTTTTCAAGATTTAACTGGAAAACATTTTCTATTACCTGGGGTGAAAAGAAAAATGGGGAAAAGGCTAATTTTTCTTTCCCCATTTTTCAGTGAATAAGTTTGGTTTTTGTTTTTCATTTCACATTCATAATGGCAGTGACTAATGATTTCACTCATGAGAGAATCTAAACTCAGCACGGCTTTAGGAAGATTCTTTCTTTTCAGGCTGCAAGGTTTAGAGCACTTACATATCCCCTGTGGGCCTCCACTTCCACATCTGCAGTATGGTTATAATAGCACAGAGGTGTTTGGGACATGTTTGTCCCAGATGTTGGTGACCTACAAGGATGTTACTGAATCTCCCCTTCTTGTGTTTTAGTAGGGTAAGTCTTACTGCCCAGGATTCTCGAATTCCAGCTCTTCTCTCCTTATAGCATGACCTTCAACTCTTGTCAGCAAAATGGATGTTTCCAAGAAACAACAGTTGGTGGGAGCAAAACAGAGAAATATTACATTTTTGGTTCTCATAGGCCTTGTACTTGTACAGTGCTTGGCACATAATAAGCGCTTAACAAATACCATCATTATTATTGTACTGTAGTGATGGTAAATTCTACCTGGTTCTGCCCAGTGCAACCTAAAGGAAAGAGCACAGAGCTGGAAACCCGGATACTGGGGTTCTAGTCCTGGCTCAGCCACTTGCTTGCTATGTAACTTTGGACTTAATTGTCTCAGTTTCCTCATTTTTTTTTATTTGGGGAACATATTAAAGCACCTCCATCAATCAGTGATATTTATTCAATGCTTACTGTATGCAGAGCACTTTAATAATAATGATGAAGACTGTGAGCCCATTGTTGGGTAGGGGCCGTCTCTATATGTTGCCAACTTGTACTTCCCAAGCGCTTAGTACGGTGTTCTACACACAGTAAGCACTCAATAAGTACAATTGAATGAATGAATTTGGTAAGTGCTTACTATGTGCCAAGCACTGTTCTAAGTGCTAGGGGGGATACAAGGTGATCAGGTTGTCCCACATGGGACTCACAGTCTTAATCCCCATTTTACAGATGAGGTAACTGAGGCCCAGAGAAGTTAAGTGACTTGCCCAAAGTCACACAGCTGACAATTGGCGGAGCTGGGATTTGAACCCATGAACTCTGACTCCAAAGCCCGTGCTCTTTCCACTGATCCACGCTGCTTCTCTGTACTAAGTGCTTGGGAGAGTACAGCACAATAGAGTTGGTAGACATGTTCCCTACCCACAAGGTACTTAAAATCTAGAGGGGGAGACAAACATTAAAATAAATAATGGATATGTACATAAGTGCTGTGGGGCTGAAGGTGAGGTTAATATCAGGTGCTTAAACAGTACAGATACAAATGCATAGGAGGCACAGAAGGGAGAGGGAATAGGGGAAAGCAGGACTTAGTTGGGAAAGGCTTTCTGGAGGAGATGTGATTTTAATACGGCTTTGAAGGTGGGGAAAGTAATGGTCTGGCATATATGGAGGGGGAGAGATTTCCAGGCCAGTGGGAGGACATGGGCAAGGATTTAGAGATGAGATAGATGAGCTTGGGGTACAGTGAGTAGAGCTGATTGCTTTAAAGCCAAATATAGAGAGTTTCTGTTTAAATGTGGTGGTGTATGGGCAGCCACTGCATATTCTTAAGGAGTAAGAAAATCTGAACTGAACTTTTCTTTTTTTTTAGAAAAATGATCCAGGCAGTGGAGGGAAGTGTGTCCTGGGGGAAGGGAGCTCAGTAAGGAGGCTGTTGCAGAAGTAAAGAGGGCACAGGTAGCAGTTTGGGTGGAGAGGAAAGGGCAGATTTTAGCAATGTTCTGAAGGTAGAACTGAAAGGTTTTGGTGACAGATTGAAGATGTGGATTAAATGTGAGAGATGAGTTGAGCATAATGCCAAACTTCTTGTTTTTCATGTTGGAAGCTGTATTTTATTTACTCTCTCATTTGCTTTACACTGTTTTTTCATGGAATGAATTAAGAGCATGAACCAGAATTTTTCAGTACCAGCAGAATCCCCAAATGCTTATTATCTCCCTAGGCTAAAATTAGCATTGGGTTTCTGTTCAAATATCCAGGTTTACAGCATCAGAGCCAAGATCATTGTAGTTTCCCTTGCTGCTACTAATCAATGAAAGGGACTCTTTGGCGAGTGATTCTAGGAAAAGGGATCAGAGAGAGGAGGGGGTCACACTGAGAGTCTACCATTTGACTTCTTTAGTTGAAGGACCAAGTGGCTATTAGAAATTGCCTATCCATTAGTTATGATGTCATTGCCTAAACTGAAATATTCAGGCTGCTTCAAAATTATAGCTCTGTTTCTTGTATTTTGCTGCACAAACTGCCCTCACTAGCCAAATATCTCTCTAGTGACAACAGAACTGAATAGAGAATTATGACACAATGTAAATTAACACAGATATGAAAGTTTCCCTAAAGCCTACATCCTTAAGTTTTGTTTCCTGAATTTCAAATCCATTCACACTTCTCTCTGGTTGGACACATGTCATTGGATCCTGCTTCTAAGGTGGACTTTGTAAGGAAAGTTTTACTGAAAATGAGCAGGGGGAAAAAAAAGGAAGGAAGGAAAAGGTGGCAAGAAAGAGGAAAAATAAGTACTCTCCTCAAGGGTATTTTTTAATTTATAGTTTCTGTTTATTCAGTGTTTTGATTTCATGCAGTCCACTTGGGGACATTGTTAATTGGGATAATTCTTATTCACTGTTATGTATGTATCTGCACTTGCATCTGTGCACCTCTCAGGGGAATAAAATTAGCCAAATAACTTGGGAAGATACTTGCAGTGAGATTGGGAACAATTCCCACTGTAGGAATGTGATAGTGCTGTAAGAAGGTTAGAAACTGCAATTCAGTGAGTCTGTCTTCCATCTCCTCCTGTTCCATTCCTTCTTCCCTCCCCAACTCTTTTGTTTTGCGCTTCCTTCTCTTTTGCATTTACAATCAGCAGTAGCCTCCATTTAATGGTTTAAATCAGAATCACACTGCTATTCTGTGTCTCATTTATATCCTGAAGGCAGCATGCATTGTGCTCTGCTGTTCTTTCTCCTTTTTTCCAGTGGGGGCCTCTTTAAGATTCAGGGGAGGAACACATTTGTTGAGGGTTGTCTGTCTCAGTATGTGAATTTAGCTAAATGGGGGACAAGATGAAAAGGAGAGTGGGAAGAAAGAGAGATGATTGAGAGGAAGGAGAGGAAGGAGAAAGGTGAAGAGAGAGTAAGGGCAAAAGGAGAAAGAGTGTGAGAAAGGACAAGAGTGAGGAAAGAGAGAGGATGTGAGGGAAGATGGAAGAGAGAGGATTAGAGGGAAGAGGGCAGAGAGGTTGATAATATTCACTCATTCATTCATTCAATTGTATTTAAGCACTTACTGTGTGCAGAGCCCTGTGCTAAGTGCTTGGGAAAATACAAGACAACAGTAGTGACAATCCCTGCCCACAGTGAGCTCACAGTCTAGAGGAGGGGAGACAAACATCAATACAAATAAACAGACATCAATGTAAATAAATGAAATTACGGATATATACATAATTGCTACGGGACTGGGATGGGGGGAAGAGCAAAGAGAGCAATTCAGGGTGGCACAGAATGGAGTGGGAGATGAGAAAAAGTGGGGCTTAGTCTGGGAAGGCCTCTTGGAGGAGATGTGCCTTCAGTAAGGTGCGTCACAGTAAGCACTCAATAAATATGATTGAATGAATGAAGAGAGGGAGAGTAATTGTCTGGCAGATTTGAGGAGGGAGGGCATTCCAGGCCAGAGGTAGGACCTGGGCCAGGGGTCAGGGGCGAGACTAGCGGGATGGAGGCACAGTGAGAAGGTAAGCACCAGAAGTGTAAAGTAGGCAGGCTGGGTTGTAGGTGGAGAGAAGCGAGTTGAGGTAGGAGGGGGCAAGTGCTTTAAAGTCAATGGTGAGGAGTTTTTGTTTGATACGGAGGTGGATAGGCAAGCACTGGAGATTTTTGAGGAGGGGGGTGACATGTCCTGAACGTTTCTGTAGAAAGATGATCCAGGCAGCGGAGTGAAGTATAGACTGAAGAGGGGAGAAGCAGGCGGTTGGGAGGTCAGCAAGGAGGCTGATGCAGCAATCAAGGTGAGATAGGATGAGTGATTGAATTAATGTGGTAGCAATTTGGATGGAGAGGGAAGGGCAGATTTTAGCGATGTTGTGAAGGTGAGACTGACAAAATTTGGTCTCTACATGCGCTACTCTTTCTCCAGACTGTAATGTATTTTATTGTCTGCCTCCCCCTGTAATAGTCATAATAATAATAATGGCATTTATTAAGCGCTTACTATGTGCAAAGCACTGTTCAAAGTGCTGGGGAGGTCACAAGGTGATCAGGTTGTCCCACAGGGGGCTCACAGTCTTAATCCCCATTTTACAGATGAGGTAACTGAGGCACAGAGAAGTTAAGTGACTTGCCCAAAGTCACGCAGCTGACAATTGGTGGAGTCGGTATTTGAACCCATGACATCTGACTCCAAAGCCCGGGCTCTTTCCACTGAGCCAGGCTGCTTCTGTAAGGTCTTTCTGGGCAGGAATCCCATTTACCATCTCTATCATATTGTACTTTCCTAAACACTTAGTACAGTGCTCTGCATACAATAAGCATTCAGTAAGTACCATTGATTGATTTGGCAGGGAGAGAGAAAAGATGTGGTAGGGACAGGAGGGAAGTGCAGAGGAAAGTAAAATAATTGTGCTATTTGTTAAGCACTTACTGAGTGCCAGGCACTTTACTAAGCACTGGAGTGGTTACAAGCAAATCGGGGTGGACATAGTCCCTGTCCTGCAAGGGACTCGCAGTCTTAATCCCCATTTTAAGTGCTTAGTAATAATAATAATAATGTTGATATTTGTTAAGCACTTACTATGTACCAAACACTGTTCTAACTGCAGGGATAGATACAAGGTAATCATGTTGTTCCACGTGGGTCTCACAGTGTTAATCCCCATTTTCCAGATGAGGCACAGATGAGGCACAGAGAAGTGAAGTGACTTTCCCAAAGTCACACAGCTGACAAGTGGCAGAGCTGGGTTTAGAACCCACGATCTCTGACTCCCAAGCCCGTGCTCTTTCCACTAAGCCACGCTGTGCTCTGCACACAGTAAGCGCTCAATAAATACGATTGAATGAAATACAGTTGAATGAATTTTAAAGATAACTGAGACAATGAGAAGTGAAGTGACTTGCCCAAGGCCACACAGCAGACAAGTGGCGGAGCCGGGATTCCTTCAGTCTATCCACTAGACCGCACTGCTTCATCTCTGACATAGGTCACTCTCCCTACCTTATTACAAGCATGCCTCCTCCAAGAGGCCTTCCCTCACTCAATCCTCTTTTCCTCTTCTTCCTCTCCGTCCTGTGTCACTCTTGCACTTGGATTTGCATCCTTTATTCCCCTCACCCTCAGCCCCTCCGTACTTATGTGCATATCAGTAATATATTTATATTCATATCTGTCTCCCCCTCTATACTGTAAGCTTGTTGTGGGCAGGGAATGTGCCTACCAATTCTGTTATACTCTCCCAAGTGGTTAGTACAGTGCTCTGCACACGGTAAGTACTTAATAAATATGATTGATTGATTGATCAGAACAAACACAGCCCCTGTGCCTCATAAGAAATTTACCGATTAATAAATGGTTACGACTGGTTGCTTATTGTGGACAGAGTCCTGTACCAAGGGCTTGGGAAGAAGGCAGAGAGTGGGAGCTAGTGCTTGTATAAGCATGAGGTTAGATCTTTAAGAGAATAATCTACTATATTAATGAAGGTTGAGAGTCAGTTATGACAATTTCTGGCCAATCAGCATTCAGAGCCAGGGACACCTGGCCAGGAGAAGCTTGTGGGAGAGAAGACAGGGAGAAGATGTAGCCCTCTTGAATTTTCTCCCCTGAAATCCTCAGCCACCATCATTCACACCAAGGTTCGTGCCAGAGCCCCAACTAAAGGTTTTGCTTAGTGGAAAGAGCACAGGCTTGGGATTCAGAGATCGTGGATTCTAAACCCAGCTCTGCCGCTTGTCAGCTGTGTGACTTTGGGAAAGTCCCTTAACGTTTCTGTGTTTACCTTATCTGTAAAATGGGGATTAAGACTGGGAGCCCCACGTGGGACTACTTGATTACCTTATATCTACCTCAGCGCTTAGAACAGTGCTTGGCACATAATAAGTGCTTAACAAATACCATCATTATTGATGGTAATAATCCCTGTTGCAGTTCCCCATGTTGCTGTGCCCCTACTTCCTTGCCCCTACTGCCCTGTTCCCCTACTGCCCTGTTATTTCATTTCATGCCACATCTCCAGGCAGTGGAGTCATGGTGGAAAATTCACTGGGCTGGGAGTCAGTAGACCTGGGTTCTAGTCCCGTCCTTGCACAAACCTACTGAATGACTCTGGGCAAGTCACTCGATCTCTTTGGTTCCTCTTCTGAAAATGGGCAGAAGAATAGCTCTCCTGACATCATGGGGATGTCAAGAAGATGATAGGAGATAACTGATGTGAGAAGACTTTGGAAAAATAAAAGTGCTACACAAGTGCATCTCTAGAGTGTAAGGTTCTTGTCGACAGAGAACATGTTCACCAACTACGTTGCATTGTACACTCCTAAGCCTTAATACATTGCTGTGCACAGAATAAGTGCTCAATAAATAACATTGACTCATTGAAATGTAAGGTAATAATGTGAATCCTCAAGCAGCATGGCATAGTGGATAGAGCACAGGTCTGGGAGTAAGAAGGTCATGGGCTCTAATCGCAGCTCTGCTACATGTCTGCTGTATGACCTTAGGCAAGTCACTTCACTTCTCTGTGCCTCAGTTACTAAATCTGTAAAATGGGTATTGAGACTGTGGGCCCAATGTGGGACAGGGACTGTGTCCAACCTGATTTTCTTCTATCCACCCCAGCGCTTAGGACAGTGTTTGGAATGTGGTAAGCACTTAACAAATACTGCAATTATCGTTATTATTATTATTCATTGCTCCAAATGTGTATCTCACACCCCTATTTCATATCACTGTGTATTGATGTGGAAAGTATTAGACTTCAGTGAAGTATTTTCATCAGAAGATTGAAATCAGGGCAACATTACTGCATAAACCCAAAGCAGAACCCCCTGACTCAAACCATGGGATCATGCAGTGGAGGCTCCAGGCACCATGGTTGAACCAGACTCCCAAGAAGATAATGATCAAAATGGAGATTTAATTAATAACACAAATGGGAAAAGATCACAACTGAAAATACTAAAGTTAAAATTTGCAAGATAATATTTAAAGCCACTGAGGTTTAAGACAGTTAGAAAACCAAGCTGAGGATTCAATTAACCAGGCAGCACCATGTGCTAAACCTGAGAGCTTTGCTTGGGGAAAAGCTGATAGATGAAGTTTAATGTAAAATAATTCCAAAATTAAAGTAATGACTAAATTAACACACTCTAGCTACCTCTTCTCCCTCCCTACCACCCTGCTGTATATAATTGGATTAGAGGAAAATAAATTTATTTCATGCAAATTTTGTTTGCCTGAGTCCTAGGACTATAACTAGGAAAAGACCTCACATTCAGTTGGAATAACTACTGAGAAACAGTGTGGTATAATGGATAGAGCATGGGCCCAGGAGTCAGAAGGTCTTGGGTTCTAATCTCAGATCCCCCACTTGTCCTCTCTGTGACCTTGGGCAAGTCACTTCACTTCTCTGTGCCTCAATTATCTCACCTGTAAAATGGGGATTAAGACTGTGAGCCCCAAATGGGATTACTCTATTTATTTATTTATTACTCTATTTATTTATTTTACTTGTACATATCTATTCTATTTTATTTTGTTAGTATGTTTGGTTTTGTTCTCTGTCTCCCCCTTTTAGACTGTAAGCCCACTGTTGGGTAGGGACTGTCTCTATATGTTGCCAACTTGTACTTCCCAAGCGCTTAGTACAGTGCTCTGCACACAGTAAGCGCTCAATAAATGCGATTGATTGATTGATTGACAGGGACTGTGTCCAACCTGATTACCTTGTACCTACCCCAGTACTTAGAATGGTGCTTGGCACATGGTAAGCGCTTAACAATACCATCATTCTTCTTCTTCTTATTATTAATATTATTAACTTTCCTTTGCTCTGTCCTCAGGGGAGCCCAGCTCCACCCCTAAAGAGAGTGGAGCTTTCTCACTGTTGGCCGGGAGACCATTTCCTCCCAGAATGTTCTAAATAATTACAAGGGATTAGGGCTTAGAACAGTGCTCAGCACTTAGAACAGTGCTCTGCACATAGTAAGCGCTTAACAAGCACTTACTTGAGAAGCAGCGTGGTTCAGCGGAAAGAGTGCGGGCTTGGGAGTCAGAGGTCGTGGGTTCTAATCCCAGCTCTGCCCCTTATCAGCTGTGTGACTTTGGGCAAGTCACTTAACTTCTCTGGGCCTCAGTTCCCTCATCTGTAAAATGGGGATGAAGACTGTGAGCCCCACGTGGGACAACCTGATCACCTTGTATCCTCCTCAGTGCTTAGAACAGTGCTTTGCACATAGTAAGAGCTTAATAAATGCCATTATTACTATCATTATAACAAATACCATCATTATTATTATTATTAAGGGAGCCCAGAACATTCCAAACGATGCTCCTAGGGGAGTTAGTTGCCCTTATGCCAGGCTTGTGACTTTGCTGTCTAACAGAAGGAGCCTCTTTCACATATCTTGGATTCTTCTCTTGTTACTCCATCTTCATATGATGGGTTATGAAGCAAAGCCCGAGGATTGCTGTCTTCAAACCTCAGAAATATATGGGGAACATACCTCCATATCAGCTTTCTGAAGTGGATCCTGGTGCGGCCAATAGTCACACCGTGAAGCCCAAATTGGCAGCAGCCTGTCCTGACTGAGGTATCCTTAGTCCTGAGTTCAAGTCCATTCAGGATGCCTTACCAATGGTCCTATTCTGGAGCTGAACTGATATTTCAGGGCGGGACTGGAGGAGGATACCCAGGAACAAGCAATGTGGCCTAGTGGAGAAAGCACAGGCCTAGAAGTCAGAAGGACCTGAATTTTAATCCTGACTCGACCACTCCATCTGCTGTGTGACCTTGGGCAAGTCACCTAACTTCTCTGGGCCTCAGTTACCTCATCTGTAAAATGGGGATTAAGACTGTGAGCCCCATGTGGGACAACCTGATCACCTTGTATCCCCCCAGCACTTAGAACAGTACGTTGCACATAGTAAGTGCTTAACAAATGCCATAATTATTGTTATTATTATTATGTGGGACATGGACAGTGTCCAACCTGATTAGCTTGTTTCTACTCCAGTGCTTAGGTCAGTGCCTGGCACATAGTAAGTGTGTAATACATACCATAAAATAGGGAAGGATTTAGTGCAGTGTCCAAAGCTCCCATTCATTCATTCAATCGTATTAATTGAGCGCTTACTGTGTGCAGAGAACTGTACTAAGCGTTTGGGAAGTACAAGTAGGCAACATATAGAGACGGTCCCTACCCAACAACGGGCTCACAGTCTAGAAGGGGGAGACAGACAACAAAATAAAACATGTAGACAGCCAAGAGACCTCCTTCCCTTCCCCACAGCACCCGTATATATGTATATATGTTTGTACATATTTATAACTCTATTTATTTATTTATTTGTTTTACTTGTACATATATGTTGCCAATTTGTACTTCCCAAGCGCTTAGTACAGTGCTCTGCACATAGTAAGCGCTCAATAAATACGACTGATGATGATGATGATATCTATTTATTTTATTTTGTTAGTAAGTTTGGTTTTGTTCTCTGTCTCCCCCTTTTAGACTGTGAGCCCACTGTTGGGTAGGGACTGTCTCTATATGTTGCCAATTTGTACTTCCCAAGCGCTTAGTACAGTGCTCTGCACATAGTAAGCGCTCAATAAATACAATTGATGATGATGATTCTTCTAGGTAGTTCACTCCCGGGAGCTATGACTCCTAGACTCCACTCAGCTCAGGGATTTGGGTTATGCTGACTCCTACCCTTGCTTCTAGCCTGTTGTTGGGTAGAGATTGTCTCTATTTGTTGCCAAATTGTACTTTCCAAGCACTTAGTACAGTGTTCGGCACACAGTAAGTGCTCAATAAATACAATTGTTTGAATGAATGGCATCATCTATGAGTACTGGGACAAGATCATGGCTTCCAGGAAATGAGTGCATGTGGGAGATGGGAAGGTTCGGAGAAGCAGTGTGACCTAGGGGATAGAGCAAGGGCCTGGAAGAAAGACCTGGGTTCTAATACCCACTCTGCCACTTGTCTGCTGTATGACCTTGGGCAAGTCACTTCTCTTCTCTGGGACTCATTTACCTCATCTGCAAACACGGGGATTAAGACTGTGTCCAACCTGATTATCTTATGTCTACTCCAGTGCTTAGCACTGGTATATAGTGGGCACTTAACAAGTACCATTAACAAACAACAAGGTGCTACACAGCAGTGGCTATCAGTGAATATTTCTGGAATCCTAAGTGAGGCTGAAGCGTATTACTCAATTTGTGGCTTCATTCATCACTGGGGATTTTCTGAAGCATTCAAACAATAAACAGAAACATCTACTTTCTGCTGTCACTTCCACTCTGAGGTTCAGTTGTTTTCTCCCAGAACAGCAGGAAAATTGGCTCAATTTTTAGTCTTACTGGTATGAGGAGTTTTTGCACCAGAAAGGGACTAGAAAAACAATCTCTCACTGCTTACTAGATGTAGGTGGAAGTCTGTGCTGACAAATCAGTGGTAAATGGAATGTGTAGCACACCTAGCATCATTGTTACTTTATATGGGACAACAATAGGCCAGAGGCCTCAGAAATCCCACTTCTTCAACCTCATAGGTGGTTCTGTAGAGATTAATTCAAGTTATTAATTCAGCTCTCTCCCACACTGAGCTCTAGATTAGGTTCATTGAAAGTTTTATCTGCATATAGAGTGTACCATTTTTGTTCAAGTGAACTGAACAAACAATAATAGGAAACTCCGATATTGAAGATTCAGAGTCACTTCAGCTTTAATAATTTCCTTTCCTATTTTTAAAACTGCATTATGGTATTCAACTTACTAAAAGCATCTGAAAAGCTTAAAATTCAGCATTTTTCCATCTCAATTTGATCTCTTTCATTTGCTAATATTAAATTCTCTTCTCCACCGTCCCTGGTCTTCAACTACAACAGAAATTTAATCCATAGTTTCAGCTGAATAATGGCTTTCAATTTTACACAAGCCTATTCACATAGACATTTGCTTGCTCTTGCACCAATGTCATTGATAATGCTCTGAACAAGATTTCTGCCAGGAAAGAATTGCAGAGAATTTGGTTCTCGGAGCCATGGGCTCGACTCCCAGTTTTCATAATAATAATAATAATTGTGGTATTTGTGAAGTGCTTACCATGTGCCAGGCACTGTACTAAGCAATGGGGTAGATATAAGCAAAGTGGGTTCGATACAGTCTCTGCCCCATGTGGGGCTCACAGTCTCACTCCCCATTTTACAGATGAGGTGACTGAGGCCCAGAGAAGTGAAGTGACTTGCCCAAGGTCACACAGCAGACAAGTGGTGGAGCTGGGATTTGAACCCATGACTTTCTGACTCCCAGGACCGAGCTGTATCCACCATGCTGGTTTTCTAAGCACCTGTAGTAGCCACGTCTTTGATCCAATGGCCATGTCTTTGTGGCCTTGACCATGTAAGAGAGCTCCTGCTATGGAGGAGGGTTGAGGCTGTCACTACAGCCATGTGGGGGTATTCTGCAGACTAATTGGTGGGCTCATCTGTATCTCTAGAGAGTCATTAGATTGTAAGTCCCTTGTGGGTGGGATTGTGTCTACTAACTCTATTGTAACGTCCTCTCTCGAGCACATAGTACAGTGTGCTACACACAGTAAACACTCAATAAACACCAAAGATCGATCATTTATTCAGGGGGCTTTGTTGAGGTAAGCTCACTATGGGCAGGGGTTGTATCTGTTAAATTGTTCCCTTGTACACTCCCAAGAACTTAGTACAGTGCTCTATGCACGGTGAGTGCTCAATAAATACAATTGGTTGACTGATGACAGTTCCTAGCCTGTCCAGGGATTGAGTCTGCAGCAGTGCACAATTCCTCAGGACACTTTGCAGGTCTTTCCCAGTGCCAAGGAGCTACCTTTTCTCCTTGAAGTGTAGATTGTAAGAATAAAGAATTCTAATGCTTGGACCCAAATCACTTCTGAATAATCTGATAAACTGACAAAGGCCTATAGTACAGATGCTAGTCCTGCAGTAGAAGCTGTCATTAAATGGACTTCATGGGAACTGGACAAGGCCCAGCCCTGCTGAGATGCTCCAAGATACTCGGCCAGTTGTCCAAGTTGGGCTGGGGGCTCAGGGATTGAAGTTGAAAGAAGCATGAGCTGTAGCATCCCTTTAAGAGGAAGACCCTAATTAAGAAGCCACAGTAAATGTACATACTCTCATTCACCCCTCACATCCAAGCCGTCACCAAAACCTGCCGGTCTCAGCTCCACAACATTGCCAAGATCCGCCCTTTCCTCTCCATCCATACCGCTACCCTGCTCATTCAAGCTCTCATCCTATCTCGTCTGGACTACTGCATCAGCCTTCTCTCTGATCTCCCATCCTCGTGTCTCTCTTCACTTCAATCCATACTTCATGCTGCTGCCCGGATTATCTTTGTCCAGAAATGCTCTGGGCATATTACTCCCCTCCTCAAAAATCTCCAGTGGCTACCAATTAATCTGCGCATCAGGCAGAAACTCCTCACCCTGGGCTTCAAGGCTCTCCGTCACCTCGCTCCCTCCTACCTCACCTCCCTTCTCTCCTTCTACAGCCCAGCCCGCACCCTCCGCTCCTCCGCCGCTAATCTCCTCACCGTACCTCATTCTCGCCTGTCCCGCCATCGACCCCCGGCCCACGTCCTCCCACGGGCCTGGAATGCCCTCCCTCTGCCCATCCGCCAAGCTAGCTCTCTTCCTCCCTTCAAGGCCCTACTGAGAGCTCACCTCCTCCAGGAGGCCTTCCCAGACTGAGCCCCTTCCTTCCTCTCCCCCTCGTCCCCCTCTCCATCCCCCCATCTTACCTCCTTCCCTTCCCCACAGCACCTGTATATATGTATATATGTTTGTACATATTTATTACTCTATTTATTTTACTTGTACATATCTATTCTATTTATTTTATTTTGTTAGTATTTTTGTTTTGTTCTCTGTCTCTCCCTTTTAGACTGTGAGCCCACTGTTGGGTAGGGACTGTCTCTATATGTTGCCAATTTGTACTTCCCAAGCGCTTAGTACAGTGCTCTGCACATAGTAAGCGCTCAATAAATACGATTGATGATGATGATGATGTACGTATGCAATTTATTCATATTAATCTCTGTCTCCCCCCTAGACTGTAAGTTTTCTGTGGTCAGGAAATGAGTGCATTTATTCTTATATTGTACTTTCCCAAGCACTTAGTACAGTGCTCTGTACGCAGTAAGCACTCAATGACTGACTGGTTGACACAAGATAGAAGATTCCTTTTCTCCTGAGGTGTTTTTTTTAAAAAAAAAATGGTATTTGTTAAGCACTTACTCTGTTCCAAGTACTGTACTGAGCACTGGGATAGATACAAGCTAATCGGGTTGAACACAATCCATGTCCCAGATGGGGACTCACAGTTTTAATCCCCATTTTACACATGAGGGAACTGAGGAACAGAGGAAGTGAAGTGACTATCCAAGGTCACCCAGCAGAAAAGTGGAGTAGCTGGATTTAGAACCCAAGTCCTCTGATTCCCAGGCCCATTCTCTTTAACTAGACTACACTGCTTTTTTCCTGCAAAGTCAGGTAGGATTTCCTCATATTCTTTCCCCATATTCCTACCCTTGTTTCCCTTAGCAATTCTGGCACAGGACAGGAGTTCCCCTGAAAGTAAAGAGCTTTTCATGGATGTGGAGAAAAGCCTCTACTGGGGAGGGTTTCTTTGGACTCAGTCGCTTCTTTCTCTTCCACTTCTCAGTGTGGAGGCAACTTCCTGGTTAGATTTTAAGCACTTTGAGGCCTGGGATCATGGGTACTTACTCTATAATACTCTTCCAAGTGGCTAATGCAATGCTCTGCAAAGTTAGCACTTGATAAATTCCACTGATCAAGGTGGATCACAGACTATTTTTTTTTTGGTAATTATTAAACACTTACTATGAGCCAGGCACTGTTATAAGCGCTGAGGTAGGTACAAATTAACTAGGTTGGACACAGTCCATGTCCCTCATGGGGCTCACAGTCTTCATCCCCATTTCACAGAAGAGGTAACTGAGACAGAGAAGTGAATAGACTTGGCCAAGGTCACATAGCAGACAAGTGGTGAAGCTGTGATTAGAACCCAGGTCCTTCTCTCTCCTGGTCAGGGACCATGTGCATAAGATTCCCTGTAAGAATTGCTGGGGCTCTATCCCATGGACATAATAATAATAATTGTGGTATTTGTTAAGTGCTTACCAAACACTGTACTAACTAAGCACAGGTTGGACACGGACCAAAGGGGAAGGAAATCAGTGTATTTTATCCCCATTTCTACAGATGGAAAGCTGAGATGCAAAGAAGTTAAATGACTTGTCCAAGGTCACCCAGCAAGAAAGTGGCAGAATAATCCTCTGATTCCCAGTTCCTTGGATTTTCCACAAGGTCACACTGCTTCATGAGAATGGAACTAATTTTGCCTTGTCAAGTCATAACAAAAGTGATTCATTAAATGGATCTTAGTGTTCTGGAAAAATGATAGCACCTTGAAAATATGAGACATTCACTTTTTCTCTTTCTAAAATTAATGTTTCATTTCTTCTAAACCCTAAAGAAATATAATGTTTTGTCACTGTAGCATTAGGTTGGTAAATACATGTGTGTGTATTTGTCAGTATTCTGCAAGAAATAAAATTACCTTTGAATCCACAGCCAGATCTCGTTGGCTAGGTTGACTGAGGTGAATTAATAGATCATGGCAGTGCCTCTATTTTAGGGAGCAGGTATTAAATATAACATGTCATTCCATATGCTTTGGCATCTCTCCAAGAAGCTTTAAATGGCTTCTGAATGGTATTACCCAAAGCACACAAACAAACTCAGTAGCCCTCTTTGTCAGTTTTCCCCCAAACGATTCTTATGAACCGAGAGGAACTTAAAAAAAAAAAAGAGAGATCTTTTTTCCCCTCACTGAAAAATGTTTGTTCTAAGGATTCGTTTGCCAGTAATCAATTCAGCTGCTCCCTGGGGGAGGGGTGGGAACCTCAGGAGAAACAAATGCCATTTAGAACGCCAAGCCTTGTGATGCATTTTGGGTTTGCTGTTACATTTTCTGCACATGTACATCCCCTCCATGGAGGAAAAAGAGCCAGCAGGATGCTCCGAAAGGACTGCTGAGATGATCCATCAGCTGTTGAGAACTGACAGATCGGTTGCTATGCCTGAATTTATTATGAACACTGTAAAACTTCAAAATCCTATTCCTATATTAAAGCACAGGTCTGGGAGTCTGAAGGGTCTGGGTGCTTAATTCCATCTCCACCACTTGTCTGTTGTGTGATTTAGGGCACGTCATTTCACTTCTCTGGGCCTCAGTTACCTCAGCTGTAAAATGGGGATTAAGACTGAGCGCCATGTGGGATAGGGACTCTGTCCGACTCAATTTGTTTGTATCCACCCCAGCACTTAATACGGTGTCTGGTACTTAGCAAGCACTTAAAAATGCAATAATCATTATTATTATTATATAAGAGGTGGCAGAGAGTCTATTAAAACCGGGTGGTTTCAATTGCTTTTTAAAACTGCTTCCCAGGCTGTTGTTTCCTTGAGGACACCCTGGTTATGTGCCTGTCCTTAATTTAAGTTAATGTCTGTCTCCCCTTCTTGACCATAAGCTCACTGTGGGCAGGGAACGTTTGTACCAACTCTGTTGTACTGTAGTCTCCCAGGTGCTTCGTTAAGGACTCTGTACACAGTAAGCTCTCAATAAATACCATTGATGGAGTGAAACATGCTAGAGTTCTACCAGAGAAGAGGATCAGTGGTAAGGAAAATGGAATAGCAACCCAGAGGAGATGCTTCATCTATTTCAGTCCCAAATGCAAGATGAGCAGTGCTTTGCACATAGTATGCACTCAATAAATACCACTGATTGATGAGAACAGTGTTGTGTAGAATCAATCAGCTATATGCACTGAGTATTTACTGTGTTCAGGAGCTTAATCTTGATGGACTAGATGAACAGAAGCATGGAGTCCCAGAACTTCTGACCTGTTGCATTTCTTCACAGTTGTTCAAATGGGGAAGCAGCATGGCTTAGTGAAAAGAGGTTCAACCTGAGAGTCAGAGGACCTGGGCTTTAATTCTAGCTCCACCATGTCCCTACTGTGTAACCGTGGGCAAGTCACTTACCTTTTCTGTGACTCAGTTCCCTTATCTGTAAAAATAGGGATTTAATACTTGTTCTCCCTCATACATAGACTCCGAGCCCCATGTAGGACTTGAATATCCTGTATCTACCCAAGCACTTAGTACAGTTTTTGGGAAATAGTAACTGCTTAATATCACAATTATCATTCCCCTCCTTAACTCATGTCTTTTATTAATAAGACTCTCATTGCTGTGGATATCGGCACTGTGTTTATTTCTGCCTATGATTAAGGCTAAATGGAGTATATATCTTTGGAATATGTTAAAGCAGACGTTATATTAATCGGTATGCTCTATTTAGCAGACCAGTTGGAGAGTCTCTGTAAAGAGTGGGCCAAATCCTGCCATTGAGAAATGGCTTGTAGGATGGGAAGCAGTGTGGCTTAGCAGCAAGAGCCCAGGCTTGGGAGTCAGAGAACATGGGTTCTAATCGCGGCTTCGCCACTCGTTGGCTGTGTGACCTTGGGCAAGTCACTTAACTTTTCAGTGCCTCAGTTCCCTCATCTGTAAAAGGGGGATTAAGACTGTGAGCCCCACGTCGGACAAACTGATTACCTCGTATCTACCCCAGAACAGTGCTTGACACATAGTAAGCACTTAGCAAATACCATCATTATTATTATTATTATTATTATTATTATTATTATTATTATTATTATTATTATTATTATTATTATGTCTGTTCCAGGGCAATTGATATGTCTCTTCTTCCATTGGTCCTGTGGATTTATCAGTACTAAGATCTAGCCGAAGAGATGATAGTGCCTTATGACCCTAAGTAAATATTAAACACAGATCAGTCTCTGATTACTTGATTGATGCTTTCATAGTTATTGTGGCTGTTTACTGAGCACCTGCAGCATGTACAGAGCACTTGGACAAATGCAACGGTAGCAAGACACGTGGTTTCCGGCATCAGGTGCTTACAAATCATGGTTGATGTGGCTTGGATGGTTGGGAATTAATTGGGGAAGGCTTGCTGGAGGAGGTGGGTTTTTAGGAGGATTCTGAAAATGAGGATAGCAGCTGTCTTTTAGATTTGTGAGCCCGTTGTGGGCAGGGATTGTCTCTCTTTATTGCTCTGTTGTACTTTCCAAGCGCTTAGTACAGTGCTCTTCACACAGTAAGTGCTCAATAAATATAATTGAATGAATGAATGAATTTGTTGGGAGGGAGTGTCAGCCTGGGGAAACAATGGGAGTGAGGGGACAGAGGTGGGAGACTTGAGAGTGTGATTAAAGGTAGATGATTAGTTTAGGAGAAATAAAGTGAGCTGGGATGTGTGGGGTGAAAAGAACATAAAATCCAGATGGGGAGAGTTGATGGGGAGCCTTGAAGCTGATTGTGAAGACACTTTACTTGAATAAGTTCCAAAATGTGTCTATATTGAACTCTTCCTAGCACTTAGTTCATTGTTCTGCACACATTAAGTGCTCAATAAATGCAATTGATCAACAGTTCTGTTATCCATTACATATATTTAGAATGTAAGCTCATTATGGGCAGGGAACTTGTCTACCAACTCTGTTGTACTCTCCCAAGCATTTAGAACAGTGCTCTGCACACAGTAAGTTCTCAATCAATACCACTCATTGATTATATCCAGTCATTATGAAATTTATTTTTCTTATTCAGAAGCGAGGCGTTTTTGTTTTATTTTACTTCCACCAGTACAACTTCCAACAGTCCAACACTCTCCACCTGCCAAGAGTAACCTCAGTAATGTACTGTTTTGATTTATCTTAAAACCCAAGGTACATATCAAATATCTGAGCCAGCTTCTCCACACCTGCTTAGAGAGAACATGTGCGAACAGATTTTAATGAGAAATGCCACTGTACAAATCTCATCCCAGCAGCAGCTCCTGTGTCAAGAGGGGCAGGGAGGGGAAAGGGAGAGGCAGGAGTAAGATCAACATAAAATGTTAGCGATCTTTCCATAAAAGCTTTGTCATTATAGTTTTCTGGCTGGACTGTCGACTGACATTAGAAAGGATTTCAAAATCTGTGACTTGTTCGCTCAAGGAGCTGTTTGAATTCATTTCTCAGCCTAATAAAAATAGCATTGTGAGAACACAGAATCTCTATATTTCAGAGTCCTATTTAGGGCAAAGGGAAGGTTTGGGTAGTTTGATGGCATTCAGAGAGAGATCTCATGCTGTGCCAGATTATTTAAAGATGAACAAATGATGTTAACTTTTCCTTCATCTTCACAATGCCTTGTCTCTGGGCCCCAGTGATGAAAAGAATTGATTATGATTATTGATCAGTTGATTACTACAAAACAGAGTTGAAGTATGGCATTTTTCATCTGATTTTCATCAGCATCTCCACCCAGGTGTTCAGAAGAGTTAAGCAGCAATTTTTGATGACTTCTGATGTTCTTTTAAGAAAGGGGGAATTCGTCTAATCTGGGGTTTTTTGCTTCAACTGTAAAGAGGAAAAAACAATTTTCTCCTAGAAGAGACACTTCTGCAAACCTTTAAAGGAAATGACGATGGTCAAAAGTGGATACTTAGGAAACAATTTTGTCCTTAAATATTTTTTTTACAAAGACATTTATAGGTGACAGCTGCATTCTAGATAAATTATTCTCGATAAATACTCAGAGATTTTTGCTTAACTATTTTCCTCCTATGCTAGTGGTCCTTATGTAACAGAGGCAATCACCTTTCCTCAGGGGCATCAGTAGTATAGACATTACATCCCTCCTGTTTCTTTCTTCACTCCCTTCCAATGTTAGATAAATTTTGTAGGAAGATTAGCAGTTTCTGGGCCGTCTTGCTCACAGAATGACTTGAATGCCTCTGTTGCTTTCTTCAGTAAGGAAAAAACAGTTTGTCCCAGAGCTTTCTGTCTTTCAGGGAGTGGGGGAAGGTTCTCTTCAAGCTCCAGAATGCTTTCTTGCCCCTTCAGTGGCCATAACTCCAGCCTCCTTCTTGTTTCAACCCACCAGGGGTCTAGCTGTGCATCCTGTGAGGCCCCAGAAATGGTGATCCTCTAATGCAGGAGGACCTCCATGAAAGCTCTGAATGGGTATACAAAGAAAAACTTCCCTTTAACTACAGGCTTGTCTAATGGATAACATTAATGTTTGGATTCCATGGCACCTGGTTCCTGTAAGCACTGCCTATCTGGACCCTGCTGCTTCCTCTAAATGTAATTTATTTTTAATATCTGTCTACCACACTAGATTATAAACTCTTTGAGGTCAGGCATCCTGTTTACCAAATGTGCTGTACTCTCCAATGAGCTTAGTATAGTGCTCTGCATAGAGTAAGCACTCAGTAAGTACCTTTACTATATATGTGTGTATATATGTATATATGTAGTATTTGTTAAGCTTTTACTATGTTCCTGGCACAGTTCTAAGTACTGGGGTAGATGCAAGGTAATCAGGATGGACACAGTCCCTGCCCCACATGGGGCTCACATTCTTAATCCCCATATTACAGAGGAGATAACTGAATCACAGAGAAGGAAAGTGACTTGCTCAATGTCACACAGCAGATGTGTGGTGGAATCAGGATTAGAATCCAGGTCCTTTTGATTCCCAGGCCCCTGCTTTATCCTGCTAGACAAAGCTGCTTCAGTTACTTGATTGATTAATTCTAGGCCACTCAGTATGCCGTAGGGAAACATGGATTTCAGTCAACTTTCCATCTCAGGTCAGTCCTGAAAGAACTCTTTGCTTTTTTGCTTCCCTTTTCTGAGTAATCAATTAAACAACCCATAGTATTTATTGAGCACCTACTGTGTGTAGAGCACTATACTAAATATTTGGGAGAATACAACAGAATTGTGGGAGATGGTCCCTACTCTCAAGAACTTTGTAATCTGTCAGAGGAAACAGGCATTAAAATAAATGTTTGGGCTTCCCTTGTCTTTAATCATTCCTAACAAACTAGGGTGTTTTAAAACCTTCCTCCTCATAAACACAGACAGAAATTCTTGGAAACGGCCTATGATCTGGTCTGTCTTTCTTGGGGGGGATGTTTTCTCACCCATCTATTGAATCGAAGCATCAGTCTGCCAAACTTCCCTGTCTCCATTCTATCACAGAACTTGGTATGGGGCCAACCTGATCCTAACATTCATCATCATCATCATTGTCATCATCAGTGGTATTTACTGAGTGTTTTCAGTGTGCACAGCACTGTAGTAAGCACTTGGGAGAGTACTATGCAACAGAGTTGGTAGACCCATTCCCTGCCCACAGTGAACTTTAATATGTGATTAGATTTATAAATAGAGGGTCCATCTCTATTAACCTTTCCTAGGTTTTCAAATGGCAGTCATCTTTCTCGGTGGAAAAGTCATCTTGTTTGAAAAAGCAGAATTGATCACTTTGGTATCTGGGCTCATCATTTGTTGCTAGGGCATAGAGAATGTACACTTTAGATTCCTAAGGTAATCAGCTAAGCTTTCAAATTTAAGATAAATGTGAATTATAACATAATACTTGTCTTGCACTGCAGTGGATTTTTGACTGTGGAGTTGGGTTCTGTTCCCCTTGCCTTGCTTTAACATGAAGCTAATCAGTGATATCACTTTTAGTAGCCCATTCCCATAGAGGCCGGATTGGCAGGTCTGCCCTTCTTTGATTCCTTCACCAATAAATGGGGCAAAAAGTCCCCAGATTTATTGTGTTTGACCAATTCCATACACCTCGGTAGAGTAAACATAATTACCTAATAGTTCATTTGCAAACCTAGACAAGTAACAGGCTTTACATAGTTCTTGGTGGTTCTGTGTCTACTGCTGTGAAAGGCCACAGGTCTTTAATTTTTACTGTATGCTCTCTGCTCTCTAGAGGAATTGAGTTTGTTTTAATTTCAGTTGAGGATTTCTCATGCAGAGTTCGTGCTGGGAATGCTATAGTATCTAATCTGTGAGGAATCAGTAACAGAGGGTTAGCTATTGTTTCCTCACCCTCCCAAATCAGACCTCTCAAATGGATTCTAATGCAGTAGAAATTAGGAACCATAGGACAACTCAAATGTAGAATTGAAATTTTACTCTCTTCTAAAAAAAAAAAAAGGAATGAAATTTTCTGTTGCAAGAGATACCTCAACAGCAGAGTTTTATAAATGCAGCTACCAGGGGATTTCTTTGTGGTTTCAAAAAGGAAGTAGTAAAGATTAAGAGGTCCAGACAGCCACCGTGAGACACTGACATAGGAAGGGAGATGGATCTACTACAGAATTATCTTTGAGAACCACTGTTTCTGCTATGCTATGCTCCGTGTAACCACCATGTTTCTGGGGTGAGGCCTGTAGACCTGTATGAAAAAAAAAAATCTGTGAGGTGAGGAGGGGAAGAAGAAGGAGAGGTGAAAGATGAACCAGTTTTTTATGAAGCAGAGATCATCTGAAAAGATCTGAGCAGATGCCCAGGTCAGAGAAAAGACACCAGAAGGAGACAGAATATTTTAATTAGAGGACAATTACAGCTCAGAACATAATAGAGTATAAGGGTTCTGGAGGAAAGAGTCCTTTTAGCTAAAATGATAAACTGGCACAGAAAGAGCCTCTTTCTGTGACATACAAGGCATGTTTGCTCAGTTGCCCAGTCATTAGGTGTGTGTATATATGTTGTACCTCTGTGTCTGTGTGAGTGTGTGAGCTTGTCTGTAGATTGTAAGCTCAGCTGTAGACTGTGAGCTTGCTGTGGGCAGAGAATGCCTCTGTTTGTTATATCGTACTCTTCCAAGTGCTTAGTACAGTGCTTTGCATGCAGTAAGTGCTCAATAAATACGATTGGATAAATGAATGTGTGGTGTGTTTTCACCTACAGAATTTCAGCCTGAACCATTAAGCAGCGAAGGTTTAACAAACGACTCTAACTTAGAGTTACCTCCCTGCTGTCCTGTACCTCATTATTATTTACGATCACTACCAACTGCCACTGTTGGATAAAAAAAAGAGACTTTGCCTGCTGGCGTTCAAAGCAAAGGGAGTTCTGTTAGACGTTCCTGCCCAGGGTGTGACCCCCATGCCAGAACTGCCCTGGATTCTCAGGACAGCCCATGTGTTCCAGACAATAAGAAAAAGTGGGTTGGTTTCCAGTCTTAATTGGCTCAGTGCTGTTTGTCTGGCATCTTTTCCATTCTTTTCTCCCCGCTCACCCGAGTGGCTCTCCATCATTAACTTGGTAGCTTCTCAATCCACTCTTGTCCTGAGGCCCTCTCCCCGCCGTGATTCTGAGGCACCGTGTGGGGCCTTGGGAAGTCAAAAGCTGTTTCAGGATCTATGGTGTAGTCCAAGGCCAGAAAGACAGATGGGCTAGCTGGATGCACTGAGTTGGCAGTAAGCAGTAAAGAGGAAGTGGCAGAAGAAAAAAAAAAGGAAGAGACAGAGTGTCCTTTGGGGAAGAAATCACTGTGGGAACTGATTCACAGAGGAGATTGGAAAGTGAAGATGAGTAGTAAATTGACAAATGGCAGGCTTTCCTCCTAGCAACAAACCCCCAACTCCTCGATCTGTGGCTGTGAAAGTTGTCAACTTTTTCTTTTTTAATGGTATTTGTTAAACACTTACTAAGTACTAAGGACTGGGGTAGATGCTTGATAGGTGGGACACTGTCCGTGTCCACATCGGGCTCACAGCATTAATCCCCATTTTACAATGATGTAACTAAGGCACAGAGAAGTTAAGTGATTTGTCCAACGTCATACAGAAGACAAGTGCAAAGGCAGGATTAGAACCCTGATCTTCTCTCAGGCCCGTGCTTTTTCCTCTAGGCCAAGCTACTTTACCTGTATTTGCTATCACATGCTCTCCATTCACCCCCACCCCCACCCCCCAGTCATCCTGCCCTTGATCCCTTGCAAACACACCAAGATGACAGGCCCTTTTCAATTTTGGTGGAGATGAAGACTGTGTCAGTGAAATTCCAACTGGGGGACACCTCTGCCTAAAACTCACCCTACTGTCAATCTTTTCTTTTTCTTTCCCTCCATACCTCCATGCTCAGAGAAGGATGCTAGCTGTCTGGGGACAGTCCTGCCAAGCTGACTCTGACTGAGTCCATGGGGAAGGTATTTTCACTCACCAAGAGCCAGAATCCTGTTGGACTCAAGCCTTGATACCAGTTGATCTGAAGCCTGTGTAGGCATGTCAGTGAGGGAAAGCCACCCTTTTGCAACTCTGTGGGGTCTTTTTGAATAAAAAATGCTTTGATAGGAAAGCTGGTAAAGATTTAGTAGGAGGCCTATTATCTGTGCTAGTTAGGAATGGAGCTTTATTCAGAGAATCAAATATTTAGATAGCCAATTTTGACCTTGTTGTCTCAGCTGAGACTGGCAGTGTCCGGTTTGGGTTATTTATCCAAACTAATTTTGGGGATATGTAAACTAGTTCCACTTTGGATAATGGATCAACAAGGGTAACATTCAGATAATTGCTTTCCTTTCCAGACCGTATGCTCCCAGTGGGCAGGAAACGTATTTACTCAGGGTTGTGCTGGACTTTCCCAAGAGCTTAGGAAAGTGTTCTGCACACAGTGAGCACTCAGTAAATTCCATTGATTGATTGATCAATCAATCAATCAATCAATTGTATTTATTGACCACTTACTGTGTGCAGAGCACTGTACTAAGCACTTGGAAAGTACAAGTTGATTGCACACAGTAAACATTCAGCAAATACCATTGATTGATTGATCCATGGCACACAATAAGTGCTCAACAAATACCACTGATTAATTAATTGCGCAGCAACAAAGACGTTATCAAGTATGTGGGTGGTGGCGAGAGTGACTTTCTTTTTTGTACCCTTGCAAGTTGTATTTTTATTCTTTGTTTTCACAACCGACCATCGCTATTTGAAAAAGCAGTAAAGGAGAAATTGCAGCAACTCCTAGACCACATTGCCCACGTTTTAAGATGCTGTGTCTACCGCTGGCATGTGTATTTATAGCGTGCCTTTAAACTCCATGTGCTCTTAACATTTTTCCCCTCGTTTAACATTCCGTAAGGTTTATGTAAACCCAGGGATTTAAAGCGGTCTAACGTTTTAAATAGTGTTTTCTTTGCTCCTTGTTGTTTTTATAATTTGCTCAGGAAGAGTTTCTCGCGTTTGTTTTCCCGTCGTGGGCCTGTGGTGTCTAAGCGCCTTCTGCTGGTAGACGTGGGGCAACCTAGCCAGCTTTAACGTCGGATGGGCGCACACACTAAACTCCAATTCCGTGGCATCCTTCAGGGGTGAATGTTGGAGTCTCAATTTCTGGTTGGGGCCCTGTTTGCGCGAGTTTCCCCTGATGGGTTAAAACGGCATTAAAAGATGAGAGAGGACAAGTCAGTCTTTTAGAAGACGGGGGCTATTTTCAATCTTCTGAGCCACGTAGCCAAAATTGGCCTTGTTGGAGTTCAGTGAGGTGATCACAATCCTCCTTGTGGGCAAGTGCCAGGATTCACCTCGGACCACACACATATAGCCAGTTAAAGGCCAAAGTGGCCAACAACTGGAAGCTTTGAGACTGTTGAGACTGTATAAGTATTGACCATTCTAGACTGTGAGCTGTTGGGTAGGGACCGTCTCTATATGTTGCAAACTTGTACTTCCCAAGCACCTTAGTACAGTGCTCTGCACCCAGTAAGCACTCAATAAATACGACTGAATGAATTAACAATAATAATAATAGTGGCATTTATTAAGTGCTTACTATGTGCAAAGCACTGTTCTAAGCATTGGAGAGGTTATGAGGTGATCAGGTTGTCCCATGGTGGGCTCACAGTCTTAATCCCCATTTTACAGATGAGGGAACTGAGGCCCAGAGAAGTTAAGTGACTTGCCCAAAGTCACAACAGCTGACAATTGGCAGAGCAGGGATTTGAACCCATGACCTCTGACTCCAAAGCCCATGCACTGAGCCACGCTGCTTCTCATTGACTTTAGAGTACTCCATCAGCTCTCTCTCTCCCTGCACTGCTTATCCTTGCTGTTCTCACGCTACATTCAAGTTCGCCAGCTGTTTTTCTCAGCGTGGTGACTGGGCCTTGATCTTCTTTCTCTCACTACCAATTTATTGATTATGCCCTCACTTCTGCCTCTTCACATCTGACAGACTACTGCCCTCCCCATGGTACTGTACTCCCCCAAGTGCTTAGTACAGTGCTCTGCAGACAGTAAGTGCTCAAACAATAGTAGTAGAAGTCATAGGATTTACTAAGGGCTTACTATGGGCAGAACACTGTACTAAATGCTGGGAAAGAATGTACGTGAGTGAATTAGACACAATTCCAGCCCCTCGGGGGGCTCACAGAGTTAAGAGTGAAGACCAAAGCCCTTCCTAAATAGGGATGGTATTTCCACTCACAGTCCTAATCCCCGTTTACAGATGAGGTAACTGAGGCACAGAGAAGTGACTTGCCCAAGGCCATAAAGCAAACCTCCTCACTGTGCCTCATTCTCACCTAGTCCTGCCATCGACCCCCGGCCCACATCCTCCCCCTGGCCTGGAATGCCCTCCCTCTGCACAATCACCAAGCTAGCTCCATTCCTCCCTTCAAAGCCCTACTGAGAGCTCACCTCCTCCAGGAGGTCTTCCCAGACTGAGCCCCCTTTTTCCTCTCGCCCTCCCCATCCCCCCCGCCCGACTTCCTTCCCCTCCCCACAGCACCTGTATATATGTTTGTACAGATTTTTTACTCTATTTATTCTACTTGTACATATTTACTATACTATTTGTTTTGTCAGTGATGTGCATCTAGCTTTACTTCTATTTATTCTGATGACTTGACACCTGACCACATGTTTTGTTTTGTTGTCTGTCTCCCCCTTCTAGACTGTGAGCCCATTGTTGGGTAGGGACCGTCTCTATATGCTGCCAACTTATACTTCCCAAGTGCTTAGTACAGTGCTCTGCACACGGTAAGCACTCAATAAATACGATTGAATACAGCAGACAAGTGGCAAAGTCAGGATTAGAACCCATGGCTTTCAGATTCCCAGGCCTGTGCTCTATTCACTACACCATGCTGCTTCCCCCACACTTTGCTGCTCTCTAAGCTCTCACAAAGGCACCGTAGAAACATGGGGGAGGATTTTTATGCTAACTTAAAGATGAGCAAAGAGCAAAATGAGGGAAAGAAAGCTAACTCTCTTTTTATTGATTGCCCATGTTATTGATTTTACTGACAGAACTTTGTTAAGGAACCATCAGTAGAGAATAGAAGCAATATCTGCAATGAGAAGTTACACTGAGCAGTGTGTTACTGTTTTCCCTCAGCATTTCAGGCAGACCAACTTCTCAAGTTGCTTTCTCTCTGGCATTACCCCATGCAGTGTTCCTGGGAAAATTCTGTGTCCTCCAGTGGGCACAGGTTAATTTATGGAACCTCTGTCCCCAGAAGCAGCCTAGGACTAGCTTCCATCATGATGAGTTCAAATGCTTGGAGAAAATAGACATAAACCAAGATTGTTCTTCCGCATGGTCTATTGGACTCCAAGCAAATCACTGAGCCTGTTTAGATAAGATGGATAAAGCCAATGCAATTTGACACCTAGAGATGAGGTCACATTTGTAGTACACTTTTGTCTCCCATCAAGAAAGCTGTGTAAGTACCAAATGTGAGAAGAAAACTTTGCTTTCAAAGTCAATCAATCAAACATATTTAATGAGCACTTGCCTTATACACAGCAATGTACTAAGCACTTAGGAGAGTGCAAATTCCAGAGTTGGTAGACATGATCCCTGCCCACAGTGAGCTGTAGTCTAAAGGCCCCAAAATGGCATTTTTCCCTTTCATTGTAAGTATTGTAGGAGAAGAGCCATAATAATAATAATAATAATTGTTAAGCGTTTACTATGTTTTAAGCACCCTATTTAGGTAAATGTGGAAGCAGCATGGCTCAGTGGAAAGAGCCTGGGCTTTGGAGTCAGAGGTCATGGGTTCAAATACTGCCTCCACCACTTGTCAGCTGTGTGACTTTGGGCAAGTCACTTCACTTATCTGTGCCTCAGTGACCTCATGTGTAAAATGGGGATGAAGACTGTAAGCCCCCCGTGGGACAACCTGTTCACCTTGTGACCTCCTCAGCACTTAGAACAGTGCTTTGAACGTAGTAAGTGCTTTATAAATGCCATTAATATTATTATTAGTTGCAAGACAATTAGGTCCTGCAAGGGGCTCACAGTATAGGTAGGTGGGAGAATAGGTATTGAATCCCCATTTAGCAGATGAGGGTACTGAGGCACAGGGAAGTGAAGTTACTTGCCTAAGGTCACACAGCGGGTATAGGGTGAAATCAGGATTAGAACCCAGGTCCTCTGGCTCCGAGGCCCATGCTCTTTCTAGTAAGCCATGCTGCCACTCTATTCCACAGTGAGGCAAGAACTCTAGTTGGGACTGACCATGTTCTCCTGGCACTGATGTGGCATCTGTTGCTTCCCTAGGTCTCCTTCGGCCAAGAGTGCACCCGGGCCATCATGAAGCTGGTGTATTGCTCTCACTGCCTGGGCATGCCAAGCATTCTGCCGTGCAACAACTACTGCCACAACGTCATGAAGGGCTGCCTGGCAAACCAGGCTGATTTGGACACCGAGTGGAGGAACCTCATTGGTAAGGCCCAAGAAAGGGGGCATCAAACCATTAGATGTGCTGCAACTGGTCACCTCATGGCCAGGGAGCAAGAGACAGGAGATCTGTCAGTCAGTCAGCTATATTTATTGAGCACTTGCTGTAGGCAGAGCACTGTGTTAATCTCTTAGGAGAGTACAATATAACAATATAGCAGAAACATTCCCTGCCTATAATGAGCTTACAATCTAGAGGGGGAGACAGACATTCATATAAATAAATAAAATTACAGATATGTACTTAAGTGCTGTGGGGATGAATAAAGGGAACAAGTTAAGCAGAAGAGTACGGGAGAAGAGGAAAGACAGGCTTAGTCAAGGAAGGCCTCTTGGAGGAGATATGCCTTCAATAAGGCTTTGAAGGTGGGGAGAGTAATTGTTGGATATGAAGAGGGAGGACATTCCATGTCACAGGCAGGATGTGAGATCGAGGTAGAGTGAGAAGGTTAGCGTTAGAGGAGCGAGGCATGGAGGCTGGGTTGGAAGGGGCAGTGGGGTTGAGTGCTGTAAAACTGTTGGTAAGGAGTTTCTGTTTGATGCAAAGGTGGATGGGCAACCACTGGAGGTTCTTGAGGACTGGGGAAACATGGATTGAACAATTTTTTTAGAAAAATGATCTGGGCAGCAGAGTGAGGTATGGACTGTAGTGGGAAGGTCAGCAAGGAGTCTGATAGAGTAATCATGGCAGGAGCCCACTGTTGGGTAGGGACCATCTCTGTATGTTGCCAACTTGTACTTTCCAAGCGCTTAGTACAGTGCTCTGTACACAGTAAGCGCTCAATAAATACGATTGATTGATTGATTAAAAGGATAAGTGCTTTGCTTGGATTAACACAGTAGCAGTTTAGACGAAGAGGAAAGGGCAGATTTTAGCCATGTTGTGAAGGTCGAACTGAGATCTGTGGTTAATGCCAAAGCCATCATTGTGCCTCACCATTTCCCCAAGCCCTATGGGTGCTCCTCAGCTAAGTTCATTCAGTGCCAAGACTAGAGGTCATAATAATAATGATAATAATAATTGTGGTATTTGTTAAGCACCAGATATGTGCCAGATACTCTACTAAGCACTTGGGTGGATATAAGAAAATTGGGTTGAACACAGTCCCTATTCCACATGGGGCTCACAGTCTTAATTCCCAGTTTACAGATGAGCAAACTGAGACATGGAGAAGTGAAGTGACTAGCCCAAGGTCACACAGCAGACAAGTGGTAGAGCAGGAATTAGAACTCGGGTCCTTCTGACTCCCAGGGTTCTAATCCTGGTCATCAGAGAAAGCAGTGAGTCAGGGAAGGAGAAATTTCCAAGTTCCTCGGTGGGAAGTGCATTCCAGGATGAGGACGTGAATCAAAGCATTTACAAATGCCTCAGAGGAGCAGTCATATGCCATCTTACATTATTCTTTCTCTATAATGTTCTCCTGGTATTTATTGAGCACTTACTATGTGCAGAGCACAGTATTAAGAACTGGAAGGTACCTCAAGTGCTCCCTAGTGGTCTGTTCCTCCAGGTGGCCATCTATTGGAAAAGAAATTCACCCAGAGCAGGAGAAAAAGCACCATTGTCCTGTGGATTGGGGCAGTAGAAGTGTCGTGGCTGGGCAGAAGGACTAGTGAATCTAAATGATGGGTACTATAGTTGGAGGGAGGACAGTGAAGCTTCTAGAATCTTTCACATTCAACTAGTTGATGGTGAGGGATAGTACACATTCATGAAATTTAAGAGAAAAGGGCAACGCAAAGACAATCCACCAACAACGTACAGGCCTTGGGATCCCCTGGAAATTTCCAGCTCGTGAAGTTCCCAAACCCCTTCTCTTCTTTCCTCTCCAAAGAGACTGAAAAGCAGGAAAAGTATCTATTTTCACACTGTGGCAAACAAGGATCTCAGAGCTCAAGTCTAAGAAGCCACTGTGTACTACTAACATCTGGCTACTTCCCGGAGACACCGAATTGGGTTTCCAGGTGAGGTTGTTTGAAGTGTACATGTGCAAATATCCTTAAGCCCTTTTGGGCAGCACTTAATACAGTGCTCTGCACACAGTAAGTGCTAAATAAATACAACTGAATGAATGAATGATCTGGCATTCTTCCAGGCAGGAGCCTGAAAGAGGGTGACTTGGGAATCTGGACCACTTGCCTCAGTCTGAAGCTACCTTAGGAAACCCCACTTCAGGTACACACGCCCAGGTGCCAGTCTGTTTCTCTGCAGGGATCGGGCAGTGCTCCAAAGAGCTCAGTTCTGACTAGGCCTCTCAGCAACTACAGCCAGTGGCACAGATCAGAGAGTCCAAAAAACTCTGGAACTACCACAGGGGCTACAAAGGTTGCCCTCAGCTAGAGAGTGTCAGGGGAAGCATTGACAGTCTAATGGATGGCACATGGACCTGAGAGCCAGAAAGACCTGGATTTTAGTCCCAGCGTTGCCACTTGTCTGCTGTGAGGCCTTGGACAAGTCACTTCACTTCTCTGTTCCTCAGTTACCTCATCTGTCAAATGGGGAATAAGACTGTAAGCCCCATGTGGGACAGGGACTGTGTTCAACCTGATTACCTTATATTTACCCCAGCATTTAAAGCAGTGCCTGGCACATAGTAAGTGCTTACCAAATTCCATAAAAAGGTGGGGAGAGTTTGCCACGGCCACCAGTGAGTGGTATTTACTGAATAATAATAATAATAATGATGATGGCATTTATTAAGCGCTTACTATGTGCAAAGCACTGTTCTAAGCGCTGGGGAGTTTACAAGGTGATCAGGTTGTCCCGCGTGGGGCTCACAGTCTTAATCCCCATTTTACAGATGAGGGAACTGAGGCCCAGAGAAGCTAAGTGACTTGCCAAAGTCACACAGCTGACAAGTGGTGGAGCCGGGATTTGAACCGATGACCTCTGACTCCAAAGCCCGGGCTCTTTCCACTGAGCCACGTGAATGTCGGCTGGGTGCAGAGCACTGTACTTAGCACTTGGCAGAGTATAATAGAATAAGTTAGATATGATCTCTGCTTTCAGATACTAAAAGAAATTGCAGATGGAAAGAAGTAATAATAATAATAATGTTGGTATTTGTTAAGTGCTTACTATGTGCCAAGCACTGTTCTAAGCTCTGGGGCAGATACAAGGTAATCAGGTTGTCCCAGATAGGGCTCACAGTCTCCATCCCCATTTTACTGATGAAGTAACTGAGGCAGAGAGAAGTTAAGTGACTTACCCAAGGTCACACAGCTGACAAGCAGCCGAGCCATGATTAGAACACATTACCTCTGACTCCCAAGCCCCTGCTCTTTCCATTAAGCCACGCTACTTGGTAGACACCTGCTTTTTGCCAAGATGTTCCAGCCATTCTGTCTAGGATCCAGAAAATTCTAGAAACCTCTCCTATGTAGCTTAGAATGAATCCCAAATGGGTCAGCAAATTTATACCTCTAGAAAGCTGAGTTTTCTCCTGTGACGAATTAAGCAATGAACTCACCAGGTCATAGGAACCTGGCTTGCAACTTCAGTCCCATTGAAGTTCACTTCGCAATCTGTCTGGGGTCTAAAACCATCTCAGGGTGGCTAGTTTGTCCATTAGCAGGTGAGCTCACTGGGGAATGTGTCTGTTCTATTGTTATACTCAGCTTTCCCAAGCACTTAGACAGTGCTCTGCACTCGGTAAGCACTCAATAAATACAATTGATTGATTGACTGAACATCTCACTCCATTCTAGATGGAATCCTTTCTAAGCCCCCAAAAGTCCAAGGAAAGGAACTGTTTATATTTATGTGCCCTTTGAGGAATTCAGATGGTGAGCCAAACGTCCCTCACAGTAAACCTTTTCAACCTAGACTTTAGGGTGGCCACAAAATAGAAGGTGTTTGTCAAATAGCAAACCAACACTCTTCTGCTCCTTTTAGAAGGAAGAAACCCTGCAGTCAAGGAACCCAGTGTCCAGCAATAGGATACAAGCCAGACTTTTCATTCCCAGTGCTTGTTTGATGTTCTGGGAGGGTCTGCTTCTCTCGGCTCTTAGAGTCCCGGGAATGAGGGCCATTCACCCTACAATATTGTTTATTTACCGTGTGAATTGGTGACATGGGATGACTGAGCCACACAGTGCCAAAGCAGTCTTGTTGAACTGCCTGGCAGTTTCTGGCCATTTAAGTCCCTCATGTCCTCCCCTAAGCTGCTGGCCACCTAATTTGATAGACACGCGCTTGGGTGTATTAGCGTCTCCGTCTATTTTAAAAGCAGCTGTCCCACATCAATAAGTGCTGTATCCATTTTCAGCCCTTGATTGCTCTTTATCTACCCACATATAGTCAAGACCTGGAGACAGTTCAACTGGGTTCACCTCTGAGCTGGCTTTTTACATCAGCTGGTAGCTAACTTCCTTTTCCTATTGTTGTTGCACCAGAAAAGCTGTCTGCTTTGAAGCAGGAGGGAGCTGGTGTTAGCTTTTAAGACGTTTCTTTTGTCGAGCTCACTGAGGAACAAGCGCGACAGAGCCTGAGATCAAGGCTATTTTCAGTTAAGACTCATTGAAGTTTTGCTTTTTCCCCAAGCAATATGACAGGAGCCTGGCGTGGTTGAGAAGCAGCATGGCTTAATGCATAGAGCACGGGCCTGGGAATCAGAAGGAACTCCTGGCTCTTCCACAAGTCTGCTGTGTGACCTTGGGCAAGTCATTTAACTTCTCTGGGCCTCAGTTACCACGTCTGTAAAATGGGGATAAAGAGTGTGAGCCCCATGTGAGACAGGGACTGTGTCCAACCTGATTAACCTGTATTTATCCCAACACTTAGAACAGTGCTTGGCATATAGTAAGTGCTTAACAAGTACCATAATAATGATAATAATAGTAAACAGGACCATGCAGTGGGATAATTCATAGCACAATTTTGAAAGTGAGGTCCTAGGAAAAGTAACAGGACTCTTTCTCACATACAACACCATGAGACTTTAGATGTCTTCCACAAATCAGCTTCTCAGAGATAAAGAGAGTCTCTCCTGTATGTTCAGTCCAGTTTCCGGGCTATTGGAGCGCTCACTGATTAATTAAGTAAGTGCCTCGGCAAATCCTATGGTGATTTCACTAGGTGGTGAAATGTGCTTTCCCATTGACCTTGCACAAAACAATAAAAGTAATGATGATGACGGTATTTGTTAGTCACTTACTAAGTGCCAGGCAGTGCTCTAAGCACTGGGATAGATACAAAATAATCAAGTTGGACACAGTCCCTATCCCACATGGGGCTCACAGTCTCACCTAGCATTGTTCTATTGTCAGTGACTATGTTATGGTCCATAATGTCTTAGGTTTCAAGAGGGACTTGAGAGTTTCTGCAGTCAACATGTTGGGTGGTCGTAAGGCCTGGAGTTCCAGAAAGTAGTAGAGGATCCCAAATGGAAGTGGTCTGACTTGGCTGAATAATCTCTTTAGTGAAAGAGATCCCCAGAATACTGCAGTTTGGACTGTTGACCTGAAAGTTACTGCAGACTGCATTTTAGAAGTAATGTTTGATGGTAAAATGAGTTGGGAAAATATGCATATTCCTTCTTTAAAGGTCAAGATGTCTGAGTGACACTAACTGGGCTAAAGGAATATTGTCAGTGTCCTTTAGAAATGCCGTCTAGATGATAAGAGAAAGAGTGTGGCCTAGTGGCGAGAGCATGGGCCTGGGAACCAAAGGTCTAATCCGAGTTCCACCACTTGTCTACATTGTGACCCTGGGCAAGTCACTTCAGCGCTTAGAACAGTGCTTGGCACATAGTAAGCGCTTAACAAATACCATAATTATTATTATTACTTTGCTTCTTCGTACCTCAGTTATCTGTAAAATGGGGATTAATCAATCCATCAATTGTATTTATTGAGCACTTACTATGTGCAGAGCACTGTATTTGGGAGAGTACAATACAACAGAATTAGCAGACATGTTCCCTCCCCTTAACGAGCTTTACAATCTAGAGACTGTGAGCCCCATGTGAGTCATGGATTGTGTCCAACATAAATATCTTGTCTACCCCAGTGCTTAATACAGTATGTGGCACACAGTAAGTGCTTAAAAATACCATTTAAAAAAATCTTGAGGTCAGAAATCAAGTGTACAGTTCTCCCCACTGTAAGAGCTCAAACAGATAGAAATAACAAGCAGTTGTTATTTTGGTATTGCATCATGTTGATTGAGAGCCAGTTGAGTGCTAGCTCTTTGAGCTCATTGTGGGAAGGGATTGTCACTCTTTCTTGTTGTACTGTATTTGCCCAAGCAGCTGGTACAGTGCTCTGCACTCAGTAAGTGCTTAATAAATATGATTGAATTTGAAAAAGATGGATAGGCCCTCCAGACTAACTCACTGTGGGCAGGGAATGTGTCTACCACTGATTTCGTACAGTGGTCTGCATACAGTAAGCACTCAATAAATACCATTGATTGATAGAGCAGCTAAGACAAACAGGACTAGGATACACCTCCATGCCATCACCAGCCATTTGTGGGTCGCCAGTGGAGTATTTGGTACAACTCCTCAGTAAGGGGATTTAGAGGTGGGATTTTTAAGGAGAAAAGCGATATCTAAGTGGAGTGATTTGGAAGAAAAGAACAAGAGAGATCAAGAATATGCACAACAAAGTGATAAGAAAGGGGTTGAATCCCCTAGAAAAGTCCTCTATTCAGTACCAATCAAGGATAAGTCAATTAAGTAGTACTAATTGAGCATTTACCCTGGGCTTATTATACTGAGCATTTGAGAGCATAAAATATAGTAAATAAACATGATCCCTGTCCTCAAGGAGCTTACAATCTAGTGGAAGAGACAGATATTAAAATGAATTTCAAGTAAGAGAGCAACCAAATATAAGGTACATATCTTAAGTGCTTTGGGATGACAGGTGGGATGTAAACCTGAGTGTTTAGGAAAAAGCTTATCTTACCAAATGCTTTTTTTATGCTGGCCAGGTGATAGGGTTACAATAGTGAAGTGGTATACATTTTTAGCTTGGGCTTTCAGCCATTGCGGAAGTTCTACCTGACTAATGACCACCTGACCAAAGGACAGAGCTATATAAAGTGGCAGCAAAGCCCTCACACGGGCGAAAACTGGGGCCTAGTTCTGCCTGTTACAGGAAGTAATGGAGTCTGTCAGGGAGGGTTCACCTACTCCTGGATATTTAACCTCCACAAGCAGGCCCTGGAACAGGATCTGCAGACAGATGACTTGACTACACAGCTGAGTCAGACTCTGGGAGGCCACCCAGAACAAGAAGCAAATGTAATTTTTTTAAACGGTATTTGTTATGTGTTTACTTTCATTCATTCAATCATATTTATTGAGCACTTACTGTGTTCAGAGCACTGTACTAAGTGCTTGGGAAGTACAAGTCGGCGACATATAGAGACTGTCCCTACCAAACAATGGGCTCACAGTGTAGAAGGAGGAGACAGACAACAAAACAAAACAAGAAGTCAGGTGTCAATACTATAAGAATAAATAGAATTATAGCTATATATACATCATTAATAAAATAGAGTAGTAAATATGTACAAATAAAATAGAGTAATAAATATGTACAAATATATGCAAGTGCTGTGGGGAGGGGAAGGGGGTAGGGTAGAGGGAGGGAGGGGGGTGACGGGGAGGGGAGGAGGAGGAGAGGAAAAAAAGGAGGGCTCAGTCTGGGAAGGCCTCCTGGAGGAGGTGAGCTCTCAGTAGGGCTTTGAAGGGAGGAAGAGAGCTAGTTTGGCAGATATGTGGAGGGAGGGCATTTCAGGCTAGAGGAAGGCTGTGGGCTGGGGGTCGATGACTGGACAGGCGAGAACGAGGCACAGTGAGGAGGTTAGTGGCAGAGGAGTGAAGGGTGAGGTCTGGGCTGGAGAAGGAGAGAACGGAGGTGAGGTAGGAGAGGGCGAGGTGATGGAGAGCCTTGAAGCCGAGAGTGAGGAGTTTTTGCTTGATTTGTAGGTTGATAGGCAACCATTGGAGATTTTTGAGGAGGGGAGTGGCATGCCCAGAGCGTTTTTGTACAAAGATAATCTGGGCAGCAGATTGAAGTATAGACTGAAGCGGGGAGGGACAGGAGGATGGGAGATCAGAAAGAAGGCTGATGTAGTATTGCAGTCGGGATAGGATGAGAGATTGAACCAGCAAGGTAGCGGTTTGGTTGGAGAGGAAAGGGCAGATCTTGGTGATGTTGTGGAGGTGAGACCGGCAGGTTTTGGTGACGGATTGGAAGGCAGGAGGAGATACGAGCCTGGAGGGAGGGAGAGAGAACAGGGGTGGAGATGCAGATTTGGGTGTCATCAGCATAGGGATGATAGTTGAAGCCATGGGAGCAAATGAGTTCACCAAGGGATTGAGTATAGATAGAGAACAGAAGGGTACCAAGAACTGACCCTTGAGGAACCCCTACAATAAGGTGATGGGAGGGCAAGGAGGAGCCTGTGAAGGGGATTGGCCAGGCACTGTGTGGCAGGCGCTGTACTAAGCACTGGGGTAAATACAAGATAATCAGGTCAGACACAGTTCCTGTCCCATATGGGGCTCACAGTATAAGTAGGAGGGAAAATGAGTCCTGAATTCCATTTTTGCAGATGAGGAAATTCATTCATTCATTCCATTCAATCATATTTATTGAGCTCTTATTGTGCTGTACTAAGCACTTGGGAAGTACGAATCGGCAACATATAGAGACAGTCCCTACTCAATAATGGGCTCACAGTCTGGAAGAGGGAAACAGGTAAGGTAAGAGACCTGTCCAAGATCTACAGCAAACTGCAAATGATCTACTGCAAATGAGATCCCTCTCATTGGATCGTGCACTCTAAGGGAACATATCAGTGTTGCTCATCTCCTTTCACCCTGGGAAGGCCAAGGCCCTGGAGATTGAACAACCACAGGTTAGTGATATGTCTGGGAGTTAAATAAGTCTCCAATCCCCTAAAATTCAACTTTATGCCTTTTTTCTTAGATCCATTTCCTTGCCATGATAGGAAAAGGTCGTATTAGAAAATTTGCACTCAGTCTGTACCCACAGGCCCAAGCATGTGGAAAACCGTGGAAGGCCAACAGCACAGAATTTTATTTTATTTTTGCCCATCCTCTTTGGTTTTGAAGTGTGAGGGAAAGCTGTCTAAAAAGAAGTAAACCCTTAGGAGATGGTAAATGTGTATCATAAAATGATTACTTGGCTTTAAAAGAGCAATTCTGAGTCTTCTAACCTGTATATATTTATATTTATCAAAACTCTTTAATGTGAAGAAACTTGAGAAGAAACTATCCTGTAATACTGGTTGTGGGGATAGCATCCTGAGGGATCTGGTATCTTTTAGAATTTACTAATTAGCAAACAGAAAGCAGAGCATGCTTATATGGCCTTTTCCATTGTTTATGATTCTGTTAAAAATACTTTCTCCCTCTATTTTACTATCCTGTCCCTTTTGCTCTTTCATTGCAAAATATGGAATTTTGCTTGCAATCTGAGCTTTCTTTCCATTTAAAGCATTTCACTTTGAAAGAGATCTAAATTGTCTATTACTCTATTCTGAGCAATTTTTATTATTGATTGTTGATGAATTGGGGTCTTGCTGTTTGCAAAGAGAAGCAGCATGGCCTAGTGGAAAGAGTGCAGGCTTGGGAGTCATTCATTCATTCATTCATTCATTCAATCATATTTATTGAGTGCTTACTGTGTGCAGAGCGCTGTCCTAAGCGCTTGGGAAGTACAAGTCGGCAACATATAGAGACGGTCCCCATCCAACAACAGGCTCACAGTCTAGAAAGGGGAGACAGACAACAAAACAAACCATGTGGACAGGTGTCAAGTCATCAGAACAAATAGAATTAAAGGTAAATGTACATCACTAACAAAATAAATAGAATAGTAGACATGTAGAAGTCAGAGAACCTGGGTGCTAATCCTGGCTCTGCCAAAGAGCCCGGGCTTTGGAGTCAGAGGTCATGGGTTCAAATGCTGGCTCCATCAGTTGTCAGCTGTGTGATTTTGGGCAAGTCACTTCACTTCTCTGGGCCTCAGTTATCTCATCTGTAAAATGGGGATTAAGACTGTGAGCCCCCCGTGGGACAACCTAATCACCTTGTAACCTCCCCAAGCACTTAGAACAGTGCTTTGCACATAGTAAGCGCTTAATAAATGCCATCATTATTATTATTATTATTATTTGCCTGCTGTGTGATTCCCTGTGCCTCAGTTACCTCATCAGTAAAATGGGGATTAAGACTGTGAACACTATGAGGGACAAGGCCTGTGTCCAACCTGATTGTTTGTATCTATCTCAGCACTTCGTATAGTTCCTTGGCTCCTAGTAAGCGCTTTACAAATACCATTAAAAAATGCTAGAAGTAGTTTTCTTTATGTTACACCAGTTGAGTACTGGGAGATCATCATTTCATTCTTAAGTTTTTCTAGAGCCGTCCCTTTACTTTTGGATTTTTTTTGGTGTAATGGAGTAGGGACTATTTTGAGTTGCCCTTGTCAGCGATTTCTTCACCAATCTCATCTCGGATTTGGTATTTGATCCTTAGAGCTTCCTGACTGTTTTGGATCCAGTTAAATCTGATCTGTACCAGGAAATGCCAAAAGGGAGAATGTGATTTCCTCTCTGACTAACTTGCCCAAAGAAGTGCTTCCAATCTGAGCCCCGAGGTTTGACCATCCTTAGTGGAACTTCCAGGAGCAAATGATGAACTAGAGGCTTGAAAGCATTAAAGAAGGATTTCAGCTACCAGCCTTGGATTCTAACCAGTAGGGTCACATTTCCTTCTCTGAAGAATTTTGGCAGCATAGTGCTGCTCAGCCTCAGCAAAAAATAGCAGCTGAGGTTTAGTTAAGTGCCATTGCACTTAAGCAAGTATTCCCTCACCCTTTAATTCTAAAATGGGCCCTCCTTTCAAAAGTGGGCAGCACCATCTTTCACTGCTTTCAGAAGTTCTCACAGGCCAAGGCCATTTTCTGGTTTTTCATTGTGGTGAGAATGGGGTTGAAATATTTAGGTCACTTTCACTCCACTGGGCTAATGCAGTGAGTGTCAAGTTCCATGCTTTTAGGAGTTGAAGACTAAATCTCTCCAACTGTACTAGCCAAAAGGTCCTTACTGTTTTACTGTGAGGACAAACACAAGTGTTATTACTATAAAAACTTATGCTAGAGCTCAGAGGTCAACCATGAAATCTTGAAGGAAGGCCTCTGAAAAATAAAAACTGCAAAAGTGCAATGTCTTTGAGGCAAGCAGCTTCTTTCTTCCCGTCATGAAGTTAAGACATCCTCTCGGGAGTCACTTAAATATTTTATAAGGGACCTAAGCAAAGTACCAGAGTGAGTCTAGTTCCTAAACCCAGGAAGGAAAAAGGAGGTTATACTTCCATCCCATTCTGTGCCTTTCCTTGTGCATGTGATGTGCAGCCTGGGAAGTTCCAAGTGTTTGGAAAATCACTGGTGCATAATCCACACTAGATCCCAGACAGGCAAGCCTGGATCCAATAGGCCTTCCCTGACTAAGCTCTCCTTTCCTTTTCTCCCTTTCCCTTCTCATTCAACCTGATCTCCTCCCTTCATTAATCCCCTGATCCCAGCCACACAGCATTTATGAACATACCTGTGATTTATTTATTCATATTAATGTCTGTCTTCCCCTCTAGGCTGTAAGCTCATTGTGGACAGGGAATGTGTCTATTGTATTGTACTCTCCCAAGCTCTTACTACAGTGCTCTGCACCCATTAAGTGCTCAATAAATATGATTGAATGAAAAGAAGAATAGATGAATGAATGAATGGATCTGAAAGCCAAAGACCTGGATTGTAGTTTGATCTGGGGGTCTTTGGAGAAGTGGTGTGGGTTTCCAGACTGTGAGCCTGTTATTGGGTAATGTTGCCGATTTTTACTTCCCAAGCACTTAGTATAATGCTCTGCACACAGTAAATGCTCAATAAATACGATTGAATGAATGAATGAATGTTTTGGCCTTAGTCTCCCCATCCATAATAAGAATAATTAATACAATGAAAACCTAAAATAAAGGATAATCAATTGATCAATGATATTTATTGAGTGTTTACTGTATGCAGAGCACAGTACTAAGCACTTAGGGAAGTACAATACAACAGAATTGATAGACATATTCACTGCCCACAGTGAGCTTACAATCTAGATGCCTGTAAGCGGAGTTTGTGTTCCTCTTCATTCGTTCATTCATTCAATCATATTTATTGAGCGCTTACTGTGTGCAAATCACTGTATTAAGTGCTTGGAAGAGTACAGTATAACAACAGATGCATTCTCTGCCCATACTAAGCTCAGTCTTGTACCACTGATTTTCTTGAAAGAACTAAGCAAAATGGCACATGCATAGTTTCCTGGTTGAAAAGAACAGGGTTGGGGAAAAGTCATAATTTCAAGCCCCTAGGCACAAGAATGGGTATCCTCACAGAATCCCAGTGTCTTGGGCTTTATGTACACACACACAACTATTTGTACCCCCACCTGGTTTCAATACCCAATGTCTTCCTTCATTCAGACTTGTCGCTGGAAGAATTAGAAAGACGCTCACCAGCTTTGATCTCAATGTTCATTTCTTCTCTACAGTTTCTGTAGTTTCTGGTTGGCTGACTCTTTCCATCTCATGAGCTGTTTGTCTAAGTGGATTGTGAAGAGTAGGAAGTTGATAATCTAGTTAGCTAAACTGTCATTCATAATTAAAGCAGTGAGGCCTAGTGGAAAGAGCACAGCCCTGGAAGTCAAAGGACCTGGATTCTAATTCTGGCTCTGCCAATTTCCTGCTTAGACCTTGACTTGGACCTTGGCTTTCTCTGTGCCTCAGTTTCCTCTACTGTAAAATGGGGATTCAATATGTTCCTTCCCTCCTACTTAGACTTTAAACCCCATATGGGTCAGGGACTGTGTCCAACATGACTAACATATCTATTTCAGTGCTTAGAGCAGTGCTTGACACATAGACTTGTGAGCCTGTTGTTGAGTAGGGAACGTCTCTATATGTTGCCGACTTGTACTTCCCAAGCACTTAATACAGTGTTCTGCATACAGTAAGCGCTCAATAAATACAATTGAATGAATGAATAACTTAACAAATGTAAGTATTACTATTATTATTGTTGGTTTTCCATTTTTACTGGAACAGCCAATCAAGAGGGAGAGCCATATATAAGTCTGAGCGTAGGTTTACCGTCATTTTATCCTCATTTTTGTCCTAGAGTTTTCCTGGGTTTCTGATTCTGCCTGTGGGCTTTAAAATCAATCATAGTGTTGGTTACTTTGTTCCGAGATTAGAATCATTATAAACCACAGGACCTTTCCTGGACACACTCACTTTCACTCTCAGGGCCATGTAGGAATGACTTAGCCGTCTCAGTGCTCAATTCAAAGTGGGCCAGTTTCTCTGTCCTCTGCATCTGAATGGGGGAGAATACAGTTAATTAAGGTCTTTCCCTGTTTCTAGAGGGACCAAAAAATGTAACTCCAGCAGGCATATGGCAACACGCACGAGCATAATCCATATTTATGAGGCACCTAGTTTCTAAAGCTGCCTCAGAAGTGTGATTCTAGACAAGATAGGTCCAGAGTTCATTCATTCATTCAATCATATTTATTGAGCGCTCACTCTGTGCAGAGCACTGTACTGACTGCTAGTCATATTTTGCAATGGTTTAAACATTCAAAATTAACCTAAGCTGGCCTTGGTCATCTCAAGGCAGCTGGAGAGACCAAAAAGAAATTTGATATTTCTTATTATTGTATTCTCCCAGCGCTTAGTACAGTTCTCTGCACACAGTAAGCTGTTGATTGTAAATACCATTGATTGATTGGTCTTATATGTGCTCCTTATATTACCAAGTTCTTGGATAACTGCCTATAACTCTCTACGCCTTCTCTTCCAACAAACCACAGCTCCTCCCAAAGCCCTTCTGAAATGCCATCTCCTACAGGAGACCTTCCATGGTTTATTTCTAATCGCTCCAGTTTATTTCCCCCCTACTGTCACTGAAGTACTTCTGCATCCCCTAAGCTTTTAAGTACTTGCAATCCCCTCTAGCATTTATGTACATGATCTTATGTACCCTTTTAATTAAGCCCTGTCTCATATACAAATACCTTTTCCTTCTTCCTCCTATGGATAATTTAGTATCTTCCTTCCTCACTAGATGGTAAACTTCTTGAGGCCTGGATCATGTCTACTAATTCTATTGTGTTCTCCCAAGAGCTTAGTATAGTGCTGTGCTTGCAGTAGACACAAAATTATAGTAGCTTTGGAATGGCAAAGTGTACATAATAATGATGGTATTTGTTAAGCGCTTACTATGTGCCAAGCACTGGAGGAGATACAAGGTAAACAGGTTGTCCCATATGGGGCTCACAGTCTTAATCCCCATTTTACAGTTGAGGTAACTGAGGCACAGAGAAGTTAAGTGACTTGCCCAAAGTCACACAGCTGATAAGTGGTGGAGCTGGGATTAGAACCCACAACCCGCAACCTCTGACTCCCAAGCCCTACTCTTTCCACTAAGCCATGCTGCTTCTTAGGATTATGTATTCTCTTAAGTCATAAAAGTAGTAGTAGTAGTAGTAGTGGTAGTGGTAGTGGTAGTAGTAGTAGTAGTAGTAGTAGTAGTAGTAATAGTAGTAGTCTTCTCCTGGATATATTTAATAATTGTAGCCCACTCAACTAAATGGATTCTTCTCCTGGAAACAAGGTATACTGCCTTATTGTCCCCAGGCATGATCGTTTGATACAGACTGGGTTGTCCAGAAAGGAAGAGAATCCCATGTGGCCCCAGTGTTCATTAAGAACATGAGAAACAGTATTATTCCTGAGTGAGAACAATCAATGGCCCATCCACCAAACAGTGATAACGGCTGGCCTAATGGATAGAGCACAGGCCTGGGACTCGGAAAGTCTTGGGTTCTAATCCCGGCTCTGCCTTGTCTGACTTGTCTGCTGTGTGACCTTGGGCAAGTCACTTAACGTCTCTGTGACTCAGTTCCCTCATCTGTAAAATGGGGATTAAAATTGTGAGCCCTATGTGGGACAGGGATTATGTCCAACCCAATTGTCTTGTATCTACCCAAGCGTTTAGAACAGTGCCTGGCACAGGGTAAGCGCTTAACAAATACTATTATTATTATTATTATTATTATTATTATATTATTATTATTATTATTATAGGGCCCTTCAAGGCCCTACTGAGAGCTCACCTCCTTCAGGAGGCCTTCCCAGACTGAGCCCCTTCCTTCCTCTCCTCCTCGTCCCCCTCTCCATCCCCCCATCTTACCTCCTTCCCTTCCCCACAGCACCTGTATATATGTATATATGTTTGTACATATTTATTACTCTATTTACTTATTTTACTTGTACATATCTATTCTATTTATTTTATTTTGTTAGTATGTTTGGCTTTGTTCTCTGTCTCCCCCTTTTAGACTATGAGCACACTGTTGGGTAGGGACTGTCTCTATATGTTGCCAGGTTGTACTTCCCAAGCGCTTAGTACAGTGCTCTGCATACAGTAAGTGCTCAATAAATACAATTGATTGATTGATTGATTATTATTGCTACAGGAACAGTGTAATGACTGCCTTCTTCATGGCCATGTTTTCACCAACTAACATCCTAAACTTTGCCCCTAGTAACCCTTTATTGGCTGCTGATCCACAAATCTATCCAAAGTCTTCAAGAGTTTAGGCCCTTGAGCTTCTCGGGGTAGTAAATGCCACATTTTACCACCCTCTGTACAGAAGAGCGCTCAGGGTATCAATCTCACACACTTCTTGTGCTGTATCATTCACACCTCTGAAGTTTCCTTCAGAGAGTAATTTTTCAGGATGCTGGATTGTTAGCAAGCTGTAACTCCAAAACTAAGTCTGATATCGTTATTGTGGTTACAGCTTTTATTGCTGGAGCTGAGGAAAATAATCCTGGAAGGAGCCAGTTAAGGCCTTTAGATCATGTTCCAAACTTGCATTCTAAGATTGATTTTGTTCATCATCATCATCATCAATCGTAATTATTGAGTGCTTACTATGTGCAGAGCACTGTACTAAGCGCTTGGGAAGTACAAACTGGCAACATATAGAGACAGTCCCTACCCAACAGTGGGCTCACAGTCTAAAAGGGGGAGACAGAGAACAAAACCAAACATACTAACAAAATAAAATAGATAGAATAGATATGTACAAGTAAAATAAATAAATAAATAAATAGAGTAATAAATACGTACAAACATATATACATATATACAGGTGCTGTGGGGAAGGGAAGGAGGTAAGATGGTGGGGGGTGGAGGGGGGATGAGGGGGAGAGGAAGGAAGAGGCTCAGTCTGGGAAGGCCTCCTGGAGGAGGTGAGCTCTCAGTAGGGCCTTGAAGGGAGGAAGAGAGATAGCTTGGCGGATGGGCAGAGGGAGGGCATTCCAGGCCCGGGAGATGACGTGGGCCGGGGGTCGATGGCGGGACAGGCGAGAACGAGGTACGGTGAGGTGAGGTGTTCAGCATGGTCAGTGTCTCTCTCAACAACTATAATTTTGGAAATTTATTAGGATGGAGTGGTTTTGTGTTTAAAAGCCTGGTTCCTGCTCCTGGCATAAATTATTCCCTGGGCCAGATGTTGGTGGTGCATGGAGGAGCTGCATTAACTCTCCTAGGACCAATCACAAGGCCTGGCACAGTGTCCTCGTTCAGTGCCCGTCTCTGGCAGCCCTGAATCCTATTCCTCGAAATGGCAAGACTGTTTTTCTCTACCCTTGGTGGTATTGTGAGAAGCAGCGTGGCTCAGTGTAAAGAGCATGGGCTTTGGAGTCAGAGGTCATGGGTTCAAATTCCGGCTCTGCCAATTGTCAGCTGTGTGAATTTGGTCAAGTCACTTAACTTCTCTGGGCCTCAGTGACCTCATCTGTAAAATGGGGATTAAGACTGTGAGCCCCCCGTGGGACAACCTGATCAGCGCTTAGAACAGTGCTTTGCATATAGTAAGCACTTAACAAATGCCATTATTATTATTATTATTATCACCTTGTAACCACCCCAGCGCTTAGAACAGTGTTTTGCACATAGTAAGTGCTTAATAAATGCCATCATCATCATTGTTATTATTCTGGTGTCCTTTATCTGACAGTTTTGTTGCACTGCCCTTTGTCAGATGAAGATAATAATAACAATAACATTCATTCAGTCAGTCATATTTATTGAGCGTTTACTGTGCCCAGAGTACTGTACTAAGCGCTTGGAAGGTACAATTCAGCAATAAAGAGAGACAATCCCTGCCCATATTGCGCTTACAGTCTAGAGAGGAGGAGACAGACATCAAAACAAGTAAACATTTGTGATATGTCCCAGGCACTATGTGGCAGGCACTGTACTATGCTCTGGGATGGATACAAGCAAATCGGGCTGGACACAGTCGCTGTCCCACATAGGGCTAACAGTTTCAATTCTTATTTTACAGATGAGGTAACTGAGGCCCAGAGAAGTGAATTGATTTGCCCATGGTCACAGAGTAGATAAGTGGCGAAGCCGGGATTATAGCCCAAGACCTTCTGAGTCCCAGGCCCATGCTCTATCTATTAGGCCAGGCTGCTTCTCTTGGGCAGAAACAAGGAGAGAAAATTATTTTCTTACTTCACACAGTACTCCATCAAAGAAAAATTTAAACTTTGGCTTCCAAGGACGAGGCTGCCCAGAAGCTCCTTTCAAAACCTGGATCTCAGGATTTCAATTTCTGTAAGAAGTTGAAGCTTGCTTCTGCCCATTGCAGTAAAAGCCCCATTCACTTTGCTCCTCAGAATCAGGATGTCTTTCCTTAGGAAGATGCTTTGTAGTCAATGAGTAACTTGAATTTATGGTAAGGATGTTAGAAATTGAGACTGAGACCACAGAATCAAATTAGCCCATTTCTCACCAGAGCACGAATGAACAAACTGCAGGCCGTCTAATGGGTCTCAGTAGTTCACGGAAGGATCTTGCACTTTCCCACTTTGCAAAAGCAAAGTGATTGCATTTTAAATGTCTCAGCATCATATTCTTGATTTTGAAAGCCTGCCTGTGGTGTCATAAGGACTTGGGTATGGAGGTACCTGCAGATCACTAAGGCAGCAGACCGGATAAGAAATTTATAACTAGTGATTTCTTCACTGAATGCAAGAACACATCCCATGAAATCTGCAGGAACTTTTTATTTCCAACACTGTTTCCCTTACCAATCCTAATTCTTAAAGTGGATGGAATAACAACTTGAGAAAACTAGTAGTAATATGAGTTCTTTCTTCAGCAGATTGTCTGTGTCTCTCTCAAACACAAACACCCACTACTTAGGTGTGTCCGTAGCTTTAAAGTAACTTCAAACACTTGAGAAGAGATCTTCATACCAGTTTTCTGGAATATTAGGCTGAGGGTCATTTATCTTGCTTTGCAGGCATAAGTAATTCACTTCTCAGATTTACTTTCTTCTGTGATCAGGGTATTCCTGCTGAAATTGAACCAAATCTGGTATGACTCAGAAGCATCCTGCGGCTGAAAATTTTCTCATTCTTTGCCAACTTCAAGGACACCTTCATCTGGGATGTTCAGCGTTTTCTCATACACTAGACTGTAAACTCCTAGAGGACAGGCATTGTGTCAACAACTCTACTAAATTCTCCCTTCCCTTCCCCACAGCACCTGTATATATGTATATATGTTTGTACATATTTATTACTCTATTTATTCATTTATTTATTTTACTTGTACATATCTAGTCTATTTTATTTTGTTAGTATGTTTGGTTTTGTTCTCTGTCTCCCCCTTTTAGACTGTGAGCCCACTGTTGGGTAGGGACTATCTCTATATGTTGCCAACTTGTACTTCCCAAGTGCTTAGTACAGTGCTCTGCACACAGTAAGCGCTCAATAAATACGATTGATTGATTGATTGATTGATTCTCCGAAGTACTTAGTGCAGTGCTCCTTGTGGGCAAGGAACACGTCTACCAAATGTGTTGTGCTCTACTCTCTCAAGCCCTTAATAGAGTGTTGTGCACACAGTGAGCACTCAATAAATACAATTGATTGATTAATCTATTGCTACACACACACAGTAAGTGCCAAAAACATACCAGTGAATGATTAATTGATACATTGTCTTTGGTTATGTGTGTTCTAGATTCAATGCTGCTTGTGGCGGACAAGATTGATATACCATCCAATGTGGAGACTGTCATTGGTAACATTCACACGAAAATCTCAGAAGCCATTTCTACCATGCAAGAAAACAAAGATGCGATAACCACCAAGGTAAGCAGCCCATGCCCATTACAGATAGTAAGTGAATTATGCTCCACACAATTTGCAGGTTTTGCTCTCAGCAAATGTCATTCATCTGACCAGAGGTTCGGTGTGAAGAAAAATAGACATCATGTGAAGCCATCAAAACTATGAATTTCAGCAGGACATTCACCTAAAAGGTTCACCCTGGTATTAGTTTGACTAATGATTGCCTTTCTTATTATTCTTGCCTTCTCCTCTGCTCTCCCCCACATTTCCTTAGTCCTGCAAGGGGTTTATGTGATGCAGTTGTAGTAATGTGGGAAAGTGTAGTGACATAGTTGGGTCTGTGTAGCACTTAGGTTATCGATAGGATAAAGTAGTTACAGAGGGAAATTGTGACTTCACCATCGTTGTCAAAAAATTTCACTGCCAACTACAACAATAATTATAGTAATAATAATAATAATAGTATTTTTTAACTACTTAGTATTTGCCATACACTGTTCTAAGCCTGGGGCTAATACAAGATAATCAGGTCACAGATGGCCCCTGTCCCACATGTAGCTTTACACTCTAAATAGGAAATTGTTACCAACCTGATTGTCTGGCATCTGCCTCTGCACTTAGTACACTGCTCGGTACATTGTAAGTGCTTAACAAAGACCATAATTATTATTATTAAGGAGAAGGATAACAGGTAGTGAGTCTTCATTTTCCAGATGAGGAAACTGAGGCACAGAGATGCTGATTGCCCAGGCAGACAAGTAGCAGAGCCAAGAGTAGAACCCAGGTCTTCTGACTCCAATTCCCGTGCTCTTTCCACTAGGTCACATTGCTTATAGCGGATTGCAGAAGGCTGAACCAGACATGCAGGAATATGCTAAATAATTTAAATAAAAAACAATCCATCCTTTGGTCTCTGGCCACAATCCATTGAGGAAGACAAATGCAGAAACAACTTACAGAAAATGATCAAACATGCCGTCTTCTGCACTTGTGTTGTACTGCAAGATTGCTGAGAGAGACACGTGAAGCTCCCATCCTTCCCTAATACCCAGGTCTCGAAACAGGATCCCAAACACACTAAATTGTATGTGTTCCTTCACTGCCTTCCACTGGGCGCCCTGACTTCAGGGGCACCCAGACTTCATTCCTCCTCCATCTATCAATCAATCAATCGCATTATTGAGTGTGTACTTTGTGCTAAGCACTTAGGAGAGTACAATATTGTTGTGCACTTCAAATTCTTCCCTAGAGTCACCCACCAAGACTTCAGTTTGGGCTTCAGGCTTCATTTGTCTTCCACCCATGAATCAATCAGTCGTATTTATTGAGTACTGACTGCGTGCAGAGCACTGTACTAAGTGCTTGGAAGGGTGTAATATTGTTATGCACTGCAGACACTACCCTAATGTCCCCCACTATGACTTCAATTTGGAGTTCTACAAACAACTTGCCGGGGGAGAAGCTACTATGTCCACTCCTAACCTTCAAAGCCCTCCAAAAAGCCCCCTCCTCCAAGAAGCATTTTCCAACTAATCCTTCTGTACGTATCAGCCTCCTTAAGCATTCATGTGTATGTCCATTTATATATTCCATTATTCATCTGGGGACCTGTTTTTTCTTTTATAACTTGTAACTCTACTTTCACTCGTCTCGTATGTTTACGGTTTGCATTTGCTCAACTGTAAGCTTGTTATAGTATACTCTCCCAAGAGTTTAGTACAGTGCTCTGTGCATAGTAAGCACTCAATAAATACTATTGATTGATTGAGCTCTTCCTTCTGATTTTGGGCTTCTCCAGGAGAAGGGACTGTGTGCACATACTAGGCACTTGGGAATAGAATAGTACAGGATAATGAAGTGACACATTTCCTGCCCACAAAAAGCCTACACTCTCATGGAGGAGACAAACATAAACTACTAAGATTAGTCAGATAAAATAATTGAATGTATACTGGAATAGACATCTACCAAAGTGTGCTGAGGCTGGGTATAAATAAGTCTTTGAGTGCTAGAATTGGCATTCAGTAAATACTTCTGATTCTTTTGATGGTGCTAATGCCACCCCAGGCCAAAATCGAAGTTCCAAGCCTTGCTGTGTAAATAAACAGGTGAAAATTCCTCCCATGCTGAGGAAAAGTGTGTAAATAAGGAGTCTGTAGTGTTTCAGACTGCATGGAGCCCAACAGCAGGCTCAGTAAATCATTCAAACTAAAATAAAACTTGTCCCCACGAGCCCATCTTGGAGAGGAAGTTCACTCTCTCCCCTCCTCTGCCCCCCACCCCACTACATTACTTTTGTTTTGATAAAACCCTCTTGCCTGGATATTGATCTCTTTCCCCTTTCCCAGACCCTGCCCGAGGACAACTCCTGACTGTTGAATCATAGTTTTCAGATTATTTAGGCTGGTACTGTGGCCTGCAAATTGCTATTTGCCTCCCCGCGGGACTGCATTGATTCCCCTGTTGTTGTACATGACGCGGTCAGCTCGGAGTGAGCGGTCCCTGCTGCCGCTGCCCTGAAACCTCACAGAGAGCCTGGACCACCTCCCTTCATTGCAGGGTTTTAGTGCTTAAAAGCCCAGGTGCAAAACTGTTTGGAATTCAGGCAGACTGAGGCTTGTAAAATTCCTAGAATGCTGTAGTGGATTCAGGCTAGAAAACAGGTAACCTGGTACCCAAAACTTTTGACTTTTTGTTCTTACCCTTGTCACAAAGCTTCCCGGGCACTGGGTGACCGGAACACTTCCTCTCACTAGCCCCCTTCCCTCCTCTGACAGATACCCGCCTCCTCTAGAGAAGCAGCATGGAGTAGTAGATAGAGCATAGGCCCGGGAGTCAGAAGATCATGGGTTCTAATCCCAGCTTTAGAATTTGTCTGCTGTGTGACCTTGGGCAAGTCACTTCACTTCTCTGTGACTCAGTTGCCTCATCTGTAAAATGGGGATTGCGACTGTAAGCCCATAGTTGGACTGTGTCCAATGCAATTTGCTTGTATCCACCCCAGCGCTTAGTACAGTGCCTGTAACATAGTGTTTTAAAAATACCATTATAATAATAATAATAGCAATTATTATTATTATTATTATTAGAGAATGTCTCCCAGGGATGCCCTGAAGAGAATTCATCAATGATTGTAAAGTGCCTATTATGAATTAATACAAGTCTGGGCAAGAAAAAGAGAAAAGAAAGCCATTTGCCATGATTTAGAAGCTAGCCATAAGCACTCTGCTCAATTTTCCCAAGTTTGCTCACCATTCACATACATACTTTGTTTCTGAAAAACATCCAGAATGTATTTCCTACCCCTTCCACATACTTGCCTTGTCATAAAGGGTATTTTTGTTTCCTGTTACTAGCACTGTCAATCAACAAATCAATCAGTTGTAATTACTGAGCATTTTCCGTGGGCAGAGCACTGTACAAAGCTCTTGGGAGAATACAACAGAATTAGGAGGCACATTCCCTACCCATAATTAGGACACATTCTAGATGGAACCTTTCCATGATTAGCATCAGGTGGGAGAGAGACTGCACCTGACATGATTACCTTGATATATGCTAGTGCTTAACCCAGGGCTTGGCACATAGTAGCACTTAACAAATACCGCAATAATCATTGTGATCACTATTACTGCAGTTTTGGAGTGCATTTGCATAGTGACGAGCCATCTGTTGCTATTTAAATTAAAGGTAGTATATAGTAACAGCTAACTATGTACTGAGCATCGTATTGGGCTCTGGGTAGACACAACAAAAGCAGATCAGGCACAGTTCCTATCCAGTTAGGGCTCACAGTGTAAGGGGAAGAAGAACAGGTACTTAATCCCCATTTTACAGAAGAGGAAATCAAGGCACAGAGAATTAAGCAAGTTGCCAGCGGGCAAGTGGAGGAACCAGTATTGGAACCCAGGTCTCCTGACTCCCAGGCCAAAGCTCTTTCCTCTAGGCCCTGCTGTTTAGGGTGCCCAGGAGCAGGACACTTGTCAGACTAAATCTATTTGCAATGATCCTCTCCATTTTCCAGATCAGCAATTGTATCTTCTGAAATATTTCTTCCTTTTACTACAATGAAAGGCAACGGAAAAGCTCTGAATTTGGTTGCATGAGGCAAACCTACCCCTTTACCCCTCGTGTACCTCCCCCAACTCAGGGAATAAAGATATCTGTAATAACCTTGATCAGAAGGCAAGGACCCTGGACTATCTGACTCACTGCGATGTGGAGTGCATAAATGAAGAAAAAGAGTTTGGTGCTCTTTGGAGAACAGCACTTAGTAGAGATGAGATATTGGTACTTTTGTACCCATTAGCTGAAGGCTCTGAAGAAGGAACTGCATCTTTCCAACTCTACAGTGTAGTAGCCAGCTGCAGACTCCGTGAACAACAGACCAATTGGTATCCCTGGACTTATCGGCCGCTCCCAACCACTGTAACTAACTGATCGTGATGGAAAACAGCCTCTGGAGCTGGCTGGCAAATTGATCAGTCGATGATAGTAGACTGGCCGAAAGATGGAAAGAAAAACACATCAGTGGAGCTCAAAATGCAATAACTAATATAGCATAGAAATAGAGTCATCAATTACAAGCAAGAGAATGGAAGCGCAAAAGGGGGGAATAGATCTATAAAACTCCATGAGGTATTTTTCATTATCCTCGTATGTTTTTATGCCCCTGAAAGAATTGTTTGGTAATAACCAAAGTAATAGAGCTATAAATGGTAACAGAGCAATGAAACTAAATGAGTTCTCTTCCTATAAAATAAAATTTAAAATATGTACAATTATGAAAGGTTCTGCCTGGGAAGAATTAGGTACTTGAATTGTTTCATCTGCAAAGGACTGCTGTCACATTAACAACGTCCAGCTCTCCACTGGTTTAAGAGGACTTTCAGACCTTAGCCTTAGTTATAATTTTTTATGCCTTGTGCTTTCAAGGATGATGGTGACATGAATTGTCCTTGATGTCCAATTGAATTTGGGGTGTTAAGCTGAGAAGGTTCCCACCAAAGCATTCCAGTTCTTCTCCCCAAATACCCAGGCATTTCCTCCTCCCCCCCAAGAACCTACATAGGCCATATGGGCAGAATCTCTTTTCTGATGCTTTGAAAAGCTGAGTTTGACATCACCAAGACAAAGTGGCCTCCAGCTAACCTACCAACGGACGACGAGTCACTTATGCATCCTCCAGAAAAAGCAGGTGTTCCTTTGTGACTTAGTGAGTTCCAACGTTTAAATGGGCTTATGATAATGATCATTAATTAATAATAATTGTGGTATTTGTTATGCACTTACTATGTGTCAAGCACTCTTCTAAGTGCTGAGGCAGATAGAAGATAATCCACATAGGGCTCACAGTCTAAGTAAGAGGGAAAACAAGTGTTGAATTCCCATTTTACAGATAAAGAAACTGAGGCACGGAGAAGTTAAGTGACTTACCCAAGGTCCCACAGCAGGCAAGTGGTGGACTGGCGATTAGAGCCCCATTTTTTCTCTCCTCCTCCCCATCCCCCCAGCCCTACCTCCTTCCCTTTCCCACAGCACCTGTACATATGTTTGTACAGATTTAGTGCTCTATTTATTTTACTTGTACATATTTACTGTTCTATTTATTTTGTTAATGATGTGCATCTAGCTTTATTTCTATTTATTCTGATGACTTGACACCTGTCCACATGTTTTGTTTGGTTTTCTGTCTTCCCCTTCTAGACTGTGAGCCCGTTGTTAGGTAGGGACCGTCTCTACATGTTGCCAACTTGTACTTCCCAAGCACTTAGTACAGTGCTCTGCACACAGTAAGTGCTCAATAAATACGATTGAATGAATTAGAACCCAAGTCCTCTGACTCTTTCCACTATTCTACTATCAGACTAATGGTAGGGTTTGTTGGAGGGTGTGAAATCTGCTGCTACTGAAGGGATTCTAACCATCCCAGAGGTGGAGTCAGTATTTCAGCAGAGGGGATGCACCATTCTATTAGCAACTGTCATCCTGGGAGCAGAAGAACTTGCTCATCATCAGCTGTCCACCTGGAAGCAGGAAAACTTGCTTCTGGTCCACGTGGCTGTGTGAGATGAGAATGGTCAACCTCAGTTCAAGCCGGAGTTTTCTCTCTTCCAGTCACTGGCAAAATGGATTTTAGAATCATTTTGGGGAAAAAAAATAGAAACAAAAATTGCCTTCCAAACCAGACGTCTAATTCCTGGGGCTTGTTACAATATCTTGTTTTGTCTAGTGGGAAGATTTGTTTTGATCCAGCACTGTAATCATGGGGCCAAAAGCACTAATCAAAGTTAGTTAAGCCCATAGAAGGAATTTGGAACAAACATCTCACAAAGAAAGGAAGCTTTAGAAAAGATCTTCAGCTGTGATTAACAGATATTGTACTACTGTCCGTGGCACTGAAAACCTAATTTAAGATTAGCTATGTTTCAGCAGAGAGAAATATATTTAACAGTTTGAAAAGATAAGAAAGAAAGTCTTTGTTCTTAGAGGTAGTAGATATTGGGCTCCCAGTTTTTTGTGTTTTTACAGATCCCTATGGTATAGCACATTAATAAATACACTGAGTTCTGCCATAATGCATGGTTTTACTATACATTTTGGCCAGAACACGGTATGGGAATTAGGGTAGATTAGTCTAAAAATGCAGTCTTTTTTATAGGTGGGGTGGAAGAAACAGCTTGTGTGCATGCACCATTACCAATCCTGGGCATTTAATAACTATTATTTTGTAGTGAATTTCTTTATCCACTACATACTCAAATTGACCTTTGTCACCTTGACTTATGGTAAATTTACAGTTTTCTTAAAGCAAGAAATGGGAAGAGTTGAGTTGGAGAATTGATTCAAATACTTGTTTATGGTATTTGTTGAGTGCTTGCTATGTGTCAAGCATTGTTCTAAGTGCTGGGGTGGATACAAGTTAATCAGGTCAGACACAGTCCTGTCCCACATGGGGCTCACAGTCTAAATAAGAGGGAGAACAGATATTACAACCCCATTTTACAGTTGAGGAAACTGAGGCCCAGAGATGCTGAAAGACTTGCCTAAAGTCACCCAGCAGGCAAGTGGCCAAGCCAGGAGTTAGAACCCAGATCCTTTGACTCCCAGGCTTGTTATATGTCCACTAGGATGCATTACTTCTCTACTTTGATTTTAGGATGCCACATGTGCCTTAGTCACATCATGACAAAAAGGATGTAGATGAAATAATAATAATAATGATGATGGTATTTGTTTAGTGTTTACTATGTAAGTTAAGGCAGGAGGAATAAGTGAAAAAATTAAAAGTATGAGACATTGGGTTCTGGGAAGAGACAGACATCAGAATGATTTTTAAATGTTTTTCGAGTTAGTAAAAACCTGAATGTTGGCAGGAGAGACAGACATTTGGGGAAATGAGAAAAGGGAGAGGAAGCAGGAAATCAAACAAGCCATCAAATCAGTTGTATTTATTGGGTGCTTACTGTGTGCAGACCACTGCACTAAGCACTTGGGAGAGTACAATGTGACAATATAACAAACATTCCCTGCCCACAACTACCTGTAAGGGGAGACAGACATTAATATAAATAAATTACAGACATGGTCATAAGTGCTGTGGGGCTGGGAGAGGGGACGAATAAAGGGAGCAAGTCAGGGTGACGCAGAAAGAAAGGAAAAGAGGGCTTAGTCAGGGAAGGCCTCTTGGAGGAGATGATGATGGCATTTATTAAGCACCTACTAAGCACTGGAGGTTTTTAGAGGATTGGTAAATTTTGTGCAGTCCTATTTTTGAGGCAAATAATCTGGGCAACACAATGAAGTGTAGACATCAGACAGGTAGGTAGATCAGCAGAGGTTGATCCAGTAGTCAAGCCACAGTCTGGCCAGCCTGGCCGTTATTTGGATGGAATGGAAGTGTTGAAACAGCATGGCCTACTAGATAGACCATGGGCCTGAGAGTCTAAAGGATCTGGGTTCTAATCCTAGCTCTATGACATTGGCATGTCTGCTGTGTGACCTTGGGTGAGTCACTGTTCTAAGCATTGGATGTGCCTTCAATAAGGCTTAGAAGAGGGGGAGAGTAACTGTCTTTCGATATGAAGAGGGAGAACATTTCAGGCAAGCAGCAGGATATGGGCGAGAGTTCTGCAGTACGATAGATGAGATCGAGGTTCATTGAGTAGGTTGGCATTAGAGGAGCAAAGTGTGTGGGCTTGTTGTAGTAGAAGAGAAGTGAGGTGAGGTCGGAGGGGGCAAGGTGAGTGAGTGCTAAGCAGATGGCACTATTTAAGTTCCTGTGTATGTTGTTATGTTTCTCTCCAGGTTTTTCAAGGGTGTGGAAATCCTAAAGTCAATTCAAAGGGGTCAAGCGGAGAGGAAAAGAAACGGAGAGGCAAATCAGTGACAGAAGAAAAGTCTTCGGGAGTTGGTCTAGAGAAACTAGTAAGTCCACCTGTGTGACATCGGAGCTTGCCCACATAGCTTTCCTTTTCAAAGCACAAGAAATTGCCTCCTTTGGTGGGCTTCTTGTATTGGCCAAAGCCATCACTACCACCCCCATTTCCTCTCAGGGGCAGCCCCTAAGCCTCGATAGGTCAGGTGGGAAATGCAGCCTCAGCAGTGCAACTCTGGTCCTGGGAAGGGGTGATGGGGTGGGGGTCCTGCTTGCCACCTCTCCCACTTAGCACATGGAGTCAGCTGAGTGCTTCTTTTTGCTTCTAGAGCCCATATACTAACCCACCCCATGGCAGATTTTAGCTGCACCGCTGTGAGCCCAGCTAAATAATGTTTAGCTGGGGATGCAGGGGATAAGAAACGCATTGGCCAAGCAACCCAGCACCTGCCATTTCAGAGTTTCCAAATCAAGCAAGCATTTTCCTGGGTCCTGATTCTCCTGCTATTGTCCAGATTTCAGATGCCAAAGGAAAGCTGAAAGACATTAAAGACTTCTGGGTTGTTCTTCCAAGTCTACTCTGCAGTGAAAAGGTAGCAGTAGGATCCGTCAACAATGACAAGTGCTGGAACGGAATGACCAGGGGGCGGTAAGAGACTCATTTGAAAAGTGCACAAACACACACACACACACACACACACACACACACACACACACACACACACACACACACAGAGAGAGAGAGAGAGAGAGAGAGAGAGAGAGAGAGAGGGAGAGAGAGAGAGATCACATCTCAAGGCACCATTACCTGCACTGGAAAGTTTTGCAAAGCCGCATCTAGAACTTAAGGAGCAGGGTTATTTTCATGAATATGTGAATTATTATGCCCTCTGTTGCTAAGGAGGGATAAGAGCAAAGAAGAACAGATGTCATGGGGAGTTTCTGCTGCCTGGACCTTTGCTTCCCAGACCTTTTAAAGTCACTCAAGCAGCAGGTTTGTGCCACCAGGGACACAATATCTGTTGAAATAAGGGCAGAAAATATGCCTTTAATCTGTACCTCTTCTCTTTACTTTTCTTTTTGCCCTTTGCTGCTGCTTCATATTCCCCCACAGATTTTAATTTCCCACTGCTTCAGCCTCCTCCCCAGCCTCCTCTTCTCCTTCATGCTTTCCTCAACATTCTTTCCATGGATTCCTGAGGTCAACTGGTTTGAGCAGCAAAAAGCCCAAGGGCTCAGGCCTGTAATACCTCAGAGTTTAGCTTGTGGACCCCTTCCAGGATCAATAATAATAATAATAATAATAATAGCAGTATTTGTTAAGTGCTTATTATGTACCAGACACTGTACTAAGTGCTGGGTTGGATTCAGGCAAATCAGGTTGGACACAGTCTCTGACCCACATGGGACTCACACTCTTAATCCCCATTTTACAAATGAGGTAACTGAGGCACAGAGAAGTTAAGTGACTCACCCAAGGTCACACAGCAGACATGCCAATGTCATAGAGCTAGGATTAGAACCCAGATCCTTTAGACTCCCAGGCCCATGGTCTATCTAGTAGGCCATGCTGTTTCAACACTTCCATTCCATCCAAATAACGGCCAGGCTGGCCAGACTGTGGCTTGACTACTGGATCAACCTCTGCTGATCTACCTACCTGTCTGATGTCTACACTTCATTGTGTTGCCCAGATTATTTGCCTCAAAAATAGGACTGCACACAATTTACCACTCCTCCAAAACCTCCAATAATTTCCTGTTCTCCACATCAAGCAGAAACTGCTGAACATTGACTTAAAGGCACTCAATAAGCTCTCTCCCTCTTATTTTTCTACTCTCTTCTCCCATTTTATTCCTATGACACTTTCTTCATTTCAAGATGTCTTACTCCCTGTGCCTTGTTCTGGACTCTCCCCCCACTGGCCTATTATTAACATCCTCAACCCTTCCTGGAAATCCTTCCAACCTCATATCTGGCAAAGCACAGCTCTTCTCATCTTCAAAGTTCTAAAATCATCCAGGAGGCTTTGGAAAATGGTTTGAAAACAAGTGAAAGATGCCAGAATTTTGTATAGCAAAATCCTGTGCTTATTTCTCATCACTCCAAGGTGTATCTGAACTATATTATGCCTCAAAGCCTTGGCAAAGTAAGTTTTCTTCCCTTCTTTTCCATCAACACTCAGGGTGTATTTTGCCACACAGTTGATCTGGAGCTTCTGTAAGTTCCCATTGCTATTTCAACTGTTGGGGGAGATGCTCTGATTATCAATTCCATCTGCCCAGAGTGGACAGTTGTCCTTCCTTATCCCATGAGGTGGCCTGGATTTGCAGAATGGGAATGGACAGGATGTTCACTACCAAAGACTTCCCAAGCTTATCAGAGTAATACTGTATAAAACCAGAGCCATCAGTATAGAAACATCCTGACAGACATGGAACAGTGAGGTCTAAAGGACCCCGTGTTCAGCTTCAGGAGATTCCAATTGATATTTACGCATCTGGCCACCTTTCACTAAAGTGAATTGCATCTGTATGTCATTTAAACTGTAGGCTTTAGTTCTACTTACAAATTTTTTTGGGGGGTTTCCCTAGTACAGGTATTCCTACCCCTTTAATTAGCGAGAATTGAAATCTGAGGCGTGATTTCTACATCCTTGAGGATAAAGATTTTGATAAAAGCCATGAAACATCATTGGGAAAACCTTGCAAGCAGAAACAGTGCTGCTACTCTCTGAGGATCCATATTTTTTGAAGCCTCGCTGGGGTTCTCAACACACAACTATTCTCTGTTGTCTGTTGTTCTACTCAACACAATGTTGGTTACAGGTGGGCAACAATACAATAATATTGAGGAGACCATCCCTTGGAGAGATACAGATAATGTGAGGCTCTTTTACTAAGACACATCTTAAAACCCAAATAGACCTCCATATGCTGTGAACAGGCTAGACGTCAGTTAGACTCAGGGAAATAAACTAGCATAACTTCTGGAGCTAAGTCTCTTCTAGCCTTAGGATTTTGTGTCCGTTCTTTGCAGATATTTGCCAGAGGTGATGGGTGATGGTCTGGCCAATCAGATTAACAATCCTGAGGTAGAGGTTGACATCACTAAACCAGATATGACTATTCGACAACAGATCATGCAGCTAAAGATCATGACCAACCGACTGCGCAATGCCTACAATGGGAACGATGTGGATTTTCAGGACACAAGTGAGTAAATTAAAAATTGGGGGAGTGAAACGGAGTTTTAGAAGCAAGGGTACGGGCATGCATACACAAACACACACACATAACCCCCCCACACACACACGCCTCCTTTCCTCTTACCCTCAAGGGATAGGTGGATTGAATTTTGCTGTTAATCACAGATTCCCAACACAGGATAAAAATTTCAATATATTCCTTGCCAATGTTGGGACAGGATAGAATGTAATTAAACTTCGTAAATCCTCGTATCCAAAAGCCCTTGGATTGATATTGAATCAGAGTGGTATTTTCTGTCATGAGTCACTGAGGGAACCAGTAGCTTCTGAGAAATTTTTGAACAAGATACTTTCCCATGGGGGAGACTGGATAGGGACCAGAGCAGAAATATAACGGACACATTCCCTGCTCATAACGAGATTATTCGAGAGGGGGAGACAGATATTAATATAAATACATAAAATTACAGATATGTACATAAGTGCTGCAGGGCTGGGAGGAGGGATGAATAAAGGGAGCAAATTAGGGCAACACAGAAAGGAGTGGGAGAAGAGGAAAGGAGGGCTTAATCAGGGAAGTTCTCTAGGAGGAGATGTACCCTCAATAAGGCTTTGAAACTGGGGAGAGTAATTGTCTGTCAGAAATGAAGAAGGAGAGCATTCTAGGCCTGAGGCAGGATGTGGGCAAGAGGTCAACCGCGAGATAGATGAGATCGAGGTGATGATGATGATGATGGTATTTGTTAAGCGCTTACTATGTGCCAAGGACGTTCTAAGCTCTGAGCACTGTTCTAAGCACTGAGGTACAGTGAGATGGTTAGCATTAGAGGAGTGAAATGTGCGGGCTGTGTTGTACTAGGAGAGTAGTGAGGTGAAGTAGGAGAGGGCAAGGTGATTGAGTGCTTTAAAGCCGATGGTAAAGGGTTTTGCTAGAAAACTCCTGAATGGTGTACCCTTTCCTAGGGCTGTTTGTATTTTTATTCCACTGCAATTGGAAAGAGAAGGATAAAAAGTATCGAGGACCTTGATATTAGTTCAGTAGTGTGATAATGAAATGATATGCTGGGATGGAGTAAAGAAGATATAGTAGAAGCTGCCCTGCAGACAAATGTGCTGGACATGAGTGATGTCCTTTTCTGGTATAAAAAAAGCAATTTGTTAGTAAAGTCAGGCAGTGGATCTATATATCAGCTGCAGAAGTTTGGTTTAATAGCAATACTGTCTAGGCATTTTGTCAGCTTCTCATCTTGCTCAGTCTGTCACAGAGCTGACTGGGAAGTGAAGCTACTTCTTTCATTGGAGGGAGCCCTGTGCTCAGCTCTCTGATCTGATGAACTCACAGTATAGTGCCAGTTAAGAGCCCAGTCAACAGTCAGGGAGATTAAAATGCATCCCCAGAACTGCCTATCTGTGACAAAAGAACTTTACTCCTGGGGCCAATAACCTCAAACACCTTCTTGAATGTATTTTGCGTTAAGCCTAAACAACTGTATTGATGGAATACAGGGAGAGAGTGAATTTGCCTCATACTAAAAGTGACATGTTACCCTTACAGTTTCGATGAAATTTAGAAGATATCTTAAGGTTATTTAGATGGCTTAGAGGAGGCTGTGGAGAGGACACCCCCCGCCACCAAGTAGAAAAAAAGAATAAAACCACCTCAAAATATTGCCGCAACCTGGCTCAAAGTGAGAATTATCCTCATGGTGCATCTTACTTTTTACTCTGTTTCATTTGATTGGAGGATAAGGAAACCTGTTTAATATAGACAGGAGCTATTTTGAACAATATTCAGAGGAAGATCTGTAGGAATACTGTGTCTGTTTCCAGAGCCCGTGATGTTCTTTGAAGCCTCAAAATAGCAGTAATCACATGGCTCACTAGAAAAAACCTGCCTGTTTAATGTGCTTTGATTCTTGAATATGGATAGTCTTCTGTTTCTGTGAATCAATTATGGAACCTCAGCTGGACATTTTACAACAGGGAAAACAGAGGTCAACTTATATGAACTTCATGTTGGAAAAGGTAGCATCAGTCACAGATCTTGATACAGAAAACCCTGGAGTTGGTGCCAGTCCCACCACTTATCTGGGTAGCCTTTGGCAAGCTGTGGCCCTGCTGCAACGCTTTTTTTAAAAAAATGGTACTTGTTAAACACTTACTATTTGCCAGACATTTTTCTAAGCATTGGGGTAGATATAAGCTAATTAGGTTGGACACAGTCCATGTCCTTCATGGGGCTCACAGTCTTAATCCCCATTTTACAGCTGAGATAATTGAGGCCCGGAGAAGTTAAATGACTTGCCCAAGGTCACATAGTAGACATGGAGGAGCAGGAATTAGAACCCAGGACCCTCTGACTTCCAGGCCCTTGATATTTCCACTAGGCACTGATGATTCTATTGAAAATTATATCCCAAACCAGCCCTGTGTAAGCCACTGTAAAGAAATGAATTAAACCAAGCAGGGGATGGGTGACTGTAGGCAATGGCTCATCATGCCAAAGCTGGATGACTCATGAAAGGAAAGATGGCATGACACAGAGAGTTGCAATTGTTGCTAACTCTTCTACCTTCAGAAGTCCTGTGATGTTTCAGGCAGAACTTCTCCAAACACCTAAGGAGAGAGCCGAAGGAAGGTTAAAATATAGGTGATGGAAGAATGACCTAGACAGAAGCAGCAGCATAGCCTAGTGGAAAGAGCCTGGTCCTGGGAGTCAGAGGACCTGGGTTCTAATCCCGGCTCCTCCACTTGTCTGCTGTTGTGACCCTGGTCAAGTCACTTGAATTTTCTGTGCCTCACTTACCCCATCTGTAAAGTAGGGATTAAGACAGTGAGCCCCATATGGGACGTGGACTGTGTTGTACCTGATTGTCTTGTATTCATTCATTCATTCAATTATATTTATTGAGCACTTACTGTGTGCAGAGCACTGTACTAAGTGCTTGGAAAGTACCATTCAGCAACAAATAGAGATAATAATGATAGCATTTGTTAAGTGCTTACTATGTGCCAAGCACTCTTCTAAGTGCTGGAATAATTATGGTATGTGTTAAGTGCTTACTATGTGCTGAGCATTGTTCTGAGCGCTGGGGTAGATACAAGGTAATCACAGTGTCCCCCGGGGGGGCTCACAATTTTAATCCCCATTTTACAGATGAGGGACCTGAAGCACAGGAAGTCAAGGGACTTGCCCAAAGTCCCACAGCTGACAAGTGGTGGAGGCAGGATTAGAACCCACGTCCTCTAACTCCCAAGCCTGGGCTCTTTCCACTGAGCCATGCTAGAGATAATTCCTATCCAACAACGGGCTCACAGTCTAGAAGTGGGGAGACAGATGACAAAACAAAGCAAAACAAGTAGACAGGCATCAATATAAATAGATAGAATTATAGATGTATACACAACGTTAATAAAATAAATAGAATAATAAATATGCACATATCTACACAAGAGCTGTGGGACGGGGAAGGGGGTAGAGCAGAGGGAGGGAGTCGAGGCGATGGGGAGGGGAGGAGGAGCAAAGGAAAAGGGTGGCTTAGTCTGGGAAGGCCTCCTGGGGGAGGTAAGTTTTCAGTAGTTGCATCTTCCCCAATGCTTATTACAGTGGCTAGCACTTAGTAAGCACTTAAGAAATGTCATTAAAAAAAATTGGTGATGAAGGGAGACTGAAAGCAGATAGGTCAAGTCACATAGCTTCTCTGTCTCCCCCTTTTAGACTGTGAGCCCACTGTTGAGTAGGGACTGTCTCTATATGTTGCCAACTTGTACTTCCCAAGCACTTAGTACAGTGCTCTGCACACAGTAAGCGCTCAGTAAGTACGATTGATGATGATGATAACTTCCATTGCGTTCTGTGCAGGTGATGACATCAGCGGTTCTGGCAGTGGGGAAGGCTGCCTCGATGAAATGTGTGTCAGAAAAGTCAACAGGAGCCCCAGTACCAGGCAGCCAGAAACGCACGCAATTCCCAACCAGTCAGACCGGAAAACGAACGGAGCCAGCAGCCACTTCCTGCCTTCTTCCTTTGTCCTCTTCCTTTCGTTGACCGTTGTTGCAACACGATACTTGTGGCGGTAACTTCTTCCCACAGCCATGAGAGAGGGACTATGGCTGAGGGCTTAACTTTGCCAAAAAGGAAAATGGACACTATTTAATTCATCTTGGCAAAATGAGAAAATGTGGGTGGGGAGGGGGAGGGGGAGAAGGTCTTTGATTGTTTGTGATATACGGCAGTGCTAGAGCTGGTCTGTTTTTTTTTTTTTCTTCTTGGTCTTTTTTGAATGCTCGGCCCGTCTTTCCATACCTCATTTTTTAAATTTCATTCTTTTGACACAATGAGGCTTCCTGGGGGCTTTAGCAAGGCCTGTGTAGATTGGGGTAATGGGAAGGAAAATTCTCTTCAGAAGGACACCATTTCAGTGACTGCAATGGAATATGCAAATGTCCGATGTTGCTATAAGATCTCATATGGTAATGCTATTTAACACATTAACGTGGAATGCACTAAAGAGGTATAGAGTAATAAAAGTTGTAATTTACGGCTGATGGCATTAGCACTTAGAGGTGCTGTGTTTAGAGGCGAGGGGGCTTAATAGTTTTCCACTCTACTTCTGAACAGGAGCACAGATGATCCTTTGTTCATTCTTTCAAGCAGAAATTCCAACAAATGCCTTTGGCTAGCATAAAACCAATTCTCAAGGTCATTCAGTATCCTAGAGGCTGGTATATGGAAACACAAATATACTACTCTTCAAATTCTGAGAAAACAAACTCCTCTCTGTAGTCAGATTTAAATTAGGAGTGCTTCAGAAGCAATTGACTTTACTTCTACCTTAAAGAGACTGGGAGTGCGAGTTTGATTTTTTTGCATGGTATATCTTGAAAATCACTTAAGATCTTCATGATGGTTGGTCTACATTATTAGTGCAATTCCGTAGTAGTCAACAATAAGATCAGATATGCATGAACTGTCCTTCAACAGAATTTTTGCTAGAAACAAGTCAGAAATCCTTGTTTTTAATAACATTGATGACAACCTTTTGCCAATATGTGTAAGGTCAAAGGGATAACTCTTCTTTGAAGTCTTGCGAATTAATCTATGTGTTCTCTAGTGAAGTTCTGTAGTAACTGGATTGAAAGGTGAGACAGCTATACTTTTTAAACTGTAATTTGTTAATCAGAAAGAGTGCAATTTTGCTGCACCACCTGGTTTTCAGGGAATGCCTGCTGTGTAATCCAGTTCCACAGCTGGGCTCACAAGGCCACAAATCTGTCTCAGTGACTTGCCTCTGGTCCCACAGAGAGGCAAAGCACCCGGTTGCACCAAGAAAGTAACCAGGACCTTGTTGGGCTTGCTAGACTTTCATTAGGTTAAATTGTGTTCTCCCAAGCGCTTAGTACAGTAAGGGCTCAATAAATACGATTGACTGATAGATTCTATTCTCATGGATATACATCTCCTCTTGCTAGACTTTCATTAGGTTAAACTGTGCTCTCCCAAGCACTTAGTACAGTAAGGGCTCAATAAGTACGATTCTATTCTGACGGATATACATCTCCTCCCATGGTCTTTCTTTTTTGGGGGGAGCCATGAATTCTGAATCGCCATCGCATGTTACTTGAGTGTCAGGAGTGGATTCAGCTATCAAGATTGCATTTTTTAAATATATACATATATATATATATAAAATAAAGAGATATATATCTGTGGAGATGTCTGCATTTATGGAGGTTTGTACTTAAGTCTGATTGAACCCCATATTGCTCAACAGGTGATGTTTCTCAAACATCTTCTACCAAGTATTACTGCCAATCCTAGTTTACATTCAACTCATAAAGTCACAATAGACTTTTATTATGGCATTCAGAAATCCTAAGTTGGGACTCTGCTCTGATTAACTTTGTCTAATATTGGGAGGATATTCTTTGAGGGAGGGGAACCACATATTTTGTTTAAGAGCTTTTGTAGGCTCTGGATGAACTTTCAAATAGATATGGTCTGTGGCTTTTGTTCCGAAAAGTGTTTTGAAAATCATTTCCATTTCAGCTTGAGATAAAGAATTCAGTTTACTCAGGAATGGTTTATTGAATGTGCATTGTGGGGTCAGGAAGTAAAATCAAAATGGTATTTCCTGGAAATTTTAACTCACCTATTTTCAGGCAAGAGAATTAAAAGAAGCAGCTGAAACTGGTGAGAGAAACGAAAGGCACATCATGCTAACATTCCGCCTGACTTTGTCATTGCCCTTATGGATGTAAGCTCCCTTCCTACCTCCATGTAGTGAAATCGGGCCCTAATTATTATTTTTGACTGCTGATGTGGCAGTTAATTTTGCCATTCCTGCCATCATCCTAAGCAAGTGAACAGATATTTTCAGCCACTGTCCAATGTCTTCTCATTCTGTTCAAAACAGCAATGGCTTTTGCCCATTTGGGCATCATTCTGAACCAGAGAGTATGGTATTTTATTTTAACTTAAAACATCACCTGAAAGAGAGCGAATGTAGTGAGGGGATTAATCTCATCACGATATTTCATTAGTTGTCCCAGGCTGGAAATTACAGGGGGGGCACGGATATTGCTACAAACTTGGTTTTGGCCTACTGTATGGTTTTCATTCAAGCTGTAAATTTAAATAAGCTTCAGCTCAATGAATGAGCAATGAGGGCCCACTCTTTGCCTACCTTGTACATAGCTAATCAAGTTCCCCTAAGACTTCCCTGCTCATTTTAAATAACTCAACAAGCTAGAATCGAAAAGAAAATGAAATATATTGTGCATTGAGCAAGGAGATGTGTCTCCCCCTTGTGAGAAAATACATTTCAAAAACTAAATTGGATTGCCCCATTCAGTGTTCTTTCAGTCTAGAAAGAAGTTTCAAGTTCTTCAAGTTCTTTCAAGTTTCAGCTCAATGACTGAGCAATGAGGGCCCACTCTTTGCCTACCTTGTACATAGCTAATCAAATTCTCCTAAGACATCCCTGCCCATTCTAAATAACTCAACAAGCTAGAATCGAAAGGAAAATGAAATATATTTTGCATTGAGCAAGGAGATGTGTCTCCCCCTTGTGAGAAAATACATTTCGAAAACTAAATCGGATTGCCCTATTCAGTGGTCTTTCAGTGTAATCAGCTGATGCTATGAAAGGTGGACAATTGTTTTAGGTCACAGATGAGAAACTTATGAAGTCCATTTATCATTTCCTTTTCTGAGTAATGAAAACCAAAGTCTTTGCTGTCATCCTGCTTGAATATTGTGAAATGACATGGTCCATGTATCTTTGGCAGTCTTGGGACAGATGTAGCTCATTCTCAATGGGAGAGTAACACAAACCCATTTGCGATGGGTTCATTGAAGAACAGCCTCAGTGAGATTTAGTCTCCCATCTTCAGCTGGTCTCATAAATTCAGGTGACTTAGAACTGTTCAGAGCAGGTGTCAAAATAAACCCCTGTGCTGGGCTATGCATGGATGCCACTCCTTGGCCCCATTCCATCCCACAAACCAAATTTACACATCCCCCTTGCCCTCCAGCTATAATAATAATGATAATGACATTTATTAAGCACTTACTATGTGCAAAGCACTGTTCTAAGCACTGGGGAAGTTACAAGGTGATCAGGTCCCACAGAGGGCTCACAGTTTTAATCCCCATTTTTACAGATGAAGTAACTGAGGCACAGAGAAGTTAAGTGACTTGCCCAAAGTCACACAGCTGACAATGGGCAGAGCCGGGATATGAGTCAGGTAGATTCTGCCCTATGTATTCATCCTGATGGAAGAGTTTAGTGTTTCTTTGATAAGCAACAACAACAATTTCCCTTAGGAGCGCTGGTGAATTTCATAATAACATGCTAAATAAATTCCCTTGCCCTATATTGGAGAATCAGAGGTTGGGAATAATGGATTTCGTCTTTAAGCCTGCTCTTTGTGCCATAATTTCTATGTTTCAGTGGAGGATGGGTCAGGTTCATTAAAGGCTTTGAGAGCACACTTATTTAATATTTACAAATGACAACAAAACTTTTGTTTTCTGATGGGCTTATTAAGGGAGAAGGAAAATTTAAAAATATACTTTTGCTTTTAAAAATGCATTTCTCTCTGCAAGATTAAGATTTATTTCAATTATTGGCATAGTTGACCAATTATATTTTTCTTTCTGTTACCAAGGTACTTGTAACTATCTTGCACTGTTTATCTGAAGTTGAAATATGTTCTTTGAATCCTTGTATAAATAAAAGGCTGGAGACGTACATCTAATGTGTGCCTCTTGTACCAGGCTTTATTCCTAATCTCATTACATGCCACATATTGTTTATACATTCATTCAATCACAAGTGTCTATATAGACTCAAAGACTCAGGACCACAGTGAACTTGAAATTCACACCCTCTTCCTGCCGTGCTCATATCAATTATTGTGGTATTTGTTAAGGGCTTATTGTGTTCCAAGCACTGTGCAGAGTGCTGGAGAAGATAAAATGTAATCAGATCAGACACAGTTCCTGCCTAAAATGGGGCTTATCAACCAATCAGTCATATTTATTGAGCTCTTTCTGTATGCAGAGCACTGTACTAAGCACTTGGGAGAGTACGATATAACAGAGGTGATAGAAACGTTACCTGCTTACAAAGAGCTTAGAGTCTTACAGTGTGGGGAACAAAGTTTTAAAAAATAATAAATAAAACCCTGTGATTTCTGAGGAAATTCACAAATAAACCCAAACATTTCCAAGAGGCGAAACCTTGGCAGTTCTACGACAAGGAGAGTCACTGCAGTGCCCCTTTAAGCATTCCCGGGTACCAGAGCTCTCTTCAGGGGATTGCAGCTTAACTAACCTATTGCAACTTGCTTGCAGCAGGCTGACTCAATTGTAAATGTTAGTAAAATATCTATCTCTAGTGTAAGTCCTAATGTCTAAGGGAAGACAAGGGAAAGAGGAAGAAACAGAAACCATGAGCTAGAATTTTTTTTGAAGCTTCTTGGGGGCAGGGAAGATTTTTTTTTGCAATTGTGGAAGTCTCTCAAGTGCTTAAATATAGTGCTCTGCACGGAGTTGGGGCAGGATAAATAATGGCAAGATTCACTTACTTGTAAGGAGTTTACCTAAGTTTACCTAAGTTTACTAAGACGTGCAGACTTGCAAGGGTACACATTCAAAGAAAATCCATGTTTGAAATTTATGTAGGAGACGTTCAAGCTGAGCAACTCTTTTTATAGTGCCACTTACATATGCAGATTGTGAATTTGATGCTTGAAAGTGACATTCTTTTTACAAATGGGAAGTTTTTAAAAATCCTCAAGTAGTTCTAATTCCAGTGTGGGAAATGATTGCTTAGTTTCCAAACTTGCTTGATTCTCTGTGCCCTGACCACTTATCCTTATCTTGGGTATAGGGTAGTGACACATTTGTGGTGGCCGTGAAGATGTCTAATTCTCAGTAAATGGTTTATTACCTTTTTTGATGCTGAAGGTCAGTTGTAAACCAACTTCTGATGCCATGTCCTGAGGTACCTTTAAGTCCAGGATGGATTTTCAAGCATTTCCAGACCTATTCAGGTAGACTCAACAACATAATGCTGGAATTGATACAATTTGTTCTGATTAATGCATCTAATATGAACACTTGTATTACTTACAAGATCTAACTGGAAAGAATGATGTACAAATTACCTCTAGGTAACCCCAAATGAACATTTTGAAATCTTTAAGTTCATAAATCACCATGCCTGGAAATCATATAATTCAATATTTTCAAAAAATCAAGCATATAATTATATATTTCATTCATTCATTCAATCATATTTATTGAGCACTTACTGTGTGCAGAGCACTGTACTAAGCGCTTGGAAAGTACAAACCGGCAACATATAGAGACGGTCCCTACCCACCAACGGGCTCATGTATGTGTATAATGTATACTTATATAATGTATCTACACACATGTATAATATATGTAGAAAATATGTCTGTACTGCATATATTTATATATATATATGGACATATGTGTAGTTGTCATTTTTGGAAAATGTTTGAACATTGAAAACATGCATGTAGACTGAAATGCTTCAGTGAACGAAAGAAAGGCACAATTTGAATGGTAAAAGGGTTTCCTTTTTTTAAGACCAAACCACCAGCTCACATGAAAATTAAAGTGGGATCATGCACTGATTCCCCCTTTTGGGAAAAATAAAATGAGTGAAAGAGTTGAATTTAAAAGGGATTAAACCACCCAGTTGAGACAATTATATAACTTTAGGAAAGCAGCAGCCAACACCAAGAATGTGAGGGAAAACTAGAGACAAAATGACACTCGTTTCTGGTCTTCCACAATATTTGCTTCAAATAGCAAACCGGATGTGAATCAACGATGACACACCGTATCTGCACTGTACAGGGCCTGAACTGCAGGTGTTTTCTCAAGCATTTACACAGTTGTTGCCAGAGAGATGGTTTACTCTATTCCATTAACATCTGTCCTCCATGCCACAATGGGCTCTAACATGGGTGGGATGTCCCCAAGACTTCTTACAGATGAAATTTGGGGATTACCTGTGCATGTCAATCAATCAGCGGTATTAATTGCTTACTGCATGCAAAGGACTGTACTAAGCACTTGGGAGACTACACTCTAACAGAACTGGTAAACATATTTCCTGCTCATTCAGAGCTTGCAAGCTAGAGAGGAAGACAGACATCAAATTATGAATATCTATACAAGTGCTATGGCGCTGAAGTTGGTAGACACACTCCCTGCCTGCAATAAGCTTACAGCAGCTTAGCGATACAGCATACTGGATGATGCCTGGACCTGTGAGACTCATCTATATACATATATGATTGAATAAATGTATGATTCATTTTATGACACCAACTTAATTAAAGAATCACCCAAGAGATCGGGAAAACTTGGCTCAGGGAGGCTAAGCCCAAAGTGCCATTACTCTAATGCTGCAGAGTGTTATGTACAGGGTCCTGGTGGGCAGCAGTGGACAATGAATTTGGGTTCTTTCCAATCGGACACACTACTGACCAGCAAAGAAACAATCTGAACCAAACTAGCTATTTAATAATGATCATCGTAATGGAATTTGTTAAGTACATACTATATAACAAACACCATACTAAGCACTGGGGTATATACAAGATAAATCAGGTCAGACACAATCCCTGTCCCCTATGGGCTCCTAGAGGAAATAGGATTTAATATCCATTTCACAGATAATAATAATAATAATAATAATAATGGCATTTATTAAGTGCTTATTATGTGCAGAGCACTGTTCTAAGCGCTTGGAAGGTACAATCCATCAACAGATACAGTCCCTACACAACAACGGGCTCACAGTCTAGAAGGGGAGTCACAGTCTAGAATAATAATAATGATGGTATTTGTTAAGCACTTACTATGTGCCAAGCACAGTTCCAAGAGCTGGGGTAGATACAAGGTAATCAGGTTGTTCCGCGGACATAATCCCCATTTTACAGATGAGGTTACTGAGGCACAGAGCTCACAGTCATAATCCCCATATTACAGATGAGGTCACTGAGGCACAGAAAAGTTAAGTGACTTGCCCAAGATCACTCAGCCGACAAGCGGCGGAGCCAGGATTAGAACCCACGACCTCTGACTCCCAAGCCCATGCTCTTTCCACATTATTTTCGGATTATGAGCTGGTTACAAGGTGATCAGGTTGTCCCACAGGGAGCTCACAGCCTTAATCCCCATTCTGCAGATGAGGAAACTTAAGCACAAATGAGTTAAGTGACTTCCCAAGGTCACACTGAAGATAAGTGGCAGAGTCAGAATTAAAACCCAGGTCCCATTTCCATGCTCTTTCCACTAGGCCATTCTGCTTCCCAGTGAATGAACAATTTTACGCAGTCAACTGGTGCGTGACTCTCATCAGCAAAAATATCAACCCAGCAAAACTAGTTTGTTCGTGCTCTTCCTACACTTAATATGGTTCCACATCAGTTAGGCATAAATCACTCTGAAAAGTAAAAGAAATGTGATGTCCACTTTAGCGAATTTGCAAAAGTAGCTCTGGCTCCATCTTCCTGGTTCAGCCCTCCAGGATCCCGCAGCTCATGCCAGTGGAGGGGTGAGGGGGACGAGAGGAGATGTCTTTCAGGAAAAGGGGCTCCCCCCTTGTGGAGTAGAGTGATGCGGAGGGAAAAGGCAGGGGAAGGATGAGTGGGAGGAGGATGACGAGAAGGAAGAAGAGGAGGAAGGGGAGGCAGGGAAGGGCTGAGGATGGCAGTGGAGGAGGTACGGGTTCCTCTCTAGCATTCCACTCCCATCAGCATCTGCTCTTTAGCTGAGCAGCAGTTGGTGGGAAGGGGGAAATCTCCCCTGTTCATCAGTAATGGCAGTGAAAAGCAGAAGGAGCGGCCTGCAGAGAATGGAGGGGCATCCCAAGTTGTGTAGTGCACAGGTACAGTGGAGCAGGGCTAGATTTCTCTAGCCTAACCAGAAAGGGGGTCAAATACCTAATTCTGGAAGCTACTAAAGAGGTAAAAGTTGATTCTCTGATTGTTCAGAAACCCCCCCTTGATTGGACAGTCAGGATAACAACAGAGTCCCAGCAGTAACGCATTTTGATCACTCAGTGTGCAAGTTGTATTCAGAAAATGTGGATCAGTTGAAACTGTAATTGTCACCAAAGAGCATTGAGCTAGATGAACCTTTGGCTGCAACTCCCAATTTGAGGGCAGATCCCCCGCCATCTTTTTTGACAGCTTCTTTGTCCTTTGGGATGCTGCTTTCACTCCTTAGTGTGACTCTTCTATAGTTGCGATGGTCTGTAGGAGGAAATACAAAATTTATGAGTTGCTCCTAATGGGTAGTATTTGGGCTGTGAAGAAATGTATGTAGAATGAAACAGAATATCTCTGGTCAAATTGCTCTTCATCCATCCTGTGGTTTCAGATTGGAAGTGGGGGTGGATCACTAGATTGCAAGCTCACTGTGGGTAGGGGACGTGTTTACCAACTCTGTTATATTGTACTGTCCCCAGCCCTTAGTACAGTGTTCTGCACACAGTAAGCGCTCAATAAATACCATGGATTGAATGATTGGTTGATGAATAAAGTTTGCAGAAGTTTCAACAAAAAAGAGAAAACAAGGCACGATGCCACGCAACCAGAAGCCTGGCATGAAATACGATTGAATGAATCCTGAGCTACTTGTACAGCTCTGAGTACCTGAAAAGAAAAGCTTTTCACACACTTCTCTTGACCACATGTCCAGGTTGGCTCCAGATGAGAGCAGGGTAAGGGGATGTGGCCAGACTATGGACCTGATGCCTGCACCTCCTCACCTCCCTTCTCTCCTTCTCCAGCCCAGCCCGCACCCTCCGCTCCTCCGCTGCTAATCTCCTCACCGTACCTCGTTCTCGCCTGTCCCGCCATCGACCCCCGGCCCACGTCATCCCCCTGGCCTGGAATGCCCTCCCTCTGCCCATCCGCCAAGCTAGCTCTCTTCCTCCCTTCAAGGCCCTGCTGAGAGCTCACCTCCTCCAGGAGGCCTTCCCAGACTGAGCCCCTTCCTTCCTCTCCCCCTCGTCCACCTCTCCATCCCCCCCATCTTACGTCCTTCCCTTCCCCCCAGCACTTGTATATATGTATATGTTTGTACATATTTATTACTCTATTTATTTATTTATTTATTTATTTTACTTGTACATATCTATCCTATTTATTTTATTTTGTTAGTATGTTTGGTTTTGTTCTCTGTCTCCCCCTTTTAGACTGTGAGTCCACTGTTGGGTAGGGACTGTCTCTCTATGTTACCAATTTGTACTTCCCAAGCGCTTAGGACAGTGCTCTGCACATAGTAAGCGCTCAATAAATACGATTGATGATGATGATGATGCAGTGGCCGCAGTCTCCACTGTATCACCTTTCTCTAGCTACTAGCTTCTCCTAGCTATCACTTCCTAGACTTCTCTTGCTGATTTCAATGCCTTCCTCACCTTCCTGCTCTCCCTCCCTTCTCCCACTCTAGTCGCCGGGGATTCCAACCTCCAAATTGGTGATGCCACTGACCCTCCATCTGTCCACTTCTCCTCTGCTGACCCCTTACTACAACCCACCTCAGTTGGTCAAAACAGCATGGCTTAATGGATAGAGCACAGTTCTGGGAATCAGAAGGTCTTGGGTTCTAATCCCAGCCCCGCCACTTGTCTGCTTTGTGACCTTGGGCAAGTCACTTCACTTCTCTGGGCCTCAGTGACCTCATCTGTAAAATGGGGATCGAGACCATGAGCCCCACATGGGACAGGGACTGTGTCCAACATGATTTGCCTTGTATCTACCGTGGTGCTTAGTACAGTGCCTGGCACATAGTAAGTGCTTAACAAATACCATTTAGTTTATTATAGTATGGACCTACACATGATTTTTTCATCTCTAATGGCTCATCTAGAGATAACCTCTCCCAACTGACTCACCATTTTCTGTTCACAACCATTAAAACTATTTTATCTCACCCCCTGCCCCTCTAATTCATTCTTACGACTTATTGCAATCTCCATATTCTAGATCCACTCTGCTTAATCTGGGGCATCTCACCTGGACTGTGACAGGCTCAGTAGAAAGAGCACGGGCTTTGGAGTCAGGGGCTATGGGTTCGAATCCCGGCTCTGCCAATTGTCAGCTGTGTGACTTTGGGCAAATCACTTAACTTCTCTGTGCCTCAGTTCCCTCACCTGTAAAATGGGGATTAAGACTGTGAACCCCCTGTGGGACAACCTGATCTCCTTGTAACCTCCCCAGCGCTTAGAACAGTGCTTTGCACATAGTAAGCGCTTGATAAATGCCATTATTATTATTATTACTTATTGCAGGCACATTTTCTCTGAGAGGCCTTTCCTGACTGCTCTGCACACAGTAAGAACTCTGTAAATAAAATTGACTGGACTCCCTCCCATCCCTAGGTGGAGAATTTTATGCCCTCAGCTCCACCCTCTCCACTAACCACAATTCCCTTGACCCACACCCTTCGTCACTCTCACACTTCCAACCTACAGCCCTGGATCATTTTCACAAACCACTTCCTCCATTCCTTCACTCAGCAGTTGATGAAATGAAGTCTTCATGCTGACTGCTCTTTCAACAAATTCACCATTTCATACTTTTAACTCATTTTTAAAGGGCATTTGTTAAGTGTTTACAATGTGTCAAGCAATATTCTAAGCACTAGGGTAGATTCAAATTCATTAGGTTGGAAACAGCCCCTGTCCTACATGGGGCTCACACTCAGTTCTGTCTTCTGCTCAACATTTCTATTTTTCTTGTATCTTACACTCGTGATAATAACAATAATAGTGATAGCATTTGTTGAGCACTTACTATGTGCAAGGTACTGTTCTAAGCATTGGGGGGATACAAGGTGATCAGGTTGTCCCACGTGGGGCTCACAGTCTTAATTCCCATTTTAAACATGAGGTAACTGAGGCTCAGAGAAGTTAAGTGACTTGCCGAAGCTCACACAGCAGACATGTGGCAGGGTTGGGATTTGAACCCATGACCTCTGACTCCAAAGCTTGTGCTCTTTCCAGTGCCCACAACGCCCACTAGCTCTTCCAAGCCTTCAACAACCTCTTGACCACAGACCACAGTTCTTCCCACTTTCAAAGCCCTCCTAAAATAATCCCACCTCCAACAAACTTTTCTACTTCTTAGCACTCATGCATCTCTTTCAAGTATAGATATATTATTGAGCATATTGACATTATCGTGCACTTAATGTGCCCAGATCACTATACTAAGCTCTTGGGAGGGTATAATAAAACAGAATTGGTAGACATGTTCCCTGCCCACAACTAGTCTAGAGGGGTAGACAGGCATTAATATAAATAAATAAATTACAGATATGTACATAAGTGTTATGGGACTGAGATTGGGCAAATGAAGGATTTAGAGAATGTGTTTGCTAATTCTATTACATTGTATTCTCCCAACCACTTGGTACAGTGTTCTGCACATAGTAAGGGCTCAATAAATACCATTGATTGATTGATGCAAATCCAAGTGAGGGGGGATACAGAAAGGAGTGGGAGAAGAGGAAATGAGGGTTTTGTCAGGAAAAGCCTCTTGGAGGAAATGTGCCTTTGATAAGGCTTTGAAGGTGGGGAGAGTGATCATCTGTCTGGATGTGAAGGAGGAGGGCATTCCAGGTCAGATGCAGGGAGTGGGTGAGAGGGTTGGCATTAGAGGAGCAAAGTGAGTAGGATGGGTTGTAACAGGAGAGTAGCAAAGTGGGTTAGGAGGAGGCAAGTGACTGAGTTTTTAATCCGATGATAAGGAGTTCCTGTTTGATGTCTAAGTGAATGGACAACCACTGGAAGTTCTTGAGGACTGGGAAACATGGTTTGAATGCTTTTGTTGAAAAATGATCCAAGCAGCAAGGTGAAGTATGGACTGGACTGCGGGGAGTAAGGAGGCAGGGAGGTCAGCAAGTCTGTAATCACAGCAAGATAGGATCAGTGTTTACATTAACGTGGTAGCAGTTTGGATGGAGAGGAAAGGGTGGAGTTTAGCAATGTTGTGAAGGTTGAACTGAGAGTACTTGGGGACAAACTGAATATGTGGATTGAATGAGAGAGGTGAGTTGAGGATAACACCGGGATTACAGACTTGGGAGACAGGGAGTATGGTGGTGGTGTTTTCAGTGACAGCACTACAACAATTACTACTATCACTACCATGCCTAGGGGAAAGAGCCTGGGAGTCTGAAGGACCTGGATTCTAATCTCAGCTCCACCACTTGTCTGCTGTATGACCTTGGGCAAATCACTTCACTTCTCCGTGCCACAGTTACCACATCTGTAAAATGGGGATTAACACTGTGAGCCCCATGTGGGACAGGGACTGTGTCCAACCTGATGTGTTTGTAACTACTCCAGTACTAAGTACAGTGTCTGACACATAGCACTTAACAAATATACCAATTATTGTTATTATTACTAATATTCTGACAGACAATTACTCTCTCTCCCTTCAAAGCCTTATTGAAGGCACATTTCCTCCAAAAGGCCTTCCCTGACTAAGCCCTCTTTTCCTTTTCTCCCTCTCCCTAATGCGTAGCCCTGACTTGCTCCTTACATTCATTCCCCCTCCCAGCTCCACAGCACTATGTACATATCTGTAATTTATTTGTTTATATTAATGTCTGTCTTCCCCTCTAGACTCATTGTGGGCAGGGAATGCATCTGTTTATTGTCAAGAACTTAGTACAGTGTTCTGCAAACTGTAAGTGCTCAATAAATATGATTGAAGGAATCAATCAATATTACATAAGCTCAAAGACAGAGCAGCTATTAACAGTGCTTTGGTCACAAGCCAGTTGCTGCTTTCCAGTCTGTGCTGAGCTCCCAGTATCATGTGCTTCATGAAGCATTTCCAATGTGAATTTCCCTGCCTTCAAGCCACTGGATTTCAATCAAATATCGGTATTTATTGAAAACTTATTTTGTGCAGAGCACTGTACTAAGCACTTAGGAGAGTGCAATGATGATGGCATTTGTTAAGCGCTTACTATGTGCAAAGCACTGTTCTAAGCCCTGAAGAGGATACAAGGTGATCAGGTTGTCCCACGTGGGGCTCACGCTCTTAAACCCCATTTTACAGATGAGGTCACTGAGGCACAGAGAAGTTAAGTGACTTGCCCAAAGTCACACAGCTGACAATTGGCAGAACTGGGATTTGAACCCATGACCTCTGCCTCCCAAGTCCGTGCTCTTTCCACTGAGCCAGGCTGCTTCTGGTAGACACAATCCCTGCCCTCAAGGAGCTCACTGTCTAGAGGGGGAGACAGACATTAAAATAAATTACAGATTGGGGAAATGGCAAAATATAAGGATATGGACATAAGTGCTGTTGGGCTAGAGGTGAGGTGAGTATCAAAGTGCTTAAAGGGTAGAGATCCAAGTGCAGAGGTGAAACAAAAGTGAAGGTAAGTATTTGGGGAAATGAGGGCTTGGTTGGGGAAGGCCTCTTGAAGGAGATGCGATTTTAATAAGCCTTCAAATTTTGGAGAGTGGCAGTATGTTGGCTATGAAGCGAAGGGAGCTCCAGGCCATTGAGGGGACATGGATAGGGGTTTGGCAATGAGGCAAGGGGATACATCCTAAGAACAACAATAATAATAATCCACTGAGGGGACATATGTGAGGTTTGGCAATGAGGCAAGGGGATACATCCTAAGAACAACAATAATAATAATGATATCTGTTAAGCATTGTACTAAGTCCTGGGGTAGATACAGTATAATCAGTTCCCACATGGGGCTCACAGTTTGAGTACAAGGGAGAACAGGTATTAAATCCCATTTTTCAGATAAAAGATATACCTTTAGGATTCAACTGCTCAGATCTGAGGTTCCCAATTTGGTCACTGATACCAATCACAGTGACTCATTAAAAGAGCTTTTGGAAGTGGGCTGTGCATTATCCCTTCCCTGCCATGCCTGAAACAAGGAGCCTTTTCCAGAGCTGGAAAAGGAAAGCTGGAAAACGAAAGCCAGAGCTGAAAGCTTTAATTCCAGCAAGCAAAATGCACCCAGAGCCCCACTGGCTGACAGCAGACCAGAACATGTTTTTGAGCTCAACACTCTCTTTCCCTTCAGTTATCCTGCTAAGGTTCAACCCCTGAATGAGATTAAAGAATATGTACCTGAGAGATGGTTGCAAAATGTGATTAAGTCATGTCTAGGCTGTCACAGAACCACTCAAGTATTAACAAAGTTGACATGATAGCAAAGCAAAGTTCAAACTCATACATAAAGAAATGAAAGAGGTCTAGAATGAAGTGGCACAGGATGACAAACGTCCACAAAAAAAAAAAAATCCCACATTTAAATCAGTAGCATCATTCCTTTGGACACCTTCACCAGTGGGTTGGAGTTCAATAGAACAACCATTTCCCACTGCCTCCAAGCAACCTGTTGTTACTGCTCAAGAAAGAATACTAGACAGGGTGGACCTCTGATCCTTCATTCATTCAAACGTATTTATTGAACACTTACTGTGTTAAAAGTACTGTACTAAGTTCTAGGAAGAGTATAAAAAAATACATTCCCTGCTCACAATGAATTTACAGTCTAGAGGCAGATATTAATCTGATCCTCAGTTGTCAATTCCATCGAGCCAAGTATCCTCTCAGCCATCAGACCCAGATTCCCAGCTGTGCTCATCCCACAACTCTGACAATCATGATAACAACTATAATAATCAATAATAATAATAATGGCATTTGTTAAGTGCTTACTATGTGCCAAGCACTGTTCTAAGCGCTGGTGGGGATACAAGGTAATCAGGTTATCCCACATGGGGCTCACAGTCTTCATCCCCATTTTACAGATGAGGTAACTGAGGCATAGAGAAGTGAAGTGACTTGCCCAAAGTCACACAGTTGTCAAGTGGCAGAGCCGGAATTAGAACCCACAACCTCTGACTCCCGAGCCTGGGCTCTTTCCCCTAAGCAAGAGGTGGAGCTGAAATCAGAACCTAGGTCCTTTGACTCGTAGGCTCGTGCTATTTCCACTAGGCCCTGCTGCTTTGCAATGAAGCAAAACATCAATTTGCCACAGAAGTGGAGAGTTAGGTACACAGTCACAAGTCTAAGTCGGCCTGGCCAATAGCAATTACAGATGGGGCAAGTACCTTAGTGCAGAAGTTTGGGGAATTTGTTAATATCAAGAAGGAGAAATAAAACAGCACCAGATGCTGTAACGAACAGGATAGTGAAACCAAAGGCAATAAGCACATTATACAGAAAGGGTTACAAGTTACTCATTGTGTGTGTGTGTGTTTGTGTGTGTGTGTGTGTGTGTGTGTGTGTGTGTGTGTGTGTGTGTGTGTGTGTTTGCAGGGCAGGGGGAGAGGGAAATATTGAAAATGGTATGCCCACTGCGGGCAGGAATAGGTTGGTACAGGAGGAAGAAAATCTGTTCTTGAGCCAAGATGCCACCATCACTGCAGCCAGCCCTGTTGGGTACAAATCTGCTGTTCTTTCATTTATGCATTCAATCGTATTTACTGAGTGCTTACTGTGTGCAGAGCACTGTACTAAGCGCTTGGTAAGTACAAGTTGGCAACATATAGAGACGGTCCCTACCCAACAGCGGGCTCACAGCCTAGAACCCGTTGTCTAGTTCTGACAACCTCACCCACATGTCAGCAATTCTTTCTGGTGGATGGAAGCCAGATTGGAGGGGGTCAAGGAGAGAGTTGGCGACCCCTGGCCCATATCTTCCCCTTGGCCTGGAATGCCCTCCCTCAGAACATTCGCCAAGCTAGCTCTCTTCCTCCCTTCGAAGCCCTACTGAGAGCTCACCTCCTCCAGGAGGCCTTCCCAGACTGAGCCCCCTTTTTCCTCTCCTCCTCTGCACTACCTCCTTCCCTTCCCCACAGCACCTGTATATATGTTTGTACAGATTTATTACTCTATTTATTTTACTTGTACGTATTTACTATTCTATTTATTTTGTTAATGATGTGCATCTAGCTTTATTTCTATTTAGTCTAATGACTAGACACCTGTCCACATGTTTTGTCTTGTTGTCTGTCTCCAATTGCTAGACTGTGAGCCTGCTGTTGGGTAGGGACCATCTCTATATGTTCCCAACTTCTACTTCTGAAGCACTTAGTACAGTGCTCTGCACACAGTAAGTGTTCAATAAGTATGACTGAATGAATGAATGAATGAAAATGGGCATAGGACTCGGTACCCAACTCTCTTGTGTCCGAGTCTTCTTCGCCATTCAACCTTAAGTTCCTTCTGTGAGCTCCCCAAGCCTATAGGGGCTGGGACATTTCAAGAACTGGACAAGTGGCTGCTCTGCCCTGCCGTGATGAAATCCTAAATTTGGCTTTCTAACTATAGGAAGAATTAGGAAGAGGTCTAAAATGTGTACTTTGGTGAACTGGAATCCACATTTGAAATAGTAAAAGCAGGCACATTCCTCAGTTATACACAAAATTAGGGCAAGACAGAAAAGAATCATGCAGTCGTCTTAGCGAAAAATCAAGTAGCAGTACTTCTTCTGTTCTAATAATAAAAATGATAATTATGGCATTTGTTAAGCGCTTATTATGTGCCAAGCACTGTTCTAAGCACTGGGGGAGGTACAAGGTAATTGGGTTGTACCACGTGGGGCTAACAGTCTTAATCCCCATTTTACAGATGAGGTAACTGAGGCACAGAGAAGTGAAATGACTTGCCCAAAATCACACAGCTGACAAATGGTGGAGCTGAGATTAAAACCCATGACCTCTGACTCCCAAGCCCAGGCTCTTTCCACTGAGTCTAGATGTATGGAGTACATCAATCAGTCAACCAAAGGAATTTATATTTGCTCTATTCAGACCCATCTATTAATTGTATTTATTGAGTGTCACATGAACAGTGTGGCTCAGAGGAAAGAACCCGGGCTTGGGAGTCAGAGGTCATCCATGAGTTCTAATCCCAGCTCCGCCACTTGTCCGCTGTGTGACTTTGGGCAAGTCACTTAACTTCTCTGTGCCTCAGTTCCCTCATCTGCAAAATGGGGATTAAGACTGTGACTCTCGTGTGGGCCAACCTGATTACCTTGTATCTCCCCAGCACTTAGAACAGTGCTTGGCACATAGTAAGTGCTTAACAAATGCCATCATTATTATTTACTAAGAGCGCTTAGGACAGTGTTCTGCACAGAGTAAGCACTCAATAAATACGATTGAATGAATGCTTGAAAGAGTACAGTACAACAGAGCAGGTAAACACATTCCCTGCCCACAAGAAGCTTATAGAGCTAGAGGGGGAATTACTTGCTTTTGCAGCTCTGAGACAAGGGCATTAGTAGAATCATCATCATCAATCGTATTTATTGAGCGCTTACTGTGTGCAGAGCACTGTATTAAGCGCTTGGGAAGTACAAATTGGCAACATATAGAGACAGTCCCTACCCAACAGTGGGCTCACAGTCTAAAAGGGGGAGACAAAACCAAACATACTAACAAAATAAAATAAATAGAATAGATATGTACAAGTAAAATAAATAGAGTAATAAATATGTACAAACATATATACATATATACAGGTGCTGTGGGGAAGGGAAGGAGGTAAGATGGAATGAGATAGAGAGGGGTGTAGTGGGGAAATGCTGACTGACCAGAAGAATGCAGCCAATAGAAAGCATCTGGTCCTCTTGAGAAATTGCCAATAAGGAGCTTTCCGAGTCATTCATAACTACAGATGTCACTGGCCTGGTCCAGATGAACCAGAATCATCAACAAGTTGGAGTGGACCCTCTTGGACCACCACAGACTCAATCTGGATCCCAATCCATGGGCTTGAACTAGGACCGGACAGATGTCAGCTTTGGAATTAGTCAAGCATTCTAAATCCCCGTGTCTCCTCCAGGAAGTGGAGACAAGAGCGATTGAACAGTGCTTTTCCCAGACAGTGATAGAGAGAATGTTCGCAAAGTTTATCATTTTTGAGAATGTACTTGAAGGGCAAGGCCAATACAAGACAAAGTGATATTTCAAACACAGCAGTCAAAACTTCAGAAATATTAGGAAAAAAAAGAGCTAGGAAACAAGTTAACAGCATAAAGCAATTCATTCTCTAAATTCCCAAATCTCTTAATCAACCAATTTACTTCAGATGAAAAAGTTGGTTCTCCAGTTGTGACGACTGAATCCAGCCTGGATTTTGTGGCTGCCTTTTTTCTAATCTTTTAACCTGTCTTCTCTCTTCTATAATACAGGTTGTTTTCAAGAAAATAGCTGGAGCCAGTCCCAAAAACTTAGCTGTACCTCAGACCTATCAGAAAAATGTTCTCTTCATACTCCTTTGAACACCCTGAACCATAATTTTTCCACACATTGCATCCCTTTGTGACAGCCATTGATTTACAGTAGAGCAAACTAAAGAAAAATATTTCCACTAGCTCCTCTTTGGAATGCATCTTATCAAATAGGAAATTTTCTTATGGGGCCCTGATTGAATCTCTTATCTTGAAGTCCATCTTCCCTCCCAAATGCCATTCCAGGCTGACTACACTCTGGGTTTCCTCAGAATCTGAAAATGGGCTAGTTTCAGTTCTCCTTCATCTTTGTTATAAACAGATATGTGCTATCAGCCCCCAGTTCTACCAGATATGTTTTGAGCCACGGTGTCTCAGTTTCTTTTTACTTGCTGGCCCTTCAGATTGTGAAAAGTGGGAGAAATTTCTAAGTTTTACAGATTGAATGGTGATATTTCTAACATTTGCATTGATGGAAGAGACCTAGGTTTACTGTCTGGCTGCAAATCAATCAATCAATCAATCAATCGTATTTATTGAGTGCTTACTATGTGCAGAGCACTGTACTAAGCGCTTGGGAAGTACAAATTGGCATCACATAGAGACAGTCCCTACCCAACAGTGGGCTCACAGTCTAAAAGAGTGGGCTCACAGTCTAAAAGTCATTTACATGCAAATGACATGTAAAGGCCTGTTTCTGTCCCTTTCAAATGCATGAAGCAAAAGTCTACCTCAGACCTCTGTGAGTGTTTAGGGTTTTGGCACAATTTCTGAGCTGGGTCCCTCAGGCATATATTTACTTCCTCTTCCTGCTTGGAGACCAGACTCCCATTATGGGAATAATTATGAGTGAGTACACATGATGAGAGGCCAGTTTCTCATCCTTACAATCTAGGGGGAATGGACAGGATATTGCACATGATAAAAATCTGGCTCGCAGTCCTCACTGCTCTCCCTCAAATTCTTCTCAAGGTAAATCTCTGAGAGTTATAGGGTGTGAATTCAGCCCCAAATGAGTTCTGGGGTGGATAGGAAGTTATTAACATATTCCTGATGTTTGGCCAGATGGGATAAGAAACATCAGGCATATGTTTATCCAACTTGGATTACCCACCTCGTTTGGGCCAAATTCCCATTCTAGACCACGCAGAGCTTCTTGCAAGGCAATTCTGGCTCACTGTTGAGATTGTTCTGTTTCCTTTATTACTCACAAACATTTCAGAAGCCCTAGAGTTCTCCTCTTCCATTCTTTTTTTTTAGTTCGTTGTAAGACCAGCATTTGCTCATCAGGAAGGCTTTCAATACCAATTTTATACACATAATTCATCAACTTATTTATATTTATTAAGCATCCACAAGAGGGCTATTGAACATTGTATTGTTTTTGACATGAGACACCATAAAAATGCAAGGTTTCATTTATATTTAGATATCAGATAGACCATTACTCTCAGAAATGATTCCAAGGTAATGGCTTCAAGTCATTTCATTTTAGAAAAATAACGGCAATATATGAATATATAGCTATTAGCATCTATAGTTACAACTTACAAAATATGAGCCTGAAAACAAGCAACAAGGGGGTGATAGAGGGAAAGTGAGAGAAGTGCACAACAGAAAAGGACAAATTGAAAACTCTGTAAGATTTGAAGAATGAAACTTTCCAAATGGAGTCACCGTTCCTTTTGGAGTTCTGTCCTTCTTCTTTTGTATCATTAACAGAAGATGGATGTCCAAGTTAAAAAGATACAGATAGTGACATTTAAGAGGAAATAAATCAAGCAACATTACACAGAAAAGTAACTCAGATCACAGGTTTTAATGTCTGAAAAAGGCTGAAAGGGGACATTTAATTTTATGCAATCATGAAGTTTGTAGCAGGATGAGAACAAAATTGTTGTTCACCAAGCCTCTCAATCAATCGATCAATCAATCAATCATATTTATTGAGCGCTTACTGTGTGCAGAGCACTGTACTAAGCGCTTGGGAAGTACAAGTTGGAGAGAAGGGGGGTGGCAGGGGAAGGCACACACCTTTAAAGCTTGATGTGACAGATCCAAAAGAAATAAAAGTCCACACCTTTTTACACTGTGGGAGGGTGGAATTTGCTACCAAAGGAAGATGAACAGGTTCAAGAAAGGATTTCATACATTCATGGAGGAGAGGTCCATGAAGAAAGAAGCAGCGTGGCTCAGTGGAAAGAGCCCGGGCTTTGGAGTCAGAGGTCATGGATTTGAATCCCGACTCTGCCACATGTCTGCTGTGTGACCTTGGGCAAGTCACTTCACTTCTCTGAGCCTCAGTGACCTCATCTGTAAAATGGGGATGAAGACTGTGAGCCCCATGTGGGACAACTTGAGCACCCTCAGCACTTAGAATAGTGCTCTGCACATAGTAAGCACTTAATAAATGCCATCATCATTATTATTATTATTAGTATTAAAGAAAGTAGGGATGTAGAGGGGAATGCTATATATGTCCCATGGCAAATCTATGATCTGGATAGAAGGGGAGGACAACCACCAGACTGTTCCTCTGACATGGTTAGAAACAGCAAACTGAGTCGGGTAGGCCACTGGTCTGAGTTCCAGTATTTCTTAAGTTATTTTACATTTGGGAATACATCATTGAAATCACTATAGCATCAAACATCTTCATTTTTCCCAGCAATCTTTCAAAAAACAAACAAATGTTTTGGTGTCTGCACACTAGCCCCTATCATTACAAAAATAAAGTATCTCTTTTCTTATTTTGATATGCATAATGCAGAATTTTCACATATGCAGAAAATGTGTACATGTAAGTATAGTTATCCCAAGGTTATGTATGAGGCTGCACTTGGCAAACACTACATACAGCCCAAAATGAGCTGAACGTTGTTACTGAATTTTCTGTTATCTAAGCAGCTCTGTGTTCAATCATCCCAAGCTAAAGAAGTAGAAAATCAAATCATGGTAGCCACTGCATTCTTTGGGAAACTGAGAATGTAATGCCAACATAAACACGAACATGCAGAGCAGACTGAAGGTCCAGAGAACAACTGAAGTACCCAACCCTCTAAAAGAGTGTTAAACCTGGCCCTACCCTCTGACTTCTGGAGCAATTACTTCAACATCAACAGTGAGTTATACTTCACACAAATAGCAACACAAGATTACAAACAAGATCCAAGAACCTATTCAGACCAGCAACCATGAAGCATTACTCATCACATCAGCCAATCATCAATAGCACCTACTGAGGTCTTACAATATGCAGAACATTGTCTCAGTTCCCTCATGTGTAAAATGGGGATTAAGACCGTGAACCCCATGTGGGACAGGGACTGTGTCCAATCTAATTAGCTTGTATTTATTCCAGTGCCTAGTACAGTGCCTGGCACATGGAAAGCACTTAATAATAATAATAATAATGATGGTATTTGTTAAGTGCTTACTATGTGCGAAGCACTACCATTATTACAATAATGATAATAATAATATTTGTTAAACACTTACTATGTGCCGGCTGGGGTAAATGCAAGGTAATCAAGTTGTCCCACGTGTGGCTTACAGTTTTAATCTCCATTTTACAGATGAGGGAACTGAGGCACAGAGAAGTTAAGCAGCTTGCCCAAGGTCACACAGCAGAAAAGTGGTGGGGCTGGGATTGGAACCCATGTCCTCTGACTCCCAAGCCCGTGTTTTTTCCATTAAGCCACGCTGATTCCTAACTTCAAGAAGCTATCTAGCAGGGGAGGCAAGCACTAAAATAAATTATAGGCAGAAGGAAGCAATAGAGTACAAATCCATAAAAATAGGTGTGATGGTGTGGGGTGATGTGGGGGAAGCCAGGTGCTTAGGGGAAACTGAAGTGGTGAATGGCAGTAGGGGGGAACTAGGGTTTGGAGTTGAGGGAAGGTCTCCAGGAGGCACGAAGTAATTGATCAATAAATACCATTGATTGATTAATTGGAGGAGATGTGATTACCGAAGAGGAAAAAGTAGTGGAAATTAGGCATGAGTTCTCAGTTTTGCTTCACATTTGCCTGCGGTGTTACCTGGGGAAGTCACTTAACTTTTCTATGCCTCAGTTTCCTCAGTGGCCTGCTGAATGGTCTACTGATGAGGAAAAGAGTTCCAGACAAGATGTGAGGGTGTGACAAATAGATCAGCAGAAAGAGAAACCAGGATGAGGCAAAGTGAGTAGCCTGGTATTAGCGGAACAAAACGTGCAAGTTGGAATGAAAGGATGAGAAGGGGTGAGAAGACTGAAGCCAATGGTCTGGAGTTCTTGCTCAAGACAGAGAGGGATAGGGGAACACTGGAGGTGTTTGAGCAATGGGGAGACAGGTGCAGCCTTATGTTTTAAGAAAATGATACAGGCAGCAGAGTGAAGTATAGACTGAAAGGGGACAGACAGGAGGTAGGGAGGTATAAGAGGAATCTGTCACTGTAATTGAAACAGGAGGTAACAAGTTCCTGCACCAGCTTGATGGCAGTTTGTATGGAGAAAAAGGGAGAGATTCTAGAGATGTGGAGGAAATGCCAACATGACTTGGTGTAGAATGAATATGTGGGTTGAAAGGTAGAGGATCAAGTATACCTTTTAACACACCGAGTGATGGGAAGGATGGTGAGGTTTTCGGTAATACACCTTTCAACCCACTGAGAGATGGGAAGCATGGTGATGTTTTCTGTAAGTGTGATGCAGGCAGGGACTTTGCCCATTATATTGTTACATTGTATTCAGCGTGGCTCAGTGGAAAGAGCACAAACACAAGAGCACAAGCTTTGGCATCAGAGGTCATGGGTTCAAATCCCGGCTCCACCAGTTGTCAGCTGTGTGACTTTGGGCAAGTCACTTAACTTCTCTGTGCCTCAGTTACCTCATCTGTAAATGGGGATTAGGATTGTGAGTCCCCCATGGGACCACCTGATCACCTTGTAACCTCCCCAGTGCTTAGAACAGTGCTTTGCACATAGTAACCACTGAATAAATGCCATTATTATTATTATTCTCCCAACTGCTTAGTATAGTGCTCTGCACACAATAAGAGTTCAGTAAATATGTTTGATTGATGTTTTTAACAGTGATAGGTATGTTAAGAGGAAGAGAAGATATTGGAAGGTAGATGAAGAGTTCATTTTTGGACATATTAAGCTTGAGGTAAGCCATCCATGTAAAGATGTCCTGGAGGCCAGAGGACATGTGAGATAGTAGAGAAAGATAGTGGTTGGAGCTAGTGAGGTGGAAATAAACAAACTCTCCAAGTGAGTGAGTGAAGATTGAGAAGTGATGGGAACCCAGAAATGGACTGCAAGAGACACCCACAGTTCGGGATGGGAAGGCAGAGAGACAAAGGAATAACTAGAGAATTAGAAGGATTGGCTAGAAAGGTAGGAGCAGTGGGGCTCAGTGAAAAGAACACGGACTTGGAAGTCAGAGGTCATGGGTTCTAATCCTGCTCCGCCAATTGTCAGCTGTGTGACTTTGGGCAAATCACTTAACTTCTCTGTGCCTCAGTTACTTCATTTGTAAATGGGGATTAAGACTGTGAGCCCCACGTGGGACTATCCGATTACCCTGTATCCCCATCCCCCCAGCGTTTAGACCAGTGTTTGGCATACAGTGAGCACTTAACAAACATTATTATTATTATTGTTATTGGGAAAGCCGGCAGAGGATGGTGTCCGAAAATCAAGATAAGATAGGGTTTCCAGGAGGAAGGAGTGGACCACAGTGAAAAAAGACAGTCTAGAGGTAGAGGAAGAAAATGATGAATTAGACTACATTACATTTGGCAAGAAGGAGGTCACTCTTAGGGGCACTATGAAGTATGATTTAGGATGAATGGTGCAATAGCTTGTGAACCAAAAGGGACAGGAAGGAGGGTCAATCAATCAATCAGTGGTGCTTATTAAATGTTTACTACGTGCAGAGGACTTTTTTAAGTGCTTAGGAGATTATTCATTCATTGATTCAATCGTATTTATTGAGCACTTACTGTGTGCAGAGTACTGTAGTAAGCGCTTGGGCAGTACAAGTTGGCAACATATAGAGACGGTTCCTACCCAACAGTGGGCTCACGGTCTAGAAGGGGGAGTCAGACAACAAAACAAAATATATTAACAAAATAAAATAAATAGAACAGTAAATATGTACAAGTAAAATAGAGTAATAAATCTGTACAAACATATATACAGGTGCTGTGGGGAGGGGAAGGAGGTAGGGCAGGGGGGGTGGGGAGGGGGAGAGGAAGGAGGGGGCTCAGTCTGGGAAGGCCTCCTGGAGGAGGTGAGCTCTCAGTAGGGCTTTGAAGGGAGGAAGAGAGCTAGCTTGGCAGATATGCGGAGGGAGGGCATTCCAGGCCAGGGGGAGGATGTGGGCCGGGGGTCAACAGTGGAACAGGTGAAAACGAGGCACAGTGAGGAGGTTAGCAGCAGAGGAGTGGAGGGTGTGGGCTGGGCTGTAGAAGGAAAGAAGGGAGGTGAGGTAGGAGGGGGCGAGGTGATGGACAGCCTTGAAGCCGAGAGTGAGGAGTTTTTGCCTGTTGTGTAGGTTGACTGTTAGCCACTGGAGATTTTTGAGGAGGGGAGTAACATGCCCAGAGCATTTCTGCACAAAGATGATCCAGGCAGCAGCGTGAAGTATAGATTGAAGTGGGGAGAGACAGGAGGATGGGAGATCAGAGAGGCAGCTGATGCAGTAATCCAGTCAGGATAGGATGAGAGATTGAGCCAGCAGGGTAGCGGTTTGGATGGAGAGTACAACTCAATAGAGTTGGTAGACCTTTTTTATGGAGAAGCAATGTGGCTCAGTGGAAATCAATCAATCAATCGTATTTATTGAGCACTTACTTTGTGCAGAGTACTGTACTAAGCACTTGGGAAGTACAAGTTGGCAACATATAGAGACAGTTCCTTTATGTGGAAAGAGCACGGGCTTTGGAGTCAGAGGTCAGGGTTTCAAATTCCTGCTCCACCAGTTGTCAGCTCTGTGACTTTGGGCAAGTCACTTAACTTCTCTGTGCTTCAGTTACCTCATCTGTAAAATGGGGATTAAGACTGTGAGCCCCCTGTGGGACAAACGTATCACCTTGTAATCTCCCCAGCGCTTAGAACAGTGCTTTGCACATAGTAAGCACTTAATAAATGTCATTATTATTATTATTATTATTATTATTATTATTATGGCATTTATTAAGCACTTACTATGTGCAAAGCACTGTTCTAAGCACTGGGGAGGTTACAAGGTGATCAGGTTGTCCCACAGGGAGCTCACAGTCTTAATCCCCATTACAGATGAGGTAACTGAGGCATAGAGAAGTTAAGTGTCTTGCCCAAAGTCAAACAGCTGACAATTGGCGGAGCCGGGATTTGAACCTATGACCTCTGACTCCAAAGCCCATGCTCTTTCCACTGAGACATGCTGCTTCTCATTGTGTTCCCTACCCACAATGAGCAGAGTCTAGAGAGGGAGGCAAACATTAATGTAAATAAATAATTTTAATAATAAAGATTAATTTTATTATAAGGAATAACAAGAAAGAAGTAATGGCTCACAGCAGATAGTTGTCTTCAGTCACCAGAAAGTCAACAATTACAAAAAATAACTGGATTGTAGAGGGTCAAGGAGTGAGTTGGAAAAGAGGAAGTGGAAGCAGAAGGTGAAAGTAACATGTTTGAGGACTCTGGATAAGAATGATAGACAAGATATAGGACAATTAGCTGGATGGTGCTATGTTTAAAGAGAAGGCTTTTTTGGTAGAGGAGAGAAGTGGGCATGATTGAAACCAGAGGAGTTGGAGCTATCAGAGAGTGAGCTTTTGAAGATGATATTCTGGGAGGAAAGAAGAAGGGGCACAGGTGATTTTATAAGGTGTGAGAAGATGAGGTCAGAGGCGCAGATGGAGGGGGCAGATGTCGAAAGCAAGTGGGAAATCTCTTGAGAGATGGTTGGGAAGAAAGAGAATGTGGTTAGGGTCATAGAGGGAGCTGGGGTGGTGAGAGGGAATTTTGGGGTTGTTCACACCTGATTTCATCTTTGCTGGGCCAGACATGGGAGAATGGATAACAGCAGACTTCCCTAACAGCTGTTCTATGATAAACTGAAATGGGGAAAACAGACACATGGTGGGGAAAAAAAAGCATTTTAAAGACTCAGTAAAGCAAAATCTCAAATAGCCATGGCAGTTGGGGATAGTGGTAGCACATAGCATAGCAATTAGAAATGGGATGGTTCTTTAAACAGAGGCTTTCAGAATTTTATTCCACCAAGAATGAAGCAAAACAGCACAAAATCCAACAGTGAAGCAGGACATGATTTCCCTGCCAATGATGTGAAAGGGCCTGTCAATCACACATCTGCCAAGCACACGCACGCACGAACACACACACACACACACACACACACACACAAATATATCACCATTGGCAATGTCATCTTTGGACCTGAAGAATAGTTCTTACTCTTTAAAGATATGCACATAATACAGACACACTCATGAACTATACATGGCTATATAAATACATTATATATTTACACACATCTTGATCATGTGAAAGAGTCTTCAAGAGTTAGAAATTGTGTGGCCCTGGTGTTCATAATTTTCTCTTTAGTTCTCAAGAAACAACCTGCTGGACTGGGAATTTCATTTAGAGGCCGGAAGTGTAGAATAGGTTGGTCAGGGTCATACAACACCTGTTCTGTTGCGGCTTCATTATACTGTCACTACACTACAGCTCTGAGGCTTTGCGCAGCAAGAATGGATTTTCAGGTGGGATCTCTGCCAGGTAATCTGTGAAACTGCTTCTTGGGGACTCTCTGGCTCCTTTGTGAATAGACAAAAAGCAGCTTCTCTCTAATTGCCTCAACAGTTGGTTCTTGAAAAATCATTTCATTCAAAGGATTTTCCCAAGGCTTTGGTAATCAGATGTGAGACCTTCTCAGCCTTGAAATATGAATGTAAATATCATCCGTGCTGGAATTTTGAATAGATATTCACGTCCAGTAGCTATTGGCTTATCTTTGCGATATGAATAGATGCTCTCCAATCTCTTTTCTAGAAGACAAGCTGCTCTGTTGTCAAACCACCATAGTAATTGGCCCTAATTTGAGCCTTCTTTAGCCAGTTTCCCCAGAGAGCTCGAATTGAACAAGCACAGAAGAAAAGTGACCTCACAATTTTGGAAAGGATATTTCTTCCAGCTCTTGTTTGCAATGGACTGGAGATGTACTGTGCCTAAATACTAGTCCTTTTGGACTCAAAGAGGCCCTCTTTGGGAATCTATTTTCTTATTTTGAAAATGAGCTTAATAGGGACATTCATAAGATTGCTGTGAGGATAAACTAACACTAACACAACTCTACAAGCTTCTCCAGTTTTCATTCCTAGATAGCATTCAAGGAGTACAGTCTTCAGTCATTAACTTAATTCCCATGTTTAGGTCTGCAGTTCCTGTGAGGAACAGCCACTTTGATTATTTCAATATCAAATCAAGTCAATTTCAGCCCATCCTCTTCAAATCAGATTTCATGGCCTTTAGTGTACTCTGGTATCACTTTTGCATATCCTGCCTACATATCATCCTGGGGTGTCTGAGCCTTGGGGGACTAGTTTTTCCCCGTAGCAGAGGTTTGGGAAAATCCCACTCATCACATCCATTACTTAAGATGCCACTAAGGAACAGAAGGGAAACATCAGTTAAGATGGTCAAGGGAATTGGGCAGGGAATGTGTCTGTTATATTGTAGTCTCCCAGGCTTCTAGTGCAGTGCTCTGCACATAATAAGCACTCAAAAAATACAATCGACTAACTGCCCATTTTCCCCAGGGTACTCATGAGACTCAGGGACTATGGCCACGTAGTAGGTGGGCCTAACACCAGCTCAATCAATCAATCAATCAAGCAATGGTATTTATTGAGCACATAATGTGTGCAGAGCACCATATTAAGTGCTCAGGAAAGTACAGTACAATAACGTTGGTAGACATGATCCCTGCCCAGAAGGAGCTGACAGTTCACAGGTGTAGAAGGATATTCAAATGCAGTTTGTATTTTGAATTGTACTTCCCAAGCACTTAGCACAGTGCTCTGCACACAGTAAGCACTCAATAAATGTGACTGACTGAATGACTGAATGACTAGGGGAAGTTGTAGAGTATAAGGTTAAGTGCAAAAAGTGCTATGAGGTGAGTATCGAAGTGCTTCAGGGGTAAACAGCCAAGTTCATAGGTGATATAGAGGGGAGGTCAGGTAGGGGGAATGAGGACTTAATCAGGGAAGGCCTCTTGGAGGAGATAGGATTTTAGTAGAGTTTGGAAGATGAGGAGAGTAGTGGTCTGTTGGATGTAAAGGGAGAGGGAGTTCCAGGATAGAATGAGGACGAGGACAAGGGATCCGTGGTGTGAAAGATGAGAGTAGGTTGGGGTTACAGCAGTGTAGTATGCAGATTGAATAGTAGGAGGAGATTTGCGAGGTTAAGATGGGAACAGGAGAACTCACTGAATGCCTGAAAGCTGATGGTATAAAAGTTCTGCCTAATGGAGAGGTGGACGGACAACCACGGGCGGTTCTTAAGGAGTGGGGAGACATGGATTGAATGGTTTTTCAGAAAAGTGATCTGGGCAGCAGAGTGAAGAATGGACTGGATTGGGAAGACCAGGAGGAAAGGAGGTTCATGAGAGGCTGATGCAGTAGTCATAGTGGGATATGAAATGTGGTTAGTCATGGTAGCACTTTGGATGAAGAAGAAAGGACAGATTCCAGAGATGTTGTGAAAGTATAATTGACGGGATTAAATGTTAGATTGAATATGTGGGTTGAATGAGAGAGATGAGTTGAGAATAATATCAAGGATATGGCTTGTGAGGCAGGTAGGCTACAGTATTGTCTCACTCCTCCTCTTCCTCCCATCCTCTTATTTTGGTAGTCCCTCAAGTCTCAGTTCTGAGTTCCCTTCTATTCTCCTTCTACACCCACTCCCTTGGAGAACTCATTCGATCTCATAGCTCCATCTCATCTCTATGTCGTGATTCCCAAGTCTACCTTTCCAGTCCTTAACACTCTAATTTGTGTTTCCTCCTGCTCTCAGGACATTTGTACTTGGATATCCCACCAACACCTCAAACGTAACATATCCAAAACAGAAGTTCTCTCCTTTCCACCCAGACTCCATCTGCCCCTTGACTTTCCCATTAATGTAGACACTACCACCATCTTTCCAGCGTCACAAGCCCAGACTCTTGGCATTATTCTCGATTGATCTTTCATTCAACCAGTATATTCAGTCAGTCGGTGGTATTTATTGAACACTCATTATGTGCATGGCACAAAAATATTCAGTCTGGCACCAAATCCTACTGGTTCTACCTTCAACTTCTCTAGAATCTGTCCCTTCCTCCCTATCCAAACTGCTACCACACTGGTCCAGACACTTAACTTACCTCCCCACCTTGACTACTGCATTAGCCCCCTTGCTGATTTTTCTGCCTCCAGTCTCTCCCAACTGCAGTCCATACTTCAGTCCCCTGCTTGGATCATTTTTCTTAAAAAAAAAAAGTGCTGCATACTTTTTTTTAATGGTATTTATTAAGCACCATTCCTCAAAAACCTCCAAAGGTTGCCCATCCATCTTCTGGATCAAACAGAAACACCTTACCATTGACTGTAAGGCACTCACTCATCTCTACCCCTCTTTATCAAACTTTGCTAATTTCCTATTACAACCCAGCCCACACACTTTACTCCTTAATGCCAAACTACTCACTGTACCTCAATCTTTCTCTCTACACATTCAAATTCCAGGTCCTCTAACAGGCTTTTGGAATCAACCTGAGCCATATGATCCCTTCAGCTAACTCTCGCACTTATGACCTAATTTACACCCTCCTTTAGCACTCATTCTAGTTGCAGATATTTTTAAGTTTGTCCGTCCTATTAAAGTGCAACATCTTCTTGGGCAAGGAATGTGTCATTTTGTTGTTATGTACTTCCCTGTAGCATCCAGTAGAGTGAACCACATCCAGTGGGCACTCAGTAGTTGCTTAAAAAAATGAAGCATTATGAAAATATATTTAATAAAAAATGTTTTGGCCATTCTGCAAGTAGTAATAATAATGGTACTTGTTAAGCACTTACTATATGCCAAGTACTGTTCTAAGCCCTGGAGTAGTTGCAAGTTAATCAGGTTGGACACAGTTCCTGTCCTACATGGGGCTCACATTCTTATCCCCATTTTACAGATGAGGTAACAGACACAGAGAAGTGAAGTGACTTTCCCAAGAACACACAGCAGACATAGGGCAGAGCCAGGATTTGAACCTACGTCCTCTTACTCCCAGGTTCATTCTCTTTCCACTATGCCATGCTGCTTCGCATTTCTCTGGCTCCAACTAATTTGGAAAGAAATAGTTCAGAAACCGACATTTACAAATTGTGGAGGCAATGTAATACTCCAAATAGGATTTTTCCATTAAATATCAACCTTTATGATAAATTGAATCAGGAACAGTTTATCAGTATATTTTAAACCAATGTTTCTTTCTCAGTGAGGCTTCACTCGGAAGGCAATGGCCAGTTGAAATTACTTAGAAGCTATGAAGATGCAATTGTATTAACCACAGCTGGTAGGAAAGGCTAGAGGGAACAACTCCTTAGGAAAACCATTAAAAGTTAATTTTCCTTTTTCTTGTTTATGTTGTTTTTGGGCACTTTTCCAGGAAAGAACATCCACAGCCTGCATCATTCATGCTGAATTTAAACAATTTCATGGATGTTCTTGAAATATATTTCATGCATATGCAGAATATCCTTTCTTTTTTCTTTGCCATTATTAGAGATTGTTTATATATCAATCTATTTTTATGTGCTGTGTCCCTCTTTTTACACCACTATAGTGGCTTAAAAGGAGAACTGGGCCACCGGTATTAGTCAAAGAATCTTATTGAATGTTTACTGTGTGCAGAACACTGTACTAATCACTTGGGAGAGTCTAATACAGTTAGGAGACATGATCCTCGCTCAAAAGGAACTTGCAATCTAGTGAGGGAGACCAACAATAAAATAAGTTACATAAAGGGGAAGCAATAAAATGTGAGTGCATGCACTGAAGTGCTCTGGAGGGAAGGAGGTGAGTATCAAAGTGCCTAGGGGCATGCGTTTTGGAAGAATTAAGTGTTCCCCTAGACCACAATCTTATTAGGGCATAGACAACAGAGGTTGTCTAAGCCCTACTAGAGAAGACGTACGGCCTAGTGGATAGATCAAGGGCTTGGGATTCAGAATGGCCTGGGCTCTAATTCCAACTCTACCATTTGTCTGCTGTGTGACCTTGGGCAAGTCACTTAACTTCTCTGTGCCTCAGTTATCTCAATTATAAAATGGGGATTAAGATTGTGAACCCCATGTGGGGACAGGGATTGTGTCCATCCCGATTAGCTTGTATCCAACCCAGCACTTAGTACAGTGCCTGGCACATAGTGAGCACTTAACAAATGCCACACCCGTCACCATTATTGTTATTACTATTATTACTAAGTGCAGATACCAACAATATGGATCATCTAAACCTTATCTTATCTAAATCTTACGAAGTTCAGTTTACCAAGAAGGTCACAACAAGTTTCATAGAAATTTCTGTCCTAGAAAACTGTAGAAATGTCTAAACTTTTATGTTTGTGAGATCTGGCTCGACTCCAAAAAGCACATCTGGTTTCTGAAGCCAAGCCAAATGACAGGACAGGATCACTAATACATAGGTGCTGAAATGAGGTAATCTCTACAATTGAAGGAATGCTCATCACACACAAACTACACTGGGAAAGATACCTGAAGAAAATATGATACAATATAAGAAACAACATGACTGGATCAGAGTGCATAGTGCCCCCATTTTAGTATTCTGTCTTCGTCAGCATTCCTGGAATGTTGGAAATCGATGGTATTTATTGAGGGCTTACTGCGTGCCAAGCACTCTACTGGGCACAGCTTGGCCTAATAATAATAAT